>NC_092581.1:20132302-20732302 GCF_037975245.1 Apostichopus japonicus
ATACTTTACATTGAGTTGTAATAGGCACGGAAAGCCTTCACAGAGCTTATTTCCTTTGTGATAGCTGTGTTCAACTCATAAATAATGCTTTGCAGAAATTGCCATGATGCCTCACAGTCAGGCTGATACTCAATATCGAACACAAAGTGCATCTTGAAGCATCTGTCAATGGCTTTCAACAGTGAGGTTGCAGGTAGAGCCTTTCTCTCAATCAGCACAAAAAATTGACGAGACTTCTGCTTTAAGTCCCAAAGAACTACAGTAAATGGCTGTGGATGTACCGTTTCATCTATATCTCCACAAAAGGACTTGATGTTTGTCACGTTCTGTAATGATAAAGGATGTATAAACCATTCACATAAATGCTGACTGAAAGTGAGACACAGCTGACCAACAGACAGACAGACAACAGACTAATGGCAGATATAATGATGGAAAAAGTGTAGGCCAATAATTTATTTCACGATAACCATAATAAAGTTTTGTTATTAGCATAAATGAATGCATATCAGACAAATGGCTTACTGAAACTTTCAACTGAGTAGACATCACTGTAATGAAAAACATTGACAATACTAAACATTTTGTGACACCAAAATTCATGATATCCCCTGTTGACCGATGATACCATCAAAGATATGAAAAAGCTTGTGATACCTTGAAGTATCAATATCTACTAACTGTGTCATAACAAATAATGCTACAAATATTGTGAATAAATCTTGGTTTAACAGCATTTTGTGGCATATCACAAGTGTAGCTTCACATGGTCATAGGGTGCCAGCAGATTTGCATAAATATCCAGCCTACATCATCTATGAACTGAATGAATATTCAATACTTACAGATCGGATGTCTATGAATGCCTTTACACCGGCAGAAACTGACATAGATCCTCTGCCCTTCTTTCTCTTGTGCCGACTCTGAAATACATATGGCAGAGCAAAAAATCCAAGTTCCTCTTCTGTCACTGTCAAAACGCAGAAAATAAAAATGTACATATAGACTGTTATACGAACTTGCAGGATTTTATAAATAGTTGCATAAACCCCTCATGAGTGCACTGCCCTTAATCATGGGTTGCCATTTCCATTTTACTGCAGGGATGGGATGCCCAAATTTTTAGGGGTGAAAAATATATGCTAAAACATAAGTCAAAGGCAGTTGATTAAGGGAATTGCTCAATGTGTGTGTCTCCTGTGTGTGTCATATGAACCTTGAATTTACCAAGGTTTTACAATTGGTAATATAGACAATTACATCCTTCTTTTCACACACAAACACACACATACTTCATACTATTAGTCAAAAGCTGTTTGTCTAAATTTTTCTCCTTTGGTAACATTACACAAAACTTTTTTACTGGTTTGTGATGCTTAATCCAACTTACAAAGTGTGCAGTCCCAAGGAAGTTCTTTCATCCATCCTGGAAAGTTCTTTTCCGTATATGATAAAATGACCTTGCAGACAGCTGGCCACTTCTCATACAATTTTTCTGCTGATTCTGGTTGAAGTACTTGGAAATCTTGTTCAATCTGTATATACATTAAGATGGGAGAGTAAAGAAAACTATTCACTAAAGGAGAGCATTTGGAGAATGGAATGGGAAATAATTTGGTAAACCACTGATTGCACTGACGTAATGCTGAGGTTAGTGCAATGTCAATCACACAAAACTGGTG
This sequence comes from Apostichopus japonicus, assembly GCF_037975245.1. Taxonomy (NCBI): domain Eukaryota; kingdom Metazoa; phylum Echinodermata; class Holothuroidea; order Aspidochirotida; family Stichopodidae; genus Apostichopus; species Apostichopus japonicus. The sequence continues at coordinate 20,133,985 of NC_092581.1, forward strand.
CATTTAATCTTTCAGCTTTGACTCAGCAAAACTGTGTATTCATCTTTTTGGAGAATACCGGTTAGTCTTATTTCAGCTTGTCACACTGCATATATCTGTAGGCCTATATCTAATCCTTCATTTACCACCCCTGTAATGATGTGCATGAAGCCTGAATGAATTTGCAAGGGCAGCCAAAATGTAAAGTATTACAATAAGACATATATTTGTCTTCCAAACTCAACCATTACCATTTGTGAATTAATAGCACAAACCTGGTATCAGGTCATCAATGCTCCAAGATGTTGGAAACATCTACAATCCTTACAAAATTGGTCAAACAGCTATTATCAAGGAATGTTCTGAGTCAATCACTGTTCAGCACAATATTCTTAAAAGTTATGTTAAAGTTGCATTCTTTCTATGCTCCAAGCACAATTAATTCAAGAGCACTGTCATTGAGACATAAGAACCCTCCCATTCTCAACAGCTGTGACTTAGGGAAACAGCTACTTCCATAAAGCATCACAAAAGATAAGCTGCAGAGGTAGAAATTAATGAACAAACCCATTCATCCTAATAGCATTTACAATATGCTGGTTTTTCAATACTTACCATGCCTGGAAGTAGTATCTTTGGATACTCCACAAGAGCTTCTTTGAAGCCTTTTGATTTGATCAGTATCTGTCTTCTCTTTGCTGTCTTTAGCATGTACTCTTCCATAGTAGCACGTGGCTGCTCATTATGTTGAAGCCACGTCTTCATCTTTTGGGTGTCCTCCTCAGACACAGAATCATCTGAAATCAGAATGCAAAAATGCATAGCGGTTTTAATTAGGTAATAATAGGGTTCTATGGTCCACCTACAACTAAATATGAGATCTGACTAAATATGAGATTTTACTAAGCTTCTAGTCTTGAGCACATACACACATGCATATACCCACGCACTGTACACACGCATACACACACACCCACACATAAGCCACTATGAATGCATATGATTCTCTTTACATTGAAACCATAAAAATAAGTTGTGATGAAACTTAATGTTAGCACCGAAATAGACAGATACTATTGGTTGAGGAAAGCATTTCTTATTGTAACACTACTTTTTGAAGACAGCAATGTGATCTGAATGTAGTGAAATTCAATGCACAAATTTTTCTTATATTAACACCCCACTACCAGGTTACTCCTATTTGCTCATCCATCCAGGCTTTTTCCAGATATTAATGGAGTGCCAAGATTCAAATCCCCAAGTCCACCTTGAACCCGTCCCCCCCCCCCATTCACATCAACATCAGGATTAAAAACTGTGTTAGTGTGAAACATTATCCTTGCAGCACGATGAATCTTTCCTTACATATCAACATGTTCACTAAAAATTGACCAGCCAATTGGGACCCCTTTCCATCTACCAAGAGAATAAAAAAAACATTTAGAAATTGTTCAACTGCCTAGTGCGGGTGAATTTTCTCATTCTCTACACTCCCTAACAGCTCCTATAACCCAAGGGGATCAAAACCTTTCATAAACCTATGGAACATCCCAAGTTTGCAGTACAATAATGCTTTCTTATCAAGGTTCTTTCTTTATTCCCCCCACCACTACCTTTCACTGGTGAGGGGCCCTTCAATTCAGTGTTGACTAAGTTACTCAAGTGTTTCACACTCACCAGTGTCTTCATCAGTATCATGATTGCCTTCTGGTGATGTTGCTTCTTCAGTAGTGCTGTATTTCTTCACTCGTTTTCTACTGTATTTAAGATGCTCTTCCAACCAACCGCTCGCTGGTCTCCCACTGGTGCCTTTAGTGTAAAATGCCTCCTGCGAAATGAAATACCACCAATTTCACAATTAATTATCCCAATCCCTTCAAAAAGTTAAACATATCTGCAATAATGTGTTTACTACAATAATGCCCTTTTTACTTGACACTGGTTATCAAATATTACTTGATGTTTTGTAAGTATGCCCACATTTGGTGCAAAATTTGAGTCTATTTGGATATTTCCTGTGGCAAATCCAGCACAGGGGGTACAATATGCACCAACAGATAGTGTCACTCTGGCTTATAAGTAGATAATAACCCCCCCCCCCCATCCACACACATCCATTGGCCTCCTCACACTAATTTTGTTCCAGTTCCGGAATGAATGCCATGTATGTATTTTAAATGACCAAGAAGAGCTTCTACACTTGCCTCTTGTAATGTAGCCAGACACTTGAAGCATACTAATAATATGATAGTAACTATAAGTAGTAAAGTAAAGTATGCAGAAACAGTGGTCATAATACTAACATAGCTTTTCAATCTGTAGGCAAACTTGACACGGAGCCCAACTTTTGGAATCAGCTCTTTCAGTGAAGTTTCATCAAGAAGTTTGAATGATTCAAGGTCTATCTCATTGTATGAAAGAAACAACAAACAAGAAAGAAAACATTATTACTTTAAAACCTATTCATATCTATGTGAATAATGTGATCAAAACAATTTGAAAAAACTACTGACCAATGTTTGAAATTGGTAACCTAGGTGGCTTTAAAAGACCAACTGAATGCAAATTAAAGAAAACATAGACCACCATTCCTGTAAATACTAACATAGCACAAGCCAACTCCTGAATAAAAAATCAAAACAAGCAAACTTGTCAGCTGTCCATTTTTCTTCCAGAGATGTGCCCCTGTCGGGCGGTTCCACCCAGCCCTAGGAATTTCCGCCTGGCAATAATTAAAAAATCCCGCCCGGCGCTTTATATCTACTTGGTGTGGGCAAATCTCTACCGTAGAGGCCTATTCCTGATAGAAAATTCAAAATTCTACTTTTAATAGTTTCTTATATTTTTCCAAAAACCAATCTTATTATCATGATAGTCATGCAAACTACAATAACAAACTTTCATAATGCATCGGTTCATATAGTTAGCCTACATAGGCCTACAATCGCCAACATACTTTGCGCGTAACCAACCTACAGCTATTGTAGTATTGTACGTGTTACTATTTGCCGCACAGCAGATCCATAACAATGAAACAGAGCAGTCTCAGTTTAATATGCAAGTTCTATTTGATTACACTATACCTATTGTACGTGCGCTGCGCTTTTGAGGGTAGATGTACAACAGCGAAACTGCTGTACATAGTAGGTTTGGATTTTGACTGATTTTGACAATTTATCAATGTAATCTAAACACTATATTTGTGCTGCTAATTAGATGGTTTAATAAAGAAATGTTTACATCAAATCGAGGAACAGACTAGGCCATACAGGATGAAAACGGATTGGGAATTGAAATACTGTAGCAACTCACAATACTTAACGGTTTTCAAATAAGTACATGATTTATTCTTAAACTTACAGATATTTCTTAAAGAACTCGAAGAACGGGTAATTGTCCTTTTCATTCACACAAAGTCGGCCTAGGTCAAATGTTATACAGGCTTGAGCTTTACAAAGTGGTCATGCATGGGACACCCCCTCCCCCAGTGGCAGCAACTTCCCAATAAGACTAGAGGAAAATAACTAAACCATAACTGAGTGGTGATATAGCATACTTGCGGTAGGCTGGGCTAAGGCCTGGTCCTATGTTGGACCTCCAGTAATCCAGCATAGCTAGCCTATTACAGGTCTCAATTGCAACCTAGGCCTAAGCAACATTTCAACTGGTAAAAACTCTGTAACTAGGCCTAGGCTAATCATGGTGTTAGGCTCACCAAATCATCACTATCACAAAGAATGAGTACGAAATGTCTGGCCAAGACTAGGCCCTTGGTGCATACTTTCGGTGGAGCGTGACCACAGTTTCTGTGTACTAGCCTAGCCCATTATCATATTCATAACATAAGACTTCACATTACATCTTAACACTAATAATACCTACTTGCTAAGCTAAAATTTAAAACGTTACTGTTACTACTTCTAGGCTAACGTATATACCTACAACAAATAGTAACGGCGACCTAGCCTCGCGTTAGGCCAACGGACGGAAGTTAAAATCGTGTATGCCGCACATGCATAATTTTACGGTTTTGGCGAAGGAAATTACAAATAACTACCTTCAAAAGTCTCTATTAGCTCATCCATTCCCCATCTGGTGAGAATTGATTTGACTTCAGGCTCTGACATGATGAATTACGGCCATAGAGCAAGTATTACAACAAATCACCGTTCGCTTTTTGGAGCTTGAGACTGCGCACAGGTACGGTATGGCGCGATTGCAGTGCAGAACAATGAAGGCCAACGAATTTGTTGCACGCAACACTCTTTGTGCTCAACTATTTGGCACAAACCCTTTGCTAAGTGCATGAAGCAACATTTTGCTTACAAACATAGTAATTGACTCTTAGGAGTTGGGCAATTTTTGCCAAAAAAATTATTACCCAACTAAATTCGCCCAACAGTTCTTAGCGTGTAGGAGTCCAGGTACGTACCTTTACAGAGTACAGGGCTATTCATTAACTCTTCCCAGCATCGGGGTGCGCTGATGCGTATGGCAAGGCGTTTTAACATTTACCTCGCAATTCGACTTAAGTCGAATACATTTCACTTAAGTGGAATTCACTTTCACTTAAGCAGAATACTATTTAACTTAAGTGGAATTCTATTTCACTTAAGTGGAATACCATTCCACTTAAGCTTAATTGTATTTTACTTAAGCTGAATTCATCAACTTGTCACTGCATTTTACTTAAGCTAAATTCTATTTCACCTAAGTGGAATTGCATTCCACTTAAGTGAAATTGTATTTCACTTAAGTGGAAATGCATTTCACTTAAGTCGAATTGTATTCTACTTGAGTCGAATTGTATTCTACTTAAGTGGAATACAATTCCACTTAAGTGGAATGTCCTGTCTATTTCACTTAAGAAGAATACAATTCCACTTAAGTGGAAATGCATTCCACTTAAATGAAATGTGATTAGATAGTCTATTTCACTTAAGTGGAATGTGATTGGCTAGTCTAATCCACTTAAGTGGAATGTGATTGGCTAGTACATTCAACGCCAAGCTTTGCCCATGCCTTTGCGCGCCATTATATACAACTCTAGAAAATATATGTTCAAAATATTCTCATCACCTTCAAAACCTCAAGAACTAATCAGAAATTAACGTTTCAATATTCGCATCCGAAAACAGAACTCTGGAAAATGTGATTTCAAAACAAGATAACGATGACGTCATATTAGGAACACAAGTGCCAGGCCAAGGCATGTACTGAATGCGCGACGATCATACTGTCACACATACACGGACATTTACACTGAGAGGACAACCAACGGCTAGAAATTTCAAGTTGTTTGGAAAACATGTTTCTAAATATGCGGTCGATATAATCTCCTAGTCATTCTTCCTGGCAAGAAACCGTCAGGTCAACGTACTTTTATACAATTCTAGATGAGTAATGTTTTTTAATAAATAAAATCCTTGTGTGTTATCGTTATCATAACCATGTGACATTTGTTAGTTAATGCAGCAACTGCTAGGCTCGCCGTGACGTCAATGCCAAAGAACTAGATGCAAGGGCGTAGGAACCGGGGGGCTGGGGGCGCCAGCCCCCCAGTGAAAAATGTGGAGGTATGTGGAAGTATCATTCCGCCCCCCGCTTCGCAAGTCAGAAAACCCCTTTTTCATTTCCAAATGAGAAAAAAATCTCATTTGGAGCACCAAATTGCATCTAAGGCCAGGTGAAAATACAAAATTAAGTTTACAAAATGGAGTGGGTATTGAAGTGTTCTGTATTGCATCAAATTGCATCTGAGGCCACCTGGAAATGCAAAAAAAAATCCAAAGGGGAGGGGGACGTCGTATTAATCGTCTTTCTAGTAATTTCCGTTGTGTGATTGTCAAGTTGCAATGCTTGATTGCTTGATTAATTGTCAAGTAGCAAACTTACCATGGGGTTAATCAATGAAATGCGCTGCCTCGGCATATTCGTATGTGCAATAACACTGATACCTTTAAATCTAAATTAAAATGTGCAATTATATAGAAATGGCCTGGCTTTTTGGAATCTTTGAAATCGATTTTAGATCTTAGTTCGGAGAGTATGTTTTTACATTTTAGGTGTGTATGCCTTCCATTTATATATATTTATTTATGTGTTCTGTTTGTTATATTTTGTATGTTTTATATGTGCAGGGATCCTCGGGAGAACACTGGTTCACCAGTGGCAGGATCCCTGGTTACGAATAATAAAAAAAAAATAATAAAAAATCATGATACGGCTGATCACACCGCTAATTATCTGTTTTGTTTCGTCAGCCGTGGTATGGTGTTACGTAGTAATAATAATGTGACAGGCACATTCAGATGTAATCTATGGCGCGAGAAAGCGGAATATATTACGTACAAATATATATATGCTGTACGAGCGAAATACATAAATGGTTAACTTCAAAAATACATTTTAAACATATTTATATATATGTTTACACATAAATATTCCCTGAAAATTATATTTATTCCTTTAAAGTATATATTTATATATTCTCCAGGCGTACATAAATTATTTTCTTTATAACTAATATGCATTCTGTACAAAAATATATATTCTCTTACAGCAAATATTCTGTAAAAAATATATATTCTCTAACACAAATTTTTAATTTTCTGAGGCCATTTTATATTTATTCTCTAATAGAAAAATATATATTATCTTACAATAAATATTCTGTAAAGATATATATACTAACACAAAAATTATATTTTTCTATGCCAAGAATATATTTATTCTCTAAGAGAAAAAAATATATTCTCTAAGAGAAAAAATATATTCTCTAAGAGAAAAAATATATATATTCTCTAAAAAAATATATACATTCGAGTGAAAATGCGCCCTGCACCACTGACGTAACAGTTTACCTGCCTTGGAGATTTTAATAGGCACTCGCGGTAGATCGCAGGAAATTTAAGCTGTGCAAGTGACTTTCCCACGTTCGTTTCCTTTGCAAGGCATGGCAAATTGCTTACGTAAGACACCGGCTAAAGTTCCAAACTAATAACCTTGAAATGTGAAGAAGTGAGCAGTGGCCAAAATGAACGGCAGGTTTACTACAGGGCGTATTTTCAAGTGTTGAAATTCTGGTACAGAAAAAATATTTCTCTCTAACAAAATATATAAATTATGTTACAGAAATTATATATATTGCAGAATAAATTATATTCTATGCAAAAATATATTTTTATTGTGTGTACGGAAAATATATATATTCTCTAACATTCAAGCTCTATTCGGTGCGAAAAATATATTCTGTACGAAAAATATATTCTGTACGAAAAATATATATGCTATACAAAGTACGGAGCTTTGTAAGTGCCAACTGAGATGTTGGTGTTTCAGTAACTTCAGTGAACAGCTTATTCATTATATTGGCCATAAGTGTGCAAGTACAATGAACTTCCTTGCTCAGAACCGAAATGCAGTTCAAAGTTAGTGGTTTTGCGACATCACATTGCACATGATATTACGACGATACGATCGACAGCATAGCCTACTGTTTCTAGCCGGCTTAACAGGCCCATTAACATATCGTATAACCAGGGAGCTGTTAGAGTAGCAGCTCCCTGGTATAACATAGGTAACATACGTATAGCAGCAGTACTGCAATCATGGCGTCCAGATATATAGCGCGTTAGTAGGATAGTTGTGTGATGTTAACGTTAGACTACTCTTAACAGCATACTTATTACTTATATTCCACTATTTGCTCTTCTCTAACCACAGTCTTTCAATAATTTGTTGCACTTCTGCAAGGACTCTATACATCAACGGAAAGAAAGTGGATGTGAAGAAAACAGCAATAAAATGAATAAGCTGGTCACTGAAGTTACTGAACAACAAAAAATCTCAGTTGGCACTTACAGAGCACCGTACTTTGTTTAGCACATATATTTTTATTACAGAATATATATTTTGAACAAAATAGAACTTTGTTGTTAGATAAGGTTCTAACAATTTCCTACAAAGAATAAAAAATTATTTTTGTACAGACAAAAACTTTTTCTACAGAATATATATATTTTCTGTCATATAATTTATATATTTTGTTAGAGAAAGATATTTTTCGGTCACAGAATTGACATACTTTTTGAAAGGGATATATATATTTCTTTATAGAATACATTTTTATTCTCTTAGAGAATAAATATATTCTTGGCACAGAAAAAAATGTTTTTTGTGTTAGAGAATATATATTTTTGACAGAATATTTACTGTAAGAGAATATATATTTTTGCACAGAATACATATTTGTTATTATGAAAATAATTTCTGTATGCCTGGAGAATATATAAATATATAATTTAAAGGAATAAATATAATTTTCAGGGAATATATATGTGTAAACATATATATAAATATGTCTAAAATGTATTTATTTCGCAAGTACAGCATATATATATTTGTACGTAATATATTCCGCTTTCTCGCGCCATAGTAATCAGAGCCATATATAGAGATATATATGGCTCTGGGATGTAACAGAGCCGTATATTTAGATACGGCTCTGGGATGTAATTGTGAATACTGTCCTCTATAACACTGAGTTAAATGTGTTGCTGAACTTTTTGGAACTTCAACCACGAGTGTTATGGTGACAGATGCATCATTCTTGTTATTGTCGATGTACATGCCATACTTTATCTTTAGTTATCAGCCAATCCTGCAGGTCTCAGGGTAGATTTTCATGTAGATTTCATGTATGTTCAGGAAGACTGGATAAGCTAATGTAAGGAGTTTGAAGAGGGGAGTTTGTTTGGTAACAAACACATCAAGATTCACAATAAAGAACACACAGTACCACAGATGGTGTCTTAGTCTACTCTTTGAATTTTCCACCTGTTACAATAATAAACATAATAAAGAAATCCTCTAAATGTGACAACCATCGACTTATATTTAAACTGTATATTTCGATGGTGAGAACCACTATGTTACAGATATGGCTGGATAAACGATAAAGAAATTAATATGAAAAAAAAGAATAGAAAAAAGTTCCGAGTTATTTGAACGTGAAATATACAGAAAGAGTTTTAATAAATTGCATGGGCGTAGCCTTTAGGGTCAGGGTATACTGTACGTGAGCTAGGGACGGGTGTGGTGATGGCAGAGGGGCAGCTGCTTGAAAAGTGACGTGAGGTAGGACTATTTTAAATTTCTTTCCCCACTTTTCTAACTAGAGATCCAATTCGTGTTATTTCTGGATCGATCATATGCAGGTAGTCAAATGATGAACCTTTCGTTCCATATCCTCAATGAAATTTGAATCTGTGACCCTTTCTTTATGCTGAAATTTCGATGTACAATTTGCCCCCCCCCCCCAAAAAAAAATCGCCATTTATGTGGAAATTTTGTCATAAAAAGTAACAAGTTGGAGGAGCAAGTCGAAATTAAAAAAGAAAAAGCTAGTATGTTGATATAACATATCTGAAAGTGTCACGTGGCGCATGTACACTTGCAGGATCAATCTGGACGAAACTAGGATTTACATTCAAATGCTACGTCCTATACGTTGCCCAACTTGACCACTTCGCCTTCAAATATATATTTTCGCTTGTGACACTTTCCTGAATTAATATCCCCAACATTATGATACTATGGACAGGGTCCTCCTCCGGGAAGGATCGGCTGAATGGGTCAAATCCAAATGTGTTGAAACTTGAAACAAAAGATTAAAGTACACGAGCTTGCGTTCATTCAAGATCAACTCCGGAGGCGGAACATTTTATTGGACTATAGCCGTGTTCCTTCGAAAAACAGTTTAAAAGAAAGAATCCTCCACCCTTTTATAGTAGGCTACACACAATCTTAAAGGCATTGAAGACTCGCCCCAAACCGCGTGCCGCGTTCCGTTGCTTGCAAGTGAAGTTTTCTGCTTGTCGCTAAAAAATGCAGAGAGTAATGAAACGTGATACCTTGTTATCTTTAGCTGGACCTGAGATGTCCATCGCTGTATCGTGTGTACACTGTGCTGTGGGTATTGACCGCAGCTGTATGTACTTCTGACTGTACACTAGTGTCTAATTACCGAAGGTAGCAAGCTGTGTGCATATTTTCTGGTATCGATGGTGGTGTCTAACACTTCTGTTACACCTCATTCGAAAGTAGGTCAGATTACCGGCATTAGAAGTTTCTTTTTGCGCGAGTCTTCACACCCTTTAATTCATGACATGTTTCAAGGTTGCCATTTTTGTCTGTGACGCAACCGACCAAATTGCAGCCAAATCGGTTGAAAAAAAGAAGATTTGTTATTTTATGACAATTGACCCTGTTACAAGTGGGGATGTATATTTGTCGGCAAATTGGCAGTTCGTTGAAACTAAGGGTGCTTGCCTCAGCTGAAAGAAAATTAGTTAACGTGAAAAATTGTCAACATTTTTACCGGTGCGTTTTCCTATATGCAACACTGAGCAGCATGGGTTTGTTTAACACATGAAATATTGCTTGGGGAATTTAAAACTGGACCATCTATTTTTCTACGACCAAATTGAAAAGCGCCAAATTGTCATGTTTGGCGTTTAAAACGCCAAGCTGGCAATTATGGCCGGTATTAACAGGTCAAAGTGCACAGGTGCAACACAGAATTTCTATGAGGTGCACCCGTTGCGTTGATCTCGATTTTCGTTCTGAACTTCTGTTTACCAATGCTAGCGCCCTCCCACTTACATTGTCGTTTTTGGAATCTGCCTTCTGATTGGTTATTGATCACCATTTTTGTGGCTATAGACCAATGACTGCTACTGTTTTATCTTCTTCTTAACAAGCGCTTACTGCAGTTCTAGTTTCACGCTGCACGCCTTTTGCATCACCGTCAGATCCGTGAATGCGAGCCGCCTCTTGTGTGTAACGTAACGTATAGGATCATTGTGCATGCTTGTAGTTCTTGTTGCTGTATTTGCGGTAATAGTGCTGTAAAATTGTACACAGTCCTATATGGTAGGCTAGCGCAGTAAGCGGTAGCATCTTTGTCGCAGCACATATACTTCTGCGACGAAATGTGGACATATTGTAACGAGGAAATGGAAAAGGGGAATATATAGCGCTTAGAGAATATTCATATAGCTCATAAATATACTGACTGCCACAGTTGGAGCCATGGACGCTGTTAAAGTTTTTAACCAAGAGGTGAGTTAGGCTTAGATCAAACAACGCATGCCTAACTGTTAGGCCTATAGTTTTACGCGTAGGGGCCTAGGCCTAATCTAGGCATTTCCATTTTGATATACGTACAAAGGGAAACAAAACCAAGCTCCATTAAACTAAGCCATATTTTCCAAGATTCAAAAGCTGTTGACTGATGGTCGAACGCCTAAAACAGCTCAATATTTAATGTCACATGTGAAACAAGAAATTGACATAGGCTAGGCTACTTGACAAACTCACATTTTGTGATTAAAATGATAAATGGTATTTCAAATTCAAACACTGGTAAGGCCTACTGCAGTGCAGTAGGCCTAGGCTACCCCAATGTATATTTGACAAAATGACTGAAAATAGGTCATATAATGTAATTCAGTTAGACAATAATGTAGCCAATAAAGCTCTCTTGTTCAGTATCTGGCATAAGGATACCATAAATTAGTATGGCCATTTCTCCTAATCCTATGGCCAATTGCACTGGCAACTTAGACTAGAGAAGTGACACACTCCTCTGATTTAATTGTCAAAATTATCAGTATAACTTCAGTAAACTTTAAGTTCCAGGGTTTGATATACTTTTGAGGTCAGGAAAAACCTAATTTAATATTTCTTTTAATTAAATTAATGGCATGAACTTGCCACTATTTTATTCATTATCCAGACGGAAGCTGGTCACTTCGCCCAACAACCATTCGCCCAACTGCCATTTTGATCAACCTTATCATTTCGCCCAACCTTGTTGGTCATTTCGCCCAACCAGCATGGTCATTTCGCCCAACCTTGCTGGTTATTTTGACCAACATTGATTAAATATGATACTTCAATATAACGGACGGGGATACTTCTAATGGGTTTGGTGAAACGTTTGGGAATTGTTAATGTTACGGAATACCAACCGAATATTAAGGAAACTTTAATCAGAATCAGCACATCAGGATGAAATATGCTAGGGACTTTGCATATTAATGATTACAGTAGAACACATATGCCTAGGCTAGCCTATCACAGCTGCTGAAATTTTGATCAAAATCCAACCAGTCGGACTATCTTAATTAATGATTTGAACATTGGTAAGATATACCTACATGAAAAAGATTGGGCTTAATCCTGAACTTTTAATGAGCTTTCAAAGCTGTACCCAAAATCCTAATCCTTATAAGTCAATCAATGCCTTTCATTTTAAGCACGATCTAACCCTCTGATTTTTGTCTGTACTATATTGTGTAGTACTACTAGCTCATTGTCACATCATCTCACAATCATGCTATTTGCCAACATTTTGGCCATTATGCAGAGAAATTTTAAGTTTTTAAAATGACTGAGGCTCATCAATAAAAGTGTCTGTAGTCTAACACAAGTCAGTTCCTCAGATGCAAACCAAAGCTCAATGTAGGAACACGTAAGCTTTTTTATGGCCTCAAGTATCATGTCTACAATGCATTAGAAATTTCTTAAGCACAAAGAGAATTTATATAATATTAGTGTATTGGCTTACAAAGAAGAGGCTAAGTCATCCTGCATTTAGCCTGAATGGAGATTTGATTATTTAAAGGTGGTGTATATAGTTTGAAAATTGGAACAGCTGTTTTAATACAATTTGAGAACTCAAATTTTTTGTTTTTCTTCGACTATGATATATCGCGACTAAAATTCTACCTTAAGTTATCCTTTTATGACTTAAAGACCATGTTTGTTGAATGTTTCCTTCATCAAGTCAAAATCAAACTTGCAAACAACATGTGGTATGTGAAACAGAGACAGAACAATACCTATCCTGTATGCCTTAGCTAACCTTGTACAATAATAGCTTAGACCTTTCTAATAAAGTCAAGAAATAGTTGTTGACAGAATTTAACATTACTCATGTTTTTATTGTTTTCTTTCCAGCTCTCGAGCTTGTATGAGTGCAAGCCTCCAATTTCTCGGGCTAAGATGACACAGCTGACTAAGTTAGCTATCAAAGCCATAAAACTCTACAAGCATGTTGTTCAAAGTGTCGAGAAATTTATTCAAAAGGTGAGATGATACTGTCGAGAGTCCTTATGTCATACACATATTATGAATATTTACTGTAAGATGCTTGAGTGTGCTCTGAGTCCATTCAGCTTAAGATGAAGTAATGGAACAACTAGTGTTGTGCCGATAATCGTTTGCGATATTAGTATCTGTGGCATATCTGTATCGGTAAAATTTAGCCTCATTGCTGAAGAGCGATATTGATTTTTGACTTGTCACAACAAGCTACCCCTACCTCTTGTTACTTGCAATGATTTAGTAATCTGTCCTAAACCCATTTCTTTAGCCTCAGTTTTGATTTTGATTCATAGCAATTAGTTAATTTGCCGATCAGCATAGAAACAAGACTCAAGTTCAGAAAAATATTGACCGATAAACGATCTGTAAACAGACCAGTGGTTACATACATAGCACTGTCTTCGCCGCATGTCTAGCGCTGTACATTACAAGTGAATACAACATAATTAAAACTTGAACATAAACGCTGACAAATGGTTAGGCTTGCACAAATTCTTGGAGAGGCTCAGGCAGAAAACCTCTACAAAATCACTCAAAAATTGTATATCTTTCTAAAAAACTGCAGAGAATATCCTGGATGCAATTTGATTCCTTTAAACCATGAGTGACTAATGTAAAGATTGTTTTTGGAAATCAATTAAGCGTATCACTTTTCGTTTGGTTCCGGTAAACAAAAGGGTAGTCAAAATTCTTAGCGAATTCCATTTGAGACAGTTCGTATAAGACTAGCAGCCCACTGTGTTGAATGAAGTTGATCGAAGTTCGTTCTGACTGTTTGAAAATATCGGTATTGGACCGATATTGGGATTGTTATATCGGATGTCGGCCAGAACCAATATTTGGCGATAGCGGTGCAACACTAGGAATAACTAGTCTTGATTGTCTGATGGGTAGATCATGAATGTACAGTCAGTGCGTGGTACATCATGAAGTAACAGCTAACATACCACACATTCTCAGGTTGGTTATAGCCACCCCTCCCCTCCCCTCCCCCTTCAATCCATTACATCTGTAGAGCCAGCAGATGTGAGCATGAATCCATGTGATTTGCTCACTAGTACGATGCGATAAGCTAGGCCCATTTCATTGACAGTAAGATTCATTCTTACTTATCGTCAGACAAATTACAGTTCAGTTTGGCCAACTAAAGTAGCTGGTGTCTTTAGAGCCTGTTTTACCATACTGTATACCTAACAGTTTAAAGGGAAAGACTTGCCTGCTACCAGTCATCTTTATCCTGACCAACTTCAGGAGTCATTTGGGTGCTGAGACCTTTTCCTTAATTTTAAGACCTGTTTGTACTAAATACTGTTATTTTCTTCCTTTTCTACTAGTGTCGTCCTGAATACAAAGTCCCTGGTCTTTATGTAATAGATTCTATTGTGAGACAATCACGTCATCAGGTAAGGTACTTGTTTGTGAATGCTGCCATCAAAAACATTGAGCGAATTTGTACAAAACCAGAATGGATATCTTCTCTTGTATTGGGAGGAGAAGTGATAAAATTGAGAAACTATAAGCCACTGATATTTTCAGTATTCTCAATTTATGTTGCAAGGAATTGGAAGGGGGAGATGAGGAGAGGAAGTGTTCTATTATGAAATATCATTCTGTAAGACTAGTTTACATTACAGGAGACTTCAACCAAAACCACTTGGAAGATGCCCGTTTGTTACTTTGACTTTATTGCTGTTTCATATAGCTGATATTAAAATGTGGAATAATGTAATGTCAGTTCTTGATGCTAAAGGGCTTTTTGGCTTTGAAGTGTAAATAAACTGACTGAAAGGATTCACCAGTAGAGGTTGAATACATTCTGCAACTGGTAGTTTGTGGATACCAGATGCAAACAAGGGTACACCTGCTATTTCATGACCATCATCTGTTTCGATAACAAATTTGACTCCTGTAGTGTTTATAGTCAAATCAACGATAGAAAACTGACTAAGAAGTACAGTGTATAGAGATATGATTGGCTAGAATTGGATTTGAACCAGTCTATGCAAGAATAAATCTAGTCCCTCTGCTCTATCTTCTTCTTCTTATCCCTTCAGGACTTTGATTGGTGGCAATCTATTTTTAACAATTTCTTTGATGGATCCCGGTTTGTCTCTTGTTAATAGAATCCAGTTATCTAAATACGTAGTCTGCATTAATTCATGCCATTGATTTGATATGTCCTAAAAAACTTTCTCTCCTATAGTTCAGTCAAGATAAAGATGTGTTTGCTCCGAGGTTTGCCAAGAATATAAACAATACCTTCGCGCACCTCTTCAAGTGTCCTTCAGAAGAAAAGGCAAAGATAGTCCGAGTGCTGAATCTCTGGCAGAAGAACGCCGTGTTTTCTGCTGAGATAATCCAACCCCTGCTGGATCTAGCTAACCCAGATAAAGCCGGTTAGTCACAAAATACAGAGTTTACCTTGACAAGTATCTTCTTCAATTTTATATAGCTTCAGCAGCGATTTGATCGTTTGTAGGGAAAGGTCTTTCGTAGCTTCAAAGCAACGGTGAATCCTTCAAAGCAATGTATGAACTACATTGGTTACCTGTACGTTTTAGATCAAAATTTAAGATTCTTTTACTTACCTTTAAGGCTCTTAATCACTTGACCCCTAGTTACATCACCAATGAGACCATACCTTATATTCCGCCTAGATCCTTACGCTCAATGAATAAAAATTTACTTAGTGTGCCTTCTACCCGATCATCAACATATGAATTTAAACGTTTTGATTATACTGCTGCCACATTATGGAATAACTTACCCCAGGACATATGCAATATTAATATAGACTTAACGCAATTCAAGAAATTACTTAAAACACTGTTTTTCAGAGCTGCCAACACAGATTAATGTACTTATTTTATACTTGCTGTACATACTTATTTTAGGTGTTATTATTGTATTTTAGTCATAATTTTTCTATTTATTTTTCTATTTATGTTTTAATATTTCTATTTTTCTATACAATCTTAACTTTTACATCCTTTTTAACTTTTTGTACTTTTAACGAATTTTTTATCTTTTGCTGTAAAGCGCTTTAGTGCAATTTTTTAATTGAATAAGGCGCTATATAAATCTCGTGTAATAATAATAATAATAATAATAATAACGTCTTTGTAACAGTAACGGGCAGATCTGAATCTACAGTTATGATGAACATTTAGTCAGAATAAGCTTTCCAGTGATGAGATTTAGGGATCGTACTCTAGGTTTAACTTTAATCGTTAAAGGACGGCAACCATTTCTTTAGCTAACTCAATGACTTTGGTTTGTCGCTTTTCAATCACAATTCAAAATGATAGCTGGATTCTATCAAGTTATTTCTTGGTTCTTTATTATGAGCTTTAATTGGTCAAGTCTGCAGCAAACAGCTGCTCTAAATCTTTCCTAAATTTTCACCTTAATTGATAAAGTTCAACACTCTTCGTGTAGAATTTTTTGTTTGTGAATTACGAAGTTTCCAAAGATGATAAATATACAGTTGATTCTGTCTTAGTTTTGTTTTGAAGTCAGTGGAAACATGAGCTGGAATGAGCTGTTTTTAGTACAGTGCAAAATCTTATCTTAAGTTTGTTGAATTTCTAAAATTACTTGGAAAAAAAATCAATAAACCCTCCTTAATTTCCAGTAAGAAAAAGAAAAAAGTATCCTTGCAATCTTTACCTGAAAGTTTTACTTTTTATCTTGAATTATTTAGCAAAACGTTACACACAGGGCCTAACTTATAAAAATAAAAAATAGCAAAAATAAACAGAACCTCAAATATTTGTAAATTGTCATGTCAGACTTAGGAAAGGTGTTGATATTGTTTAAACAACAGGAGATGCACTCCCGGTGGTACAAGAGAAAGCGGACAAGAAGAGAATCGAGCCCGATTGGCTGAAGGAGCAAGCAGCTCAGGCAGGCGCTGAGCAGTCCAAGAAATCCACGGTATCACCTCAGAAGAAGTCACGATCACACAAACATTCCAATCCAGAGGACAAAACTCTAGCTCTGGTCTCTAATCTCCTACAGCAGGCACAGGAAGGCTCCTCTGTAAGTCAACTTTATCAGGATTGGGTCAATTCTACTATTTTTCTACTAGTTTTATTTTGATGACAGGGAAAGAAGGTGCTTTGTGGGTGCGTCAGGGGGGGGGGGGGGGTTGAGGTGATGGTTGTTAGGAGGAAGGGGTAGGAAGGAATTTATATTAAGGCAGAGCTAACTGATGAAGGATTATAAATATTTAAATGAGGTTAATCTTACTTGAATGGAAGCTTGTGGTTTCTACAGATTTGTAATGTCACGAAACTTGTTGTACATCATGGAGATGGTTGGATTTAGTTCATCAAACCGTGTAAGATTCAGTTTGGCAATTCCCAAGTCGACAAGCTATGTTTTGTAGTTCAGTCTCAGTTGCAAACAGAAATAACAAGATCGGATTTTACTCTTGAGTTCTGCTTTGTGTGGAAAGTGATTCTGTTGAACCTGAAAGTGGATCGTCGATGATGTGACACCGTCAATTTATTGAAAGCCTTTTATTATCCTAAATGTTCTGAAGATTTGGACAGTTAAAAGTTATACTCCTGTACATTGTCCATGTATCCATACTTTCAGTCGAGTATCACAAAGTAGCTAGTTGTAAGCGAAAGGTTTAGTAAGGTTTAATGGTTTGATATGATTTTACAACAAGCAAATTCTAGTCAAAAGTCAGATATGTGTCAATAGTCACATAGTGTTTGTGTGCGTGTGTGTGTGTGTGTCCATTAAAGGCATTGAAGACTCGCCCCAAACCGCGTGCGGCCATCTGAAAAAGTTAACTTTCTGTTGCTTGCAAGTGACGTTTTGTTCGTGT
Source organism: Apostichopus japonicus (assembly GCF_037975245.1). Taxonomy (NCBI): domain Eukaryota; kingdom Metazoa; phylum Echinodermata; class Holothuroidea; order Aspidochirotida; family Stichopodidae; genus Apostichopus; species Apostichopus japonicus. The sequence continues at coordinate 20,151,977 of NC_092581.1, forward strand.
CGCTGAAAAATGCAGATAGTAATGATACGTGATACCTTGTTATCTTTAGCTGGACCTGAGATGTCCATCCCTGTATCGTTTGTACACTGTGCTGTGGGTATTGACCGCAGCTGTATGTACTGACTGTACACTAATGTCTAATTACCCACTGTAGCAAGCTGTGTGTGTATTTTCTGGGATCGATGGTGGTGTCTAACACTTCTGTTACACCTCATTCGAAACTAGGTCAGATTACCGGTATAAGACATTTCTTTTTGTGCGAGTCTTCACACCCTTTAAAACTAAAATATCTTACCAAGTAGTCTGTGAACAGTTTCTTGGTGGAGAGAGTACAGGTCAAAGTGAGGTTACTGTGAATTGTCTGTTTTGACAGGAGCACCAGCAGCTTCAGCAGTTACAGCTCATACAGGAGACGATACAGAGACAGACCAAACTGCAGCAGACCCGTACCTCGAGTAAAGAGACTATTAAACTCGACGAGGCAGTCCTGCATCAGATACAGAACCTCACCCAGCAACTTACTTCACTTGCGAATCAGGGAGGAGTGACAGAGGAGGACCAAGCAGAGTCTAGCTCACCTCCCCCCACCCGTGTGGAAGAACAACCCCCTCCCCTACCCCAGGAGACGTCTGAAACCAGTTTTAATTCGGTAAGTCAGATAAGCAAATGATAATTATATCATCTAGAGATAGGACCAGGCTGGTAATGTTCTCAAACCTGTTGGTTTGAACTGTGTGCAATGTTTTGGAAATTTTGGTATTTTTTGGTATTTAATTAAACAAAAATTATTAAGAGAAGAAATATTGTTGAGGAAAGTACCACATGGATAGAATGTAAATAACAAGACTACCTAGAAGTACTGAATGTGGTCAAGAGGTTAGCAGAATAGGTACTGGGTAGTCCATGGATCAGGTTTTTATTGTTATAGAAGAATTAGAAATAAATTTAATGATTTAAATTAATTCAATGTCTGTTTTTCTTGTTTCTACATTTTACCAATCTTATCACTTCAAATTTGGTCCCATGCTGTTGATGTTAGGCCTTGCATATTATGTGTCGAGATATCTGACCTCAGCATTGAAAATTGGAGAGCTTGAATAGCATCTATATGTAACCAACTGAGTTGTATATAACTTGAAATAATCCATCCCTTTATTTGCCTCTTTTTAGGCCCTCTTAGAGTTTGATTATGGCGATGAAGAGGAAGAAGAGGAAATGAAGAAGGAACCGCCACCTAAGATGGCACCTGCCTCTGAAAAGAAGCCACCCTTACCCCCTCAGATGCCTCCCCATGCACCTCCTCAGGCCCCACCACAAGCCTCTCCTCATGTTCCCTCACTAATGACACACTCTATGGAGAAACACTCTGAAGTTCCACCAGATCCAATGTAAGTTATATATCAAAGCTGGAACACTAACAAAGTCTAAATTAAAACCTTTCTTTGCTGGTTCTTCATTTATAAAGAATTTAAGGATTTGCTGGCAGTTTGGTACTAAAATTTTACATATCCATTTCTTTTTTTTTTAATTTGCCCTTTGATCACTCTGGTAACTACGACTATGTCATACTGGAACAGCTTGTAGGCTCCAGAGAATAAATTATTCGGTACCGCATAGCAACATGCTGTGCAAAGTATGAACGAATTGCTATGCAAATGTGGTGATGTATAGCTGTTTTTAAAACCAGAATGATATTATTTTGCCTGTTTGTGAGAATCAAAATTTGTGAGCTATCAATTTATCCACTATAGCATCGTAAAATGCTATACAAAATGGGCAAGTTGCTATGCAAGTGTAAAGTTGTATAGAGGTTTTTTACACAAGAACTACTGTATATGATATTCGATGAGAGAAAAAAATCCAGGCCTTTGAAAGTGCTACACCAACTTTGAACACTAAATTATTCCGTGGTGACTACAGAAAGTTTGAGCACGAAATAATTCTGTGGTATCCCTTCTCTACTTCAAAACGTTACAGTGTTATATATTGCAGGTTCTCTTCAAATCGTTGTATGTCTTTATTGATGGAATGTGAAAGAAATTTAGGCTGAGTTATTACCAGTTTGTTTATATAAAATTATATACAATTCCATTTCTTTCCCAACAAAATTTCACTTAGGCAACAGTATAAAATATATGAAATATTTCTTACTTAACAGTTCCAAACTTAACAGTTCATACATCCCTACTTGTGCTTCTCTTTTCGTTTGTCATCTTCTAATTGATGGAAATGGACTTGTGTACAAGATAGAATTGTTAACACCCAGTGTTTGACCGTGAATGAAAGTGTGGAGATCCAGTTTGAATACAGAGTTCTTAACACATATCAATATATATATATATAACTATACATCTCTATATATACAGTATATCTTTATCTATATTATCTATACATCTATATATATATATATATATATATATATATATATATATATGCAAATGTGATGACCTCTTAAATCAAGAGACTTAGGTCGTTGATGAAGAATGACTGTGTGTTTCTTTCCGTCACAGGGTGCCCAATATCCAGGCTAGCTTGGAAGCCGTTCAGAAATTGACCCACGAACTGAGCCAAGCTCAGAGTCAGCAGGAGCAGATTCAGCAGTTTATGCATCACACAGACCAACAGATACGTCAACAAATGCCTCCACAGATGCCCCCAGGGCTTCCTCCACAGATGCCCATGGGACTCCCTCCACAAATGCCCCCGGGGCATCCTCCCCCGATGCCAAACTTTTTCCATCAGAGACCAACGTTTCCTCTGCCCCCGCCGTTTCAACCGCAGCCACCAATCCCCATGCCAGCAGCTGAACAGTATCAACCTGTAAGTATCTGTATACCTTTTGATGCAGATAATATTTTCCATTTTCATTTATTTATTTCCAGTATAAATATTTATAAACAGGACATCAAAAGTGAGTATGTAACAAGAAGGAGGGGGGGAAAAAAAACAAAAAAAAACAAAACACAAAAATCTAAATGTTAGTGTACAAAAAAACAAAAACAAAAAATATATATCTATACACAACGTACAAGTGCAGCTGTCTACTATACTGCATTATGGTGAAGAAACTTTATTGGAGATTTTCTCTTGCATCTACATATTGTTGAAAGCTGATTTGTATAGTATTTTATGTGCCAAAGAGATGATTTTTGTTTCAAATTTGGTAATATTTTGTGAATTGCATATGGCAATGTCCAGCAGAATTAAAGACGCCTTCATAGCAACTTAGCTCTCAATGGGTTCCTCTTACTATATATTTGAATCATTTATCAACAGAGGAAAACCCAAATACTTTTTGATGGATTATTAACTGCTAAGCAATGCTATCACCAGAATAGCTGAGTGATGATATTACAGATACATTTCCTAGTGTGAGGGAGAGTTTAGCTAGTCACAATAGGTTGGATGAAGTCAAACCATGTACTTGAGTGTAATACAGGATACAGAGATGGGCTTGTTTTGACTGACAGTGTGAAATATCTTGTCAGTTGGTTCCCCGTTTAGTTCACACACATTAGTGTGTGTGTGCTTATGGAGTTTCATGATGGTGACAAATGTTTCACTGTTATTCATAGCTTTGTTGACTCCATGCCTGATGATGACTAATCCACAAAATATGATGATCCATGAATACAATCATGATCCCTCTATGAAGTGCTGAAGGCATGATGAGTCAACACCCTCCCCCCCCCCTATTTCAAAAGACTGGAACTTGAGTGCCTTGGCAGTGATGTAACAGTTACTCCTTATCAGTGTACAGTGCTTGGTAGTTGATGTTGATGGCTGTGACTTGTATTGGCATACAACCATCAACATCTTGGCTTGCCAAATATTCATAGGAAATGTCATTGTTTTGATGTACAGTGCTTGGTTGTTGATGTTGATGGCTGTGATTTGTATTGGCATACAACCATCAACATCTTGGCTTGCCAAATATTCATAGGAAATGTCATTGTTTTGACGAAGGATGTTTGCGAAGGAAATGCATCCATTTTTTCATGGGAAATGCATTGGGTTTGTTGGATATGCCTTCAGTGCTTGCCTAACTGATGGGTGTCCTCTTCTTGGTGAAACGTGAAATCTTTATTTCTTCTTTTCTTTTCATTTTGTGGAAGGAATATCCTTCGGATGATGTTCCAAACCAGATGGTATCAACACCCGTTACCACGGTCTCTGACGATCTTCCGATTGTCCTCATCGAAGAATCGCCACCAAAAGATGACGGTAGAAGCAGGTAAGAAGACCTGAACTGACTGACACACAAGTGACTAAAATATGTTGTCAAAGTACTCTCATTTGTACCATTTCACTGATTTTCTTGACCTATGCTCCAGTTTTTGTCTGGTTCGTTACCTCGTATCTATCAGGTCCTTTGCGTAACCTGATCAGACGGTGGCCCATAACGACCATTGTATTTTTGACAAGGCGTATTGTCGGGGTGTGATGCACCATTTACATATTGTAGAACTTTAAGAGGTTCACTCATGTTGGAGATTTTTTCATACTGGAGATATTAAGGTTCTGTGAGGAAAATCTGCCAAAACATCTTTGCATCCATCCCCAAATGATTTCCTCTTTGGGTAGTATTCATGCTATGTAAGGCACCATATAAAAAATCAGCTATGCAGAATCCCGCTCCTTTCAATATTGGTATAATTGTGAACGTATAAAACATGCAAAAAAAAAGTTCATAGCTTTGTTGACTCCATGCCTGATGATGACTAATCCACAAAATATGATGATCCATGAATACAATCATGATCCCTCTATGAAGTGCTGAAGGCATGACGAGTCAACACCCTCCCCCCCCTCTATTCAAATGACTGGAACTTGAGTGCCTCTGCAGTGATGTAACAGTTACTCCATATGAGTGTACAGTGCTTGGTAGTTGATGTTGATGGCTGTGACTAGTATTGGCATACAACCATCAACATCTTTCATGGGAAATGCATTGGGTTTGTTGGATATACCTTCAGTTCTTGCCTAACTGTGAAAATGAGTTAGGCTTGGAGCACAGAAGCCCTTAGCTCACACACATTAGTGTGTGTGTGCTTATGGAGTTTCATGTTGGTGACAACTGTTTCACTGTTATTCATAGCTTGAATAAAATATGTTGTCAAAATACTGTCATTTGTGCTGTTTCACTGATTCTCTTTACCTATGCTCCGTTTCTGTCTAAACGGTATAATTGTGAAGGTATAAAACAAGCATAAAAAGAGAGAATATTTCTTGCTCTGTGTTTTTCCTTTCGGTTGAATGATTTAGATCTAGCAGTCATTTTGGATAATTTTGCCACAAATATTTACAGATCAAAATCACCCAGAAAGAAACGTTCAAGGACAAGATCGAGGAGTAGATCCAAGAGTCCACATGCAAGGGGAAGGCACAGGTCCAAGCGACGCCACAGATCAAGGTCCAGGGACAGAGACAGGTCCCGCAGCAGACGGTCCCGGTCACGGTCCAGGGATAGGTCCAGGAGGCGTGACAAAGAAGGTGACCGGAAGAGAGACGACGACAGAGAGAGAAAGAGAGGCTTCCCTTCTGTCAAAGATAGGAAGGCTAGTGGTTAGTTTAAATCTTGATCATTTTGATGTAAATCAGGAGGTTAAGATAGGGACAGAGAGAGTGCCCAGAAGTAGAGTGTCAAAAAAGGGCACATTAAAAGCCCTGTATGTTTAGATTAAATTGCAAAGTTTGGCTTCAATAGAACATCAGCAACTATTTTAAGGAGTTATGACACTGCTGTGAACTAGTGGCACATTGCATCAGCCTTGATGGCCTGAACAACAAACTCTGTCGATGTTGCAGTTGAATGAGAAATGATAACAGAGGATGATGGTGAGTCATATCTAACATACATGTCTGCACCAGTTATAGAGCAAAATGATAATATCGTCAATTGATCAACAGAGAGACATATGTTTACTAATCACACGTTTCAACTCTGTCAATCTTCTCTTCCGGTTTCTAGTTTGCAGTTTGACCATTTGGCTCGGACGGTTACCAAAGTCAGTGACAGAAAATGAGATTCGACGTCTTGTGGAAGAGCATGGTGGAGGGGAAGTTCGAACAGTACATGTAAGTGCTATATCAAAATATATATATATGTTTATATATATATATGTTTATATATATATATGTTTATATATATATATATATATATATATATATGTTGATACTAGTTGAGACTAGTGGAACACTAGTGGTAGTAACTCGGAGTTTCACGTGAGTTGTCTGACGATCGCTAAAACGCGTTAAACTCCGAGTTACTACTACTAGTGTTCCACTAGTCTCAACTAGTATCAACATATATTCCGCTCTGTCCACTGGACATAGAGCACTCTGCGCCAAGATAGACTCCAACCAACCAACTCTATATAGATATATATATATTTCTTTCGAGATCCGGCTTTAGGAATCACAAATGATTTCGAGTTGGTTAGCATCATGTTTGATCTCTAGAGTAAGCCAAATATGTCACCAAACACAGAACTAGTATTGTTCGATACAGGTGACAAATGCCAAGAGTGGAATTACAACCTTCCTTAACGGTTTCGAACCTCTGGACATACAATCAGCGTCCATAGCCTAGTTGGTTAGGGTGTCTGCGTTCAGAGCGGGAGGCCCGGGTACGAATCCCTGTGGAGGCTGGAAGTTTTTTCACTGTTCTGGATTTTCCAACTCACTACGATTTCAATTATATATATATATATATATATATACATATGTATAAATATATATAAATATATATATACATATATTATTATTATTATTATTATGAAGTGGAAAGCCATATAACCATGAATTAACATGTTGTGTGTGGGACCCAACTGTAGTTTGCCTGTGTCACCATTTTCTGATCGGTGTTAGTATTTTTTCCCCTTTGGTCAGAACAATTGATATATTTTACCACTTCAAGGACTTGTACAAAGGAAAACATGCAAATATTAGACTATATTAATTCAAGATCATATGATTTCTTCCTGACAATGATGAAATGCACCATAAAAAGGAATGGTATTAATTTCCATTAATTGAAATTTGAGTCATTTTACTTAAGTACCTTCCCAGCATGACTTCTGTCATTAAAATGACATGCACCAAAATGTTCATTAGTTTTAGTGATATTTTCTTTTTGCAAAGTATGAAACACAAAACCCAACCATCATCTTTAGCATAAGGATTCACTCAAACGGTTAAGAAAAATCTCGCTCCGTTTGGCAGATATCAAAGTTAGAAAGTCGTTTATGGGAACTGTCATTTTGTAAATTTGTGATGTCATAGTGATGTCATAGTGCCACCAGGATCTGAAACCTATTGCTTTCATATCTACAAGTTAGAATGTTTAAATAGTGCTGACATTTGGACTAATTAGCTCACCATTAGCTCATGTTACTAGTTTGAACATTTTAGATTCAGCATTTGTAAATTCCATCTCCAAAAAGTAAACACTGTAAACAGTGAATAAAAACATTGAAACAGTGAATAAAAACAATAGAAAAAGTATCTGGACTTAATCAAGTCTTCAGCCTTGTGTGTGAAAGGACATACCTCCCAAATGGAATAAGGCTTTTGGTTTCGATGATAATCGTAACCTTTGCATTCATAATGGTGTATGTGTGCGTGTGTATGTGTGTGTGTGAGTGCGTTTGTGATGCCCAGCTTGTAAACACAATATCTCAAGAAGAGTAGGTCAGAAAAATGTCATATTTAGTGTGTAGAAGTACCACATTGAGTACAAGAAACTTACTGTTGTTCACGACAGTTATCTCTATTATATGGATTCAGTAGTGATGGTTGGGTTTGTGTCTCCTTCAATCTTAGTTATTATATTGTATGTTTATAATAACTGAATTTTATTTCTCTGTTTTATTATTTTGTGACAGATTGTTTCTGCCAGGGGATGTGCTTATGTTCTCATGGCAGATAGAGCTGATGCAGCCAAGATTCTTGATAATCTGAAGTATGCAAAGTTGCACGGAACCAACCTAAAGGTAAGAACTTTAGAAAGGTACAATGTTTATACAGTATTAGATAACTAGTTTGCAGTGTTAAATGCAAATTTCTGTGCAATGGCAGGCCCTCAAACTTCCATATATACATCTTTTTTTATCTGCAACAATTATTTTTTTGAAGTTGATCAACAGTCAGTCTCAAGTCTGTCTAGTTGATCAACAATTTTGTATTAAGTATCATTATGTTGATGTCTTTCCTCATCTGTTATATGTTTCTATTGTGGGTCGAAAGAATGTTGCAAGTACTTTTAGTATTTTCATACCTATCTGTCAAAACCGTATCTGTCAAAGTGATGTGAGAGTTTAGGTAGGCTCATCCTTGTGACGTTATGTAACTAGAATAGAAAGGCTCGCATTTACCTCTCCAGGAAGTAGGAACAAGTTGTTGGTAATGTATTTGACCGACAACTGCACCGTGTTGACTCCATGCCTGATGATGACTAATCCACAAAATATGATGATCCATGAATACAATCATGATTCCTCTATGAAGTGCTGAAGGCATGATGAGTCAACACCCTCCCCCCCTATTTCAAATGACTGGAACTTGAGTGCCTCGTCAGTGATGTAACGGTTACTCCTTATCAGTGTACAGTGCTTGGTAGTTGATGTTGATGGCTGTGACTTGTATTGGCATACAACCATCAACATCTTGGCTTGCCAAATATTCATAGGAAATGTCATTGTTTTGATGAAGGATGTTTGTGAAAGGAAATGCATCCATTTTTTTCATGGGAAATGCATTGGGTTTGTTGGATATACCTTCAGTTCTTGCCTAACTGTAGAAATGTGTTGGGCTTGGAGCACAGAAGCCCTTAGCCTCTTGGCTTTCTGGGTGAGCGGTCAACGAAAAATGATTCTATTTTAGGGATATGACAGAACGTAAACGATTTTGGTGCAATTTGTCCTTTGTTTTGTTTTTTAACAGTTTGTTTGTTGAAGATATAGAACAGAGTCCTCAGTTGTCTTAATCTCTTTGTTTTGACAGATTGACTGGGCCCCAGGTGTCGGAGTCAAAGACAAGAAGTACAAGGACTACTGGGACGTTGACCGAGGGGTCAGCTACATACCCTGGGACTCCTTCCCAACAAACCCTGTCAAACTGGAGCAGTTGGAGGAGGGCAGTGTATTTGATATTGATAGTCTTCCTGAAGATTTGAAAAAATGTAAGTTATAATTAAGAGACTTTTGTTCAAGTTATCGTTGTCCACTTTTTTAGTGACACTTTAGTATTTTACAACAGAGTTTGTATTTCAAAAGATTTTTCAACCCTTGACCACTTATCAGTTTGAACTTAGGGAGTAAGTTTAGCTGTCATGTTAAAGCTCTGAGTCAGGCAAACAGTACTTAAATATATAGTCAGAAAAATTGCAAAAATTAGGGACATTTCTTTTTTCCCATTTCTAAGAAGAATTAAGCTAGTTTTCCCTTAGCCACAACGTTGCAATCTGCTTTTACCACAGTTATTTTTGTATTATTAATTGGCCACTTAACTATGTGTACATGTTGAACCCACTCTTATGAACTGTTAGTGACAGGCCATGGGATGATCTATGCTCGCTCAACAAGCACTTACACCATCTACAAAAGTTGCTATAGTTCTGTTTGAAACTCATTTCCACCGCACTTGAGAGGAGTCACGCAGGATATCAGTGACTTTGCAATATTTTTCTTTCCTTAGTTCTTTCGCTGAGTTGAGATTAAATTAGAAGATTTAAATTAATATGGTGTATTACATTTTCTGTTTTTCTTTCTATACCCAACAGTAAGACAAGTGCAACCCACTGAGGAAACACCTAGTGAGCCTGATGTGGACCAGGTGCAAGAAAATGCTATTCCAATCCTTCCAGTGATGGGTACTTCCCTCCCGCCACTGCCCCATCCCTCGTTATCTGCACCCATTCCCTCACCGATGGTGTCGACGGCCAGTGAAGTTGGACCAGAGGTTCCACCACCTCCCCAGTTGTTGCATGCAGGACTCCCACCACCAAGGATGCCCCCAGCAGCTCCTCAGGTCATGCGTATGCCCATAATGCCATCGGGGGTTCTCTCACCTTTCATGGGTATGCCTCCTGTTGGTGTAAGACTGCCTGCAGGGTTTGTTCCTGGCCAGCCTATAGGAGGTGGTATCCCCCAACCAGGAGGAGTGCTTGCTGGGCCCGGACTGCCCCCCATCCCTCACAGCACTCCAAGTCCACAGAGTAGCATGGAAACCTCACTGGTGACGCATACTTCAACTGCTATCTCATCTCCCTCTCCATTTAGCGCTCTCCTTAGACCTGGAGGACCGCTAACAGCTGGACCTAGGAGTATGGAGGGTTTGCCAACACCCAGAAGCATAGCAGTGACTCAGGCTACACAACAACTACTGGGTCAGATGCCAAATCGATTGATGCGACTACTGCCACCAAGAATAGCTGGTTTAACTCTTCCTCAGAGTATCAGACCGGGAGTTGATCCAAAGCTACATTCAGAGTTATCTCAGGAACCAAAGGGCTTACTTGGGAACCCCCCAGGGCTTCCTACTAGATCTCTAATGGGAGGCATGTTAAACCCTGCAACTATACGCCTGCCTACAGACCTTCAACTGGAAAATGCTATGAAGAATGACGAGATGGATGGACTAGGGGACAAGAAAGATGACATGAACTCTCACATGGATGCAGATAAAATAGAGCTTACTGGCCCACCGCTGGGTCCACCTCCTGTCTCTCTGATGGGTGATATCAGTCAGTTTGCTGGCGCAGCCCTTAGAATGGTCCGACCTACCTTGGGGCAGGCCATGCTACCACAGGGTATGGTTCCTGGACTCATGCAAATCCCCAGAATGGTTGTTCCTGGTGGCATGGTTCGATTACAAGGACAAGGTATTCCAGTCAGTCTGGGAGGGCTGAGGCTGGCCCCCCCTGGTATGCTGCCGCCACCTCCTTCTGGACTGCCGAGGGGTTTACAACCAGGGATGCTCCCCGCCGTACCACAAGAGATCATGAACATGATAAGAGCAAACCCTCCCATCCCAACCATTGAGACACCAGAGGAGAAGGGTGATAAACCCAAGGACGTCGATGACCGGATCATACCAGATTACAACGCCAGCTCGCCATTCCAAGGAGAGGAAGTGGATGGTATGTTTGGTAATGGACCTGCTCCTGAAAAGCCCAAAGAAGATGAAGACTTCAGGAAAGATAGAGATCTAAGGGATTCTTGGCCCCTACCCCCTCGTGGAATGCCAGACTTTGGCCCCAGAGGACCACCACCGCTGATGGCTGAATTTCAGAGAGGTCCACGGCCATGGGGACCACCATTCAGAGGTCCCCCACCAAGGGGAATGCCACCAAGAGGCCTTCCACCAGGTGGGCCTCCTTCGTTGAGAGGCCCTCCACCAAGAGAAGCATTTGGTCCAGACGGATGGGGTCACGATCAAGATTGGAGGCGCGGACCACCACCACCAGTTGATCCAGATTTTCCCGGACCAAGAGAAGACAAGGACTGGAGGTCCTCTGGACCTCGACCATGGGAAAGGGGAAGGGACAGGGGTTTCTTTCCCGATGGGCAAGACCGTGAAGACAGGGGGTTCGGGCGGGAACCCAGAAGAGACTTTGACCACAGAAGAGATAGAGATCGTGATTGGGACAGAGACCGTGAGAGGGATAGAAACTTTGATCGAGACCGAGACAGGGATCATCGCAGAGACCGGGATCATGACTATCGTGTCAGAGATAGAGAATCGGAGAGAAGCAGAGATAGGAAGGAAGATGGCACAAAATCATCTTCCAAGGATAAACCTGCTGGCAAAAGCGAACAATCTAATGACCCAGAAAAGTCGAGGCGAAAATCCAGATGGGCTCCCGTTATAAACGAGGAAGCACCTAAGCCTCTGTTGGACATTGTTATACCTCCATTGATGAGTAAGTTAAAACAGCTGCCAAATCCCTCACCATTGCTGGATGAGAAACCTGTAGTCCCTCCTGCCCCTCCATCCATCGAGGTAACACCAGTGGTAGAGGCCGTTTCTGCTGATAAAGATAAGAGCGAGCAAGCTATAGCTATCACCGACTCGGCTAGCACAGAAGTAGTTGCTCCCACTGAAACCAAGGCAGAAGAAGAGATACCTATACCAAAGGTTGAAATAAGTCAAGCAGAACCGACAAATATTGAAAGTAATGAAACAGAAGTTGTGAATGAAAAAGAAACTGTGAATGAAAAAGAAACTGCTTTAGAGACAGAAGGGGCTCCTAAGGGAGATGGTGAAAAAGTTAGTGAAAACGATGCCTCGGAGAAGGCATGAGTGCTTTTTATGGACTAGATGCCCTTTTATAGTGACCCATTCTTTTTGTGAATAAACAGATTTCATGGACCTTTTTTTTTTTTTTTACAAAAGAAACGGTTGAGTAAACTCATTTTTATACAACAATGATATAAAAACAAGAAATTTTAAAATTACAAAAAAGGAGAGAAAAACATCTTTCAATAAACAGGAGAGATAAGTTGAAAATTGAAACCAAGTAGCATTTTTGTTTTATTCACGTGATGGTTTAGCCTTCTTCCTGATTAGGTCACTGTGGAATGGCTAGTAGTCTGTGTAGTTTCTGAACCAAGCAGTTTTATATAGGAGTTTGTTGTTCTTTAGTCTGGCACTGCTAGGTTCTGAACAGAAGCAAGAAATTGAAAAGGAAAAGTGTACATAATTAGAAATTACCTTCATTCATGGTGGTAGTATATCCAATTTATCCCTTGGGAATGTTTCTCTCACTCTATCGCAAAAAATCAAAACATCACAAAAGTTGCCTGTCTTAAATGTAAGGGGTTGAACAAAATGAAACTATTGTTGATACAAAATGCATCAGTGACTATGTGTGAAACTTCGTTTTGAAGCAGTGATGGGTTTACTTTGTTGTACAGATATTATCCATTGAACTGAATGGTTTAAGAATTTGTCAGTTTTGGTCATCCCTTTAAGAGATTTGTACCATACAGGAGCAAAAGAACACTGGGTCTCAAACTGAGACTGAAGAACACAGACCAGTGTCTCAAACTGAGACTGAAGAACACAGACCAGTGTCTCAAACTGAGACTGAAGAACACAGGCCAGTGTCTCAAACTGAGACTGAAGAACACAGACCAGTGTCTCAAACTGAGACTGAAGAACACAGACCAGTGTCTCAAACTGAGACTGAAGAACACAGACCAGTGTCTCAAACTGAGACTGAAGAACACAGACCAGTGTCTCAAACTGAGACTGAAGAACACAGACCAGTGTCTCAAACTGAGACTGAAGAATACTCACCAGTCTCTACGACACTTCATGGTGTGTCAAGTGTGTACAGACTTTTTAATATTTTTCATGTTATATATGCTTATTAAAGGTTCACATGGCAGAACTTATGACCAAATTAATTTTTCGAGCTTTGGAAGATTACGATGTCATCCTCATCGAGTGACCATAGCCTATTTCTTGATTGTTATGCCTTTAAAGAAATGTAGATATAAGTTTTGAGTAAATCCACAAATGAAGGGATATGTATGCAGGATATGAAAGGGTAAAAATGTTTTAAATTCTTTGGAAGTGCAGAAAAGAACAACTTTATTTTCTTTTACTTTGATGGTTGATAAATCATGTACATAGTATTATTCCCTGCATGCATCACAGTTAACTTGTTGGACACTTTCTAAAGGTAAATTATGATCCAATTTTGCATGCTGAAGTTTTAATCAGGTGATTTGTTTTGATAACTTGTTTACCACATTGCTAATTTAGCCCGACCCCCTCCCTTTGTAACAACTTTTGACATGTTGACTGCAGTAGCGACACCTGGTGTTACCAGCCAATACACTGTTTTACTAACTTGTGTGGGACTTTATTGTAGAATGGAGATAAATAAATGGAGAAACTACCTTCAGGGTTGCCATGGAGATGATTAAATAGAGAAACTACATTCAGGGTTACCATGGAGATGATTAAATAGAGAAACTACATTCAGGGTTACCAAATCAACTAACATGCAAGGCAACATGGCTCCATCCAGGCCATAACTTGAATAATAAAGTTTGAAACGGTTCCTCAAGTTCTTTCAGGAAAAGTATTGGCAATGACTCCATGATTTTGATCTTGTAGTGTCTCCAACTTTTAAACAAGTGTGTTTGACATGATTTTAATGGTTGATAATGAAGTTCGATAATTATTTTGAAAAGTTCATGTACAGATAATAGTGCCAGCACTATGGATCATTTGGATTGTCATTAACCCAAGTTGCTCTCAATATGCACAAGTTAATGAAACGGTGTATTGGTTATGAACAGATTTTCAACTGCTCTAATGATTGGATATATTGAGGACTTTTCCTCGAGTTTGTGAAATGCTTTTGAAAGTCTGTTTTCCCCCTCAGACTATGATTTAATTTCTTTCCTTGCACTTTTCTTTCAAACAGCTGTAAAGGTAGGATTGTTCTTTTCACGGTGTTTATTAATCAGCTTGCTAAAATTACCTCTTTTTTTTCTACTACTCTCTGTCTTTGATGATTTCAATGGCCAGATCGGTTGGGTTACACCTCATGTCATGTTAAAGATGTAGTAGCAGTTTGCATTCCATCAGCATATGGTATACTTGAGTTGCACAATGTGCAGACAGAATAATCCAATAGCAGAATTCCCCCCCCCCCCAAATATACTTTTCATTCCAGACCCAGAGATAAGGTCAGTGATGTATCCGTGACAAAAGCCTGCATCGTTGAGGACATTTGTGAACTAGCTTGATGTGCCTTTTTTTCCAGTGCCATTGCTAGGAGAGAGTAGACTTTAATATATTGGGATAAAGCTCTATGACTGACCCCGCAAAAGAAGGGAAATATGCAGGTGATAAAAGGCAGAAATAACTGAATAAAACATATCTTAGTTTAACATAATTGCTGCCATATGTAGTCAACTGCTTCAAGCACCCTAATAGAATAACTTTCAATACTGATAAATAGTTGGTGTGGTTCAATTCACACACCATATTCATGCACTGGTAAAAGATCATTGCTACAACACTGCAGAACTTTGTACTTTTACAGATTATTTATGAACTTCCATTAAAAGCATAGAACTATCAAATAGCAAAAGTGAAACAGTTAAATAATCACCTTTCTCAAGATTTTATTTCCATTAATCTCTTTTCTTGATTAATTACAAAACATATAACATAGATGGAAATATCAAAGTCAACGACTTTCTGCCATTAATAGGTACTGAACATACCCCCCCTGCCAATGAGTATTCAACTTTTTGACCAATTAATCATAAATCAGCAAAATGAGTGAAAATCAAGGATAAATTTGGACATTTATTAATGTTTCTACCTTACAGAATACTGATCACCTCCATTAAAATGAAAATTCCTGCACTGCTCCCAACGAAAAAAAAAAATATGTAGCATGATGACTATTATTAGGACTGTTTCTACTCAGAAGTTGCCTTTCTGTGCTCAAATTAGAGTAGCTACACATGTCCCAACCCACTGTCAGGTAAAAGGTATTTGTTGACACTACCTGACATCCAGACATTCTTCAATATTTTGAAAACTCACC
Organism: Apostichopus japonicus; assembly: GCF_037975245.1. Classification (NCBI taxonomy): domain Eukaryota; kingdom Metazoa; phylum Echinodermata; class Holothuroidea; order Aspidochirotida; family Stichopodidae; genus Apostichopus; species Apostichopus japonicus. Next base: position 20,167,557 of record NC_092581.1, read on the forward strand.
CAGATGCTTACATAAGATAGATGCTTACATAAGATAGAGAAGCTATCTCTGAAGAAATCTGGACCTAAGAATAACCCTTGAACATGTTACTCCTGTCTTGGAAAAACCCTAACATAAAACAAAGTTCTTAAAAATTGTACAATTGCAAATTGATTCGACAGACACACTAGGAATTGCCAGGGTTACTTTGGATCACTGCAAAGTGCTGTTATTACTGTGCCGACAAACCTGCCGGTAGAAAAAATTTCAATTGTGATGAAAAATATCATTAAGGTATACATGTAAACTTAAAAGGAAACAATTCTGAATGATACATAATAAGGAAATAGTCCAAAACACAAATAAAGTGCCCTCAAATGGCCCGGGCCGTACAAGATTACTGATGAAAAGAACAGAAGAGTGATGGTTTTTATGAATCACCACCATCTAGACCTGTTTGATACCAATGACACCACACGCCGCACGCCCTCCAGCGTTGCCAGTTGTTTTGCTCTGTTCATGGCCACCTCTCCCTAAATCATCAACTCCTTCGTGGACCTGCGTAAATAAATAACAGACAGCAGAACAATGTTTATTCTTGCTAATCAAAAGAACTTGGCACTCTAAACTGCATGATACTTATAACAATTAGACAATGAGTTTAACATTTCTTCACATGCACATTTTTTTCTGCTTTTTTGTTTTCCTGGAAAAGGGAAAACTATGGAGTTACTCTTACCAACCTTGCAAGATTGTGAGGGGCACCAAAGGTTGCAAAGCCAAAGTGAATTAATCAGGTCACACATCTATAGTCTATGCATGCTAAGTTCTTTAATACTGCCCTCATTATCTTTCGGGACACATTTCATACTGTAGTTTAGATTTATCGTGGTACTGACCCTATACACAATACATTTAAAAATTACAGCCACAATGGCAACCATGACATTTTAGCATATTGTTACAAAGAATGCATTGAGAGTACTTTGGTTCTAATTAACATTGTACAGTTATTCACTGAGAGTCCAAAAGAATTTGGATCTCAACACAACTGTCACAATGATGTATCAAGGCTTGACAGGACAAGAAACTGACAGTTCTCTTTTAGATTTGATGTTTACAAAGCAGGGGCGAAGGGGAGGGTGGTGGGGTTAGTTGGGTTAGGGTGACCATACTTTTGTTCAGAAGTATCCGAGGACATCATGTTGACATTAAGGGGCAGTACCTACACTTTAAGCTTTAAGTGAAGGGTCAGAGTTTGAGATCTCAATGTTTGGTGGTGTCATCTTTCAAGAATGATAGTCAAAGGCCCACATTTTGGTAATACATTCAGGGTCACGGTGGGCAAGCAAATATTTTGGAAGTGCATATGGCAGGCAAAATTAAGAGGCAGAGGGGATGTAGTTTTGCTTTACTAAAGATGACTGGGGGGGGGGGGAGATATAAATGGAGGGAAAGAGTAATAACTCTTCATGGTCTACAGTAATGAATACTGTTTAGGTATTTTCTTACCACAAGAGATCGTCCAATGATGGAATGAGGGCCGGATAGCGATATGATTGTATCAGTTATGTTAACACTAGCCACACCATTATCATCGGCTTCCACATTGCCTAGATCACCTACATGTCTGTCGGAGAGAAAAAAATAAAGTGCATCAACTTGATAGAAATATCAGCTGTGCGTATACCACTGATGATAAACTACCATTACTGAATAACCTCCTCTTGGCCAATTCTAACTGGCATCCACTTTCATAAACTTGATAGCGCTGTGGCTTTGTAAATTAGTCATACAGTATATATGTACACTGATCTCAACTGATCCAATCAAATTTCAATATATTCTACCGTGATCATGGGATTCAGGCCATTTCTACTGTATTAAATGGAAACTCAATTCTCCACTTTCACCATGATGGCAAGCCTGTCTATAGAAAAAAGCATAAACTAACCCAATACTGCCATTAGGATTCATTCTTGAGCGCATCTATTTTAATTGACCAGCCACCGTATGATTGTAAACACAAGTGGTCTTATGGCCGGCAATACTTTCCTGTGTGAAGACAAATTTGGCTTGACCACTGTAATGGTACACTGTGGGTTTAATCATGAATTTTTGCAGAGGAGTGTTCAGTTTGGCTAGCATTACCAACTCGGGTAGATATTCATCTCCTCTGTTTTTGGCCACAAACAGGGGACTCGAGGTAGTATTTGCTACAGGCAGCGAAGATCGTAATATCCTCAGAGTGTAACTTTTCTTCACGAAATGGGCTGTCAGAACATCGACCCCTCCCCCTCCACCAACGGTGCGTCGGACGATATCGGACATTCACGGATGTGGCGTTTGTATTGCGGCGTTACACCAGTGAACAAACTGAATGCATAAAATTCCCATGGCGATTACATCAAATTATGACTATATGATTGAACCTCAACATTTTGGACTCCAGAGGTATTTTATTTCCGGATGATCTATCCATTTTAAAGGACCAACATGAAGCACTGCAATTTTACAACAGAGTTGCTCTGTTCATTCTCGTGTGGTCTTTGGCTTGTCTCACGAAGTCTCCAACAAATTCTCATGAGATCTCACATAATTCTCATGAGATCTTGTGAGAATCTTGCGAGAAATGTTTATAAGGGATTAGACCTCAATGAATCCCACATACCTTTCTTCATCTGCTGGTCCACCGTGAGTCTTGCCAGTAGGGTTGAAATGTCCCCCTGCTGAAGTGCATCCTGTTAAATGAAACAAATTGTACTAAATATCATGGCAAGAACATGGTCTTGCCCATAGGGTTGAAATGTCCCCCTGCTGAAGTGCATCCTGTTAAATGAAACAAATTATACTAAATATCATGGCATGAACATGATACAATTCAGGATGTTACAGCAACCAGTTTGATAACCCTCCAAGACATCATATAATTAATGCTTATTAATCATTGACTTTCTCTTATAATTAGAAATATTATACAAATATAGACACATAAAAAACAAGAAACAACGACGCTCGGCTGCTTAGAATGAAGTCTGGCGGGAAAGTATTATAATAGCGTTAGAGTTGCCAAGACAAATAATTTGTGATATTGTATTATGTTTATTGAGGCTATAGAGCATAGAGTATCATAAGGAAGTAAGATCTATTATTCTCTCAAGTAAAAACTGATCAAGGCAATCATTGTCACGTCTTGCAATGTCTCTCTTTAGGTACATGTATGAAAACTGGCACAACATGTGAGGGTTCAGGGCACATATATCACCATCTAGCTGGCCTAGGCTTCAGATATTATTTTTCTACAGCATTAATTTTACTGTGTCCATAGTTTTGCTTGACAATTTATTCAATTGAGATTCATTTAGAGTTTGTAACAATTTCATTTGAAGCTTTTCCAAGTTATTCAATTACAGTACCTCTTTAGTTCAAAGTTCACAATGAAAATTGATAGGGACTCTAATTAGATGTATTGTTGGAATGAAATATTAATAATAGTAATAATAATAATAATGATCATGATAAAAAAAAAATACCCTCTCTGTAGGGCTTCTAACATTGCCAAACAATTATCATCAAAAGTCGGGCCGTAGTTGAATACCGGACTGAATACTGTTCAACAAAAGATTGACACTTAGTAACAACAGTGCTCAATATGTGCTGTAGGGTACACTTGCTGGCACAGAACTGAAGTGAATGCCGTTTCACTGGTCATAGGCAGTACAGTTTCAGGTGGACTCAGGGTGGAGCCGTACTTGTTGTGGGTCTATACTCTATGGCATATAAATACAGAAGAGGTCTGAAGTGTTTGGTAGCAGCAAGCTTGAAGCGATTAGGCAAACGAGTTTGTTGATTACTTTGACCAATTTTTCCCAACAAGTATTACGTCGCGTACAAGTTTCAGAAATAGTGCACTTTGCGTCCCGAGTCCCAAATTGTAAATTTATGTACTAAAGTCTCCAAATCCTATTGCAAATCCAGACTGTTCATTTTCACATGCACATTTACTTCTCAAATGACCATTTTTTAGGAATGTGTGATGGAAAAAGTCTACAATATTGCAGGCTTTATGTGCATTAGTGAAGCAGTATCCATCAATTGATCATCAAATATTTAAGAAATGCAGCGCAGCATTATTCTATATAATCACCATTTGTATTGTCACCGAATTGGTGGATGTGAAAGCCGTGTAGTCCTCTTGTAAGTCCCCTCACTTCACCAGTGACTGTCACAGAATTCCCCTGAAACAGGTCGAGAATTTCAAACATATATTAACAATATTAATCATGAATTTATCATGTGAGATGCCATTGAATGGAACAACCTTCTTGCATGAACCAGATTAATCTTTAATTCTTAATCGTCCACTGGATTTTGAGGCAGACCATCGTGTTGGGGACGTAGTAAAATTGCTTACTGTTACTTCCTGGGATGGTAGTGAAAACCTTTAACTCTTTGCCAACTTTAAAGGAGGTGTGAGGCTTGCTACAGAGTTACAGTACTGGCAGCAAAATTTCTTAAACACCAAAAACAATTCCATTTTCTAGAAGCCTCAAGAATTATTGCACCATAAGTCCAATTGAACTTATGGTGCAATAATTCTTGAGGCTTCTAGAACCCAACCCCCCCTCCCAGAAGTATTTAGTCCATTTAGATCTTTCCTTTAGTCCTATATTTTGAATAATTCACTCCATCCCAGACACTTCATTGTGAACCATCCAAGGTCAGACAACGGGGATAAAAAAATACAAATGAATATCTGACAAACAGCTGTACTGTATGTGGTATTGATGATAATTGAGTAAAGGTTTTAATCATTATTGAACCATCTTTCTCACTCTACCGGAAAACCTCCAGGTAATTATCCTCAAATATTCCCCACATTAATCAGCTGCATTGTAAGCATATGACAAGATCCTCTTTTTTTCTCTTGATATAGTATAAACTGCTGGTACCCTGTTATCTATCAGACAACGGAAGCAATTCTACCACATGTACATGGTAAACCTAAGACTGTTTCACAATGAGACCCGAGATAGCCACAGGGTAGTATTCTGCAGGTCTGATTAAGCACCTACATTGGATATAAGACACATGTTACAAACAAACAAGTCTGCCTACAGTATCACTGTATGTCCATATAGACCTAGGCTCATAGTAAACAGAGTATTACTAGTGTATTAGACCTAGGCTCATAGTAAAACGAGTATTACTAGTGTATTAGACTTAATGTATACATATCTGTGTGTTTAAGCTGTTTGCACTATGAGACTAAATGGTTGGGGATTTGAAGACCCTTCCCTGGCCCTCCTCTCTACTTGTCTGAATATACCAGAGTCTATTTCCAGTATACTGTATTTTGTCTATAAAATCTTAATTATCTTTCTTGTCATATCTTTGTCTATGACGTCTTAATTGTCTTTCTTTGTCTAAAATATATCTTTGTCTATCAAGTCTTTGTATATTTTTTTTGTCTATTAAGCCTATCTCTTGTCTATTTTATATTATTTCTAGATTCAACTATTCATATTAAGTATGGTTCATGTATTATTTCTAGATAATGTATCTTAAGTATTGTTCATGTATTATTTCTAGATTCAGCTATGTATCTTAAGTATGGTTCATGTATTATTTCTAGATTCAACTATTCATATTAAGTATGGTTCATGTATTATTTCTAGATTCAGCTATGTATCTTAAGTATGGTTCATGTATTAGTTCTAGATTCAGCTATGTATCTTAAGTATTGTTCATGTATTATTTCTAGATTCAGCTATGTATCTTAAGATATGGTTCATGTATTAGTTCTAGATTCAGCTATGTATCTTAAGTATGGTTCATGTATTAGTTCTAGATTCAGCTATGTATCTTAAGTATGGTTCATGTATTATTTCTAGATTCAGCTATGTATTTTAAGTATGGTTCATGTATTATTTCTAGATTCAGCTATGTATCTTAAGTATGGTTCATGTATTAGTTCTAGATTCAGCTATGTATCTTAAGTATGGTTCATGTATTAGTTCTAGATTCAGCTATGTATCTTAAGTATGGTTCATGTATTATTTCTAGATTCAGCTATGTATTTTAAGTATGGTTCATGTATTATTTCTAGATTCAGCTATGTATCTTAAGTATGGTTCATGTATTAGTTCTAGATTCAGCTATGTATCTTAAGTATTGTTCATGTATTATTTCTAGATTCAGCTATGTATCTTAAGTATGGTTCATGTATTAGTTGTAGATTCAGCTATGTATCTTAAGTATGGTTCATGTATTATTTCTAGATTCAGCTATGTATCTTAAGATATGGTTCATGTATTAGTTCTAGATTCAGCTATGTATCTTAAGTATGGTTCATGTATTAGTTCTAGATTCAGCTATGTATCTTAAGTATGGTTCATGTATTAGTTCTAGATTCAGCTATGTATCTTAAGTATGGTTCATGTATTATTTCTAGATTCAGCTATGTATCTTAAGTATGGTTCATGTATTATTTCTAGATTCAGCTATGTATCTTAAGTATTGTTCATGTATTATTTCTAGATTCAGCTATGTATCTTAAGATATGGTTCATGTATTAGTTCTAGATTCAGCTATGTACCTTAAGTATGGTTCATGTATTAGTTGTAGATTCAGCTATGTATTTTAAGTATGGTTCATGTATTATTTCTAGATTCAGCTATGTATCTTACTGTAAGTATTGTTCATGTATTAGTTCTAGATTCAGCTATGTATCTTAAGTATGGTTCATGTATTATTTCTAGATTCAGCTATGTATTTTAAGTATGGTTCATGTATTATTTCTAGATTCAGCTATGTATTTTAAGTATGGTTCATGTATTATTTCTAGATTCAGCTATGCATCTTAAGTATGGTTCATGCTCATTATCAGGCCTAGAATATTGCAAGTTTTAGCCATTTCCTTAACAATGTCACTGGTGCATAAATGAATCTACTGACTAAAATCAAATTTCCACTGGCATTTCCCTTTCATTAATACAAAAACAACATGTGTCAATACTGGCAGAGAATTGGTAACTGTCTTCTGGCAAATACTGCCAGGGAAATCCACTGATATTTAGCCAGTAAATAGCCTGAATTTCGAGGCCTGACAATTATACAGATCATATGCATCCAGCCACAGCAGATAACAACCTACATTGCTGAGGCTGGGGCATATCATACTCATACTGTATGAGATCCTCTCTGACAAGAAAAACGCAGTCTTGGCCTTTTTTAAAAAAAATCCCTCTTATAGACAGCTAGCAGTCAATTCTAATATCGCGAACTTTATCACGAACTTACCGTCTATCAAGTATGATTGCAAACAAAGCACCAAGGGCCTAGGCCTATATTACCTGGCTTATATTACAAACAAAACTTATGGGCCAAAAATGAGTATTACTAGGTTGCAAGTTACATAACACTTGAGGAAATGCTGCTGAATCACAGTTCAAAGTATTTGTCCAGGTCAAGCCTGACGCTAGCATGACACTTTGTTGGGCCGACCTTCCCTTTGTCATGCTGTGAACTATTGCCTAGGACCCCTAAGCCTACATGCTGTATCTGCCCGGCCTAAATGCAAGTCAGACCTAGGCTAGGCCTAGGATGGACTTCCACATAACACTTTGATTTACGTCTACAAACTTATGTGTTTTGGTACTAATTTAGAATCCGTACCATTCGACCCTACTTCCAAACCCCTAACCCTATTCCCTACTTCCTAACCCTATTCCCTACTTCCTAACCCTACTCCCTAATTCCTAACCCTACTCCTTCACCAGATTCTGCCGATTCGAAGTAAGCTTTCCTATTCATATGGTACGGATTCTAAAGTTATGCTGTGTTTTTATTAATTGCAAACCGTTTTTTGCCTTTAACTACTTCTACTTCTTAAGCTTCCATTTTCACTCTCTTAAATGTTTGACCAGCCTATCATAGCCTTACTCAACTGTCCTTAAAACAGTAAAATTAAAATTGTAGTTGGTAATTGCGTGTAGGCCTAATGATAATGTTATCCTATTCAGTCTTAGATTTATCAAGCAATTAGGGACAATATGAATTCAAAACAGTGCGATGTTCTTACCTCTTGAGTGAAGGTAATAGTGCCCGACACAGTCTGCCCTTGTAAAACGCAAACGGCTTGTAGAGACATATTTCAATTGCTTCAAAACTCGTCAAGGATTTTGAGAGGATAGTTTGGTCGGTTAAGTGAATGTCTTCGCAGTAGCTAGCTACACAAACAGTTCAGCTATACTATTATTAGTAGTAGTATAGGCTAGTATCACTAATATACAGTGAATACAGTGAACATAAACAGCACTATTTTTAGTACACATGGCTGCACACGCTGACCTCGTCTTTTACAGGTCCGTGTGCAAACGTATGCGAATAAGTTATAAACAATGTACGTGTGCAATCTCATATAAACTCACAATAGCATAAATAATCTGTTCCTGACTTTTCAAATGTCTCTGTGAATACTAGACATTCAGTGGGCTAAAACCTGGTGTTCCCGGGGACTAGCTAGCAAAATAATACATACAACAAGTCACGCCCCCTTTGAGCGTTCATCACGCGAATCCTTATTTGCATATAACAGTTAATCCATATTTGCATATAACAGTTTGAAAAGCGTAGGCTTTATTTGGCTGATCCGTTACCTAAACTTCGTCCTGCCGAAGATGGAAAAATAAAGCTTCGTCCCCCTGTCTATAGGACCTCAAGACCTCTGTGAACACCTCCAAATAAAACATACGAACTTTTTATCTTGACACTGTCTTCCCCATTGTACACAATTGGTGATAAAATAAATAAATAAAACACTGTGCCTACAAAACTTACGGTACTTTGAGGGAGTGGGGTCGGTGTAACAGGCGTGGATCTCGGTGTGGGGAGGGGATGGTTTGCTCATCCCCTTTTTTTATCCGCAGTATGCATTCGAATGCACCATTTCACTTCTAAAATATGAAAGTGTTTATCCTTGGACAGTTGATGGTCCACAATGATACCATGGAATATATGTGGTCCATCGCCGTATGTAACAGAGAACAGTGTGGTACGAAATCATTTTGTGGATGATCTCTGCTGAATACATTTAACTAAATATTTCTTTGCTGGTTAACTTGCATTTTATTTTTGGAGTACAAAATGTTTCTTCATTAACATTCCTTTCATGGTTGGCTGGTTTTGATTCATGTTAACAATGGATAGGGAGGGGATTAAGGGTGGGGTAGTCTTTAGGTGCATGATTCACGGTAAAACTGATTTATCCTGATAACCCAGGCCCTTCTGACTAGTGAAGAGTAACATTTTTCACATCTGGGAATTGTTTCAATTCAAACAAAATTGAGACAAACTGTTAAAAGAGAATAGAATACAATAAATTGATATTTTAAAACTTTGTTGTCAAATATCTTTTTAAATATTATCACACATAGTAACTACCCAGTAACTACACTTACAATTGGCACCAGTAATTAACCATAAAAAAATATATAACTCTATAATCTGTCTTTTTAATATATTGATCATTATAAATATTTAACAATATCTCAAAGGTGGCTTGCTCACTACCAGAAATCTTACGGTTATATAGCCAGTTTTAAGGGTTAAAGCAAATACACATATCATTTAAGTACTAACTGTACATATAAACATGTATATATATATATATATATTTACATATACATATATATATATATATATCTATATATATATATATATATATATATTACAAAGATTCAGTTGTCATTCCAGAGCTCAATACATACAGGCGCGTAGCCAGGAATTTGCCAAGGGAGGGGCGAAACTGTAGATTCGGTATTGCAGACTATCTAAGCGTAGCGCCACCACGGTTGGCGCGAAGCGTACAAGAAAATTTTGGCTGTAAATGCCCCCCAGATCGCCGGAAATGGCACTTCCCATGCCTTGTTAGTTGCATCTTAGCATTTTCTCTTTTGAAAATACTAGCGATATCATAAAAACCTTAAAAAATTTTGTAAAAAATATGCTCAAGGGGGGGCGGCCGCCCCCTTCGCCCCCCCCTTGGCTACGCGCCTGAATACATAGAAGTAGCTAGAGCAAGTACATAATATAGTTTACTTATATGGTAACCTACAGCATGTTGTTACTCGAGTTTCATGCCTGTGCGCAAACAATTGTGTTCATTATTTCTTCCTAGCAGGGCTGGGCAGTGTGTTACCTCGGTGAGACTTTGAGATGAGCTCAGTCTGTTGTTAATTCTGTCCTTTTGTTTGTAATATTGCCAGCTTTTCTTCAACGCAGAGGTTGCACTGGCCTGATTTGCGTTTGTATGTGTTCGATTCCTACAAAGGAAATGTTCAACCTGCTCAATAGAGCAGTCAAGTCACATCGGACACAGAATATAAGCAGTACATAAACATTTCAGGAGGACCCTTCAAGCAGCTTTCCAACAACCACACAAAATCTCTCAAGCACGAAAAATTACCAAAATGAAACAGAAATGCCAAGGTACTTATGGAACCGGAAAATAAGGGGAATTAGCCAAACTATAAGCTGGGAGATAGTAAAAGGAATCGAACACTTACAAACGCGAATCAGACAAGTTCAAGCTCTGCGTAGAAGAATTAATTGCCTTCTTCTTCTCTTTTTTATTGGTGGGGGCTCCAGGTGGGGGCTGAGGGAGGCAGCACCAAAAGTTAAGGCAGGACAGAGAACTAATATGTTAGGAAGGCACACAATATGTGTGTCCGGTAACTTGCAATGAAACAAATCTATATGTTGTATCACTGTTTGGCAAGCTACCAGATCTATCATTATAAAGGCTATGAATCATAGTTCATAATATAAGAGAGTGTGTGCTTGTACACTTGTTTGTATATGGACAGCACCATCATCATGGTATTGTACCTGTATTATTGTTGATAAAATATTGCGAAGCACAACTATATTGTCAGTTTTGGCATATCAGAATGGGGCGTATTAGTCTGCATGGGGTGGTGGGGGGGGGCGGGAAGGGTACTAGGGAGGTTAGCTGTGCTTTCCATTTAGAAAGCTGAAATTCTCAGAAGATTGGGCTTAACTTAAACAGCAGCTTGTGACAATTACCTCAAACTGAAATATTGTCAAAGAGGCAGGGACCTTTACAGGAGTCTCATCTACTCTTGCAGGGGTCTGTGTGCAAACTTGAAGGGTGTTCCCATGTACCCTTGCCGGGTCCCATGTAGCCATGCAGGGATCTTATTTACCCTTGTATTGGTCCAATGTACCCTTGTAGGGTTACACATGTCCTTGTAGGGGGATCATGTACCCTTGCAGTGGATCCATATAGCCTTTCAGGGGTCCCATGTACCCTTATAGGGGCTAATGTACCCTTGCAGGGGGCTCATGTACCCTTGCAGGGGATCCATATAGCCTTTCAGGGGTCCCATGTACCCTTATAGGGGCTCATGTACCCTTGCAGGGGGCTCATGTACCCTTGCAGGGGATCCATGTAGCCTTACAGGGGTCAAATGTACCCTTGCAGGGGCTCATGTACCCTTGCAGGGGGTTCATGTACCCTTGCAGGGAATCCATGTGGCCTTACAGGGGTCCTATGTACCCTTGTAGGGACACTTGTACCCTTGACGGGGGCCATGTACCCTTGAAGGGGGCTCATGTACCCTTGCAGTGGATCCACATAACCTTACAAGGGTCCTATGTACCATTGTAGGGGCTCATGTACCCTTGCAGGGGGTTCATGTACCCTTACAGGGATCCCTTGTACCCTTGTAGGGGGCACATATAGCCTTACAGTGGTCCCATACCCTTTTAGGGTGCTAATATACCCTTGCAGGGGGCTCATGTTACCCCTTGTAGGGGCTCATGTACCCTTGCATGAAACCCTATTCCTCAGCTTTTAGTCTTAAGCTGAACATCTCCAGTTGCTTCAGGTCTTCAGCAAATCCATCTTTTGTTTTGCTGAGTTTAACCTCCAACAGCTCTAACTCATTATGATCTGCTGAATTTTCCTCCTGTTTTGAGTCTGACTTCTCTTTAGGACTGCTGAACATTAGCAGGTAGGCTCGTTTATTTCCATGGTGTAACTGTGGAGACAGAAAATTAAATAGTAAGTATTACAGGATACCTATTGGATTGGTAAACATTATAAACACAATTAGATGCTCTATTGAAGTTTTATTATTCATTTATGTATTTAAGCAGGCCTACAAGTTCACAATATTAGCGACTTGCTAAATAACTGTGACTACTTAGAAGAATTCTAGCAGGCTAACATCACGTTGTCACTGTCATTGTCCTATTTTAGAACACACATAAGTTACTGAACAGGCTTTGTCAAACAGCCTAATAGTTCTTTGCTGATAATAAGCAGTAACTTTGGGATTTATATTATAAGGTAGGGAGAAGTTTCTGATTCTTTGGCTGACGATTGATAACTGACTTATCATCTGTGTATGTTCTTTTTATTTATATCTACTATATTTATATCTACTATATTCATATCTACTGTATTTGTACCTACCATATTTGTACCTACTTTATTTGTATGCACTATATTTATATCTACTGTATTCATATCTATCATATTTATATCTACCATATTTGTACCAACTGTATTTGTATGTACAATATCTATATCTGCTGTATTTCTATCTAACATATTTCTATCTACTATATTTGTATCTACTATATTTATATCTACTATATTTATATCTACCATACTTATATCTACCATATTTGTACCTAACATAGTTGTATGTACTATATTTATATCTATTGTATTTCTATTTAACGCATTTCTATCTACTATATTTGTATCTACTATATTTGTATCTACTATATTTATATCTACCATATTTGTACCAACTGTATATTTATGTACTATATTTATATCTACTGTATATCGATCTAACATATTTCTATCTACTATATTTGTACCTACTATATTTGTATCTACCATATTTGTATCTACTATATTTATATCTACTATATTCATATCTACTATATTTATATCTACCATACTTATATCTACCATATTTGTACCTTCCATATTTGTATGTACTATATTTATATCTACTGTATTTCTATCTAACGCATTTTTACCTACTATATTTGTATCTACTATATTTGTATCTACTATATTTATATCTACCATATTTGTACCAACTGTATATTTATGTACTATATTTATACCTACTGTATATCGATCTAACATATTTCTATCTACTATATTTATATCTACTATATTCATATCTACTATATTTATATCTACCACATTTGTACCTTCTATATTTGTATGTACCATATCTATATCTGCTGTATTTCTATCTAACATAATTCTATCTACTATATTTATATCTACCATTATTCATATCTACTATTTTTATATCTACTATATTTGTATCTACTATATTCATATATCTTCTATATTTATACCTACTATATTATATCTACTATATTCACTGGCAGAAACGTACCAAGGCCATGTTTATTACCAGTAAACGACAGAATACTCTGGAATTAAGCAATTAAAAATAAACCCAGAATGTGGAGGCCTGTTAATGAGTTAGTTAGTTGTTCTTTAATCATTAGTGCTTCCAAAAGTTGATCACAAAGTGATACCTATGATAATCATCTTTGCACACAGAATAAAGTAAATACAGTGTATAAATGTATGCATTATCAAAGGACAAACTGGCGTACCTCATCAACGATGACATAATCTTCGTTGACGTTGCCGTGGGTGACCCCAACAGTGTGTAAGTGCTTTAATGCTTTGCCTACGTCTGCGATGATGTCTTCCTTCTCTTCCTTTGTCAACTGGAAGTTTGGGGAGGACTTCAAAGTTGACAGCTGATGTTTCTGATAACGCTCCTTACTGGATGGCGCTAGGACTCTGTTACTCCGCATGGAAGACAGGACTAACTTCATTACAACACTTTCATCTGTTGATATAATGTATGGATGACATATTGCTACTACATCAATGGCAGATCCACATGGTGTAATTGAAATATTCCTACTACTCACAGAATTAACTATTTAGAGAGCTTTTCTTAGCACCACACATGTATATTCCTTTTCTTGACATTCATCTCTAATATTTCCATCTTATCCGCAACTTCAATGCTTCCAACACCCACATCTTCCCAACTCCACCCCATCCCCCCTCCCCAGAAAAAAAAGGTAAAGCGATGGAAATAGAACTAAAGTTTCTTACTATAAAGGGTGCAATGAATCATTTCTGAATAATTCACATTCCCAAAAATTTTCCTAATTTTTTTTTCAAAAATTTGCTGAAAAAAACTGATTTCCCCAAAAATGTATCTTCTTGTAAATTTTGTGGAATTTCGATATGACAGAAGTGAGAAGGAGACAGAGTGCTAACCTTGTTCCAGCACACCTCCAGTTCCTGTCTTTGGTATTCTTAATCTCTGAATGGCCGGAGAAGAGTCGGGGGTGACCAGCCCGGTATTGTCGGTGTCACGAGACGTCCCCGCTTTGGTCTCCTTCCTTTGAGATTTTTCGATGATAAAAGTGTACAAGTGAGGGTTAACAGCAGAGTTGATCGGAAGGATGAATATGGCAGTCCAGGCATAGACATCTCCGGATACCGCAGCTGGGGTGAGCGCTACGAACCCCATAATGATGATCGGCATCCAGCACAGGAAGTCCGATCCCACCAGCATGAAAACCTTGACAGCGATTTGCAACTGTTCTTCTTTCAGTTGCAGTTCACTTTTGCTGAGCGACGTTGAAAATTTGGCCGAGCGCTTGGCGATGATGAAGATACCGATGTAGCAGACCAGCATGATGAGAAAGAGGAGGAGATTGAAGACGATGTAGAGAAGGAAGGAGTAAAGCCAACCGCTGGGCCGATCGGCGGTGATGGGTAGAGCGATGCAGACGCTGGATCGACCATAGTAGTCCCCGGCAAAGATGACAGCAGGCAGAGCACTCATGAATACCATCACCGACCACACGGAGAGGCAGACGACCGTGGCCGATTTGGCACGGAGACGACGAGGGGACAGAGGATACAGCACGCTCTGGTATCTGTCTATGCTTATCACGGTGAGGAATATGACAGATGTCACACTGCTGATCGTGGAGAGAAATCCCGCCAGTCGACAGAAGAAACTGTTCTGCCATATGTCGGAGAAGAGTCCGTACCTGCCCCTGTAGCTGATGTCCGCGACGGTGATCATTAACAGGTAACACCCCATCAGGAGATCTGCAATAGCTAGATTCATGATGAAGAGAGGCTGGGCCGTGTTCCCTCGTCTCGTTGCGGGTTTCTTCCTCTTAAAGAGTCGGAGGAGGATGACGATGATGTTACCGGAGAGCGAACTGAGAGCCATGAGCCATATAACGATTCGTTGTAAGGTCGAACGGATCAGGTCCGTGCAGCTGGAAAACTCGTCAGGCTGAGGGAGACATTCTTGTAAGGTGGTGGAATCCTCCAGTAGACAACAGTAGTAGAATCTCTCCGAGCGGCTGGAGGCGAGAGAAGGAAAGAAAGAAAACCTTCTATAATCCAGCATTTTTCCCTCCAATATTTGACATGAACTACTAAATGACTTGATTTAGGTCATACCTGACTAACATAAAATATCCAGTAATTTTGTTTTATATTATATTTACCTCAATATTCATTACAGCCTATGAATGCTTCCTGGAAAAGGATTCATTTTTTAGAGGAAAGAAAACTCCATTTGTCAGTTGCAGAGTTTTTTTCGTTATTTGGATTTTTATCGATGATCATATCTTTCCTTATAAATGTTAACCACTGAACACTGACAAAAATTCCTTAAATGAATTTTAGTAAGGCAAATAACTGGCACCAAATTCCCAGAACATCCTTGAGAAAAAAAACAGCTACAAACAGGGTGACAAATAAAAAGTGGATTGATATTACTTTATTGAGATTCTTGCCCATACAGAGCACATTGAGAGGGATATAGCCTTACCAAATTCCCTCTACTTACAAGATTTCAATACTGTCAAGACCTGTTACAAAGCTACTGGACGAGACGATGACCTCTGAACTCTGGATGGATCTATATTTGGAAAAAAGAAATATAACAATTAGGTCTCTTCAAACTAGAAACAAAAATCCTCCTCCATCCCTCCAACCCCCCCCCCCCCCCCCAAATAACAACATGGATCAGACATTGAATAAAAGGAAACACAAGGAAGGGAAAGACCCTACTCCCACATACAGGTGCATGGTAAGGAAGCAGATGATGAAGAGACCATTATATGCAATCTCCAGCTTATGAGAAAATGTCTCTGTTTCTGTGTGAAAATGTTAAATTATAGAAAAGGAATGTAATAAATGTAAATATGGTGGAGTCATTCTTGTGTCAATTTTGTTGGTATCCAAAGAAAAATTTATTGGGGAAGTTAAGCTTTTGGTGACCGAGATAAAATGAAATTCCATTTATCTTATCAAATATAATCTCTTCAAGTCATTAATACATAACTTGCCAATTGGAACAATCAGCTTCAATTATTAACAATTAAATAATCGATAAATGGTATAATTGATAAATGATTAGTAAGGCTGAGCCATTAATACATACAAGAAAGTCAATATTCCAAGATTCTGAAATGGTGAGCCAGTAACGTCAGTCAATGGATTGCCTTGTAAATCTCTGTAAAGATAAGATGAAGGCATAGCAGTATTAATAGTTCATTTCTCATTGGCATAAGATGAACAAGGCATGCTGTCAGTGCCCTTGAAATTCCAACTACATTTTACAACCAAGTTCTTGTAGAATACCATCTCTATGTTAAGGACATATTACTTATATTTCAATGGATACCAAGGACTTGGACCCGGATACCAAGGGCTTGGACCCGGATACCGAGGACTTTGACCCGGATACCAAAAGGTAAGATTTACAAGAAATCTTTCAGGACTTGGACTGGGTTGTAAAAGACACAACTCTGTATACTGTGGTTCATAACAGGTCATAGCCACATAGCTAGGTTATAGGTCTAGCCAGGTTAAAGGTCATAGCCAGGTTATAGGTCATAGCCACATGACATACGGCTGAAATAAAAAGCAGAGAAGTAACTTACAGCTCTTTTAAATTTTCCAGTCCAAGGAATGTCATTGAGTTGAGGTCTGTTATAGCATTAAATGACAAATTTCTGTGAAAAATATAAAACAAGGAAAAAGAGAGTGTACATACATTCTGTAGCTATTTGTTGTTGTTGTTGTTGTAGTTACTGTAATAGACGATCAAAGGGCTTGGACAATTTTAATTGGAAGATGATAAAAACATACACTGCCAGCTGTTACAAGCATAAGTAATAGATGATAACACTAATGAGCACATCTAGTTAAACTAGAAGAGTGCTCAGTAAGAATTTAGCTAGGAATTGATTCTTAACATACTAACAGAGAGGAATACCAGCCACGACAAAAAATCAAAACAATTATCAGTGCAAGCTTAAAATTCTTAGTAAAAGTTTGGTTGCTGAAGCAACACAATTGTATAAATTGCACATTTAAGGGTTGCGATTCCAATTTTATTATGGCACATTTAAGGGTTGTGATTCCAATCGTAAAATCCTGCATTGATTTTCTTTGATATTTTAACATCTTTTCCAATATTTCAATCATTGCAATATCAGATATGGTATTGCTGGTTGTGGCTTTAAGTTTTTGCAGGCCTCTTTTTAAGTGATTCTTACTCGACTGTCCTACGAAACTGAAAATTACTGAGGAAAGGATGTATGAAATTTCTACATCAAGTACAAAGTGTTCACTTACAGGATTTGTAAGTTAAGACTGGATGTGAAGGTCCCGTTGCCGAGATGTGTTATTCCGTTTGATGAGAGATCCCTTAAATGTGAAAGTAAAGTTAACCCACTATGTTAGGAAAATATAAATTATATATTTTACAATTATAAATGATAAATTATTAAAAAAATTAATAAATCAATGCGTGTTTATACAACGTTAGGACTCCCTCTATTCAAAAAAAAAAAAAAAATTGATGATCATCAACTTAATCATGAGTGTATGTATAACGACATAATTAAGACTTACAAAGAGTACAGTAAAGAAAACTCAGGAATATTCAAGAATGTTGCATCAAGAATGGTGACCGCTCCATCTATGGCCTGTCTCTTACTTCTCCCAGATAGCTGGAGATTTGTAAGCGATCTGTGAACGAACAAAAGTAATGGATTCAAATTGAGTCTTGAAAACTGTGGCATACACAGGGATGAGCCTGGGAAAAAAAAAAATCACGGAACTTTGCCAAAGTTGCGGTATAGGCTCCAGTTTGCATATGCTACAGTGTGTTAGGATAATAGTTTTTGTCACCGAGGTAGAAAAGAAATCACGGATATTCCGCGAATTCGCGAAAAAGCTCATGCCTGCATACATCTTCACATCATTCATATTTCGACAGGATCTGTTTACTATAACTTTGAGATACAGTTATAACCTCATAAAGATTTTAACATATTGTTTCAAAAAAGTAAATATATGTGGGATGGGGAATGGGAAAAAAGTACTTTCGGGCAAGCCATTTTACAATGTATATATATATATATATATATATACAGCTGGATTTTGTTAATGATGTACACATCTCTGTGTTACGAACCTGGAAGTTACCCAGGATATCATCTCTGAAATGTTTACTTCAAAATACTATACTGTTTGCGTAAATATGTACGAGGATGAAAAGAGAACCATAAATAATTAAATTAAATAGACCTTCTAGGTGACTTTAGTTTCTGCTTAACAATTCCAAGATTTGATTGGAACTATCTATCAAGCAGCTACCCATTACAGAGAGGGAGGACATTAAAAACCTGGGTAAGGTTTATTAGACAGGGGGTAGGAAGGGGAGCAGTAAGAGCCCTCTCCCCATATTTCTCCCAAAAGAAATGTATTTTCCCAATTGTTGAGAACATATTTTCCTGCCAAGTGGTGTATTTTTCGTTCTACTACAAGAACCGCAGAGATAATACTTACAACTGTTTAATGTTTCTAGGTATCCCAGCAACATGTTCCGCACTCCAGATCACATTCAAGCAAAAATAAGTCAGTCCAGAGCAAGTACAATTATCTGGGCAATCAATTTCTGTGAGAAGGAGAGAAAAGGTTAAAAATGATTTCTTTTATAAACAAAACAAATTCAACATCAATTTTACCACTCTTTAACTTTACACTGAGAGCACTTCTTGTACCAAACTATTGACTGATCAAATGCAAAAAAAATGATGAATATCTTGGTTTATAACGGTCGACAATTCTACCCTCATTTTCATGAAAGTTGCTGACAAGAAGTAACACGCTCAAGTTACAAAAGTAACTAATATTCCCCCCTTAGATAAATTGAAGAAAAAGTATGAATTCAAGAAAACCTAATCTAAATTAAAGAAAAAATTAAAGAACAAATCTGCAATAATGACACTCTTGGATTTTTGCTTAAAACTGATGTAGAACAATTAA
The DNA here is from genome assembly GCF_037975245.1 of Apostichopus japonicus. Lineage (NCBI taxonomy): Eukaryota > Metazoa > Echinodermata > Holothuroidea > Aspidochirotida > Stichopodidae > Apostichopus > Apostichopus japonicus. The sequence continues at coordinate 20,186,998 of NC_092581.1, forward strand.
AGATTTCACCGGAAGGTTTTATTCGAAACATGACAGAAACATTATCGTTTCATTCAAAATGACATAAAATTGTTTTATTAATATTTTGTTGTAAGTTTGAATTTATTTCTAATTCCTCTGTTTGACTACCAATTTATGAATAATATTATTTCAAAGTTGGAAACACTTCCTCTAAGAACTTTGCAAAAATCTACATTAAAAAAAAGAGGTGAAAAGTGACTAATGTAGGGTTTGGGCTAGAGGAATACAGGATGTTTGGGAAAGGTTCTCACCACAAAAAAGCTCATCATCACCATTAGGACACTGTTTGATTCCATCACAGACAAACTGCTGAGCAAGACAGGAAGGTGAATCTCGGCATCTGTATGCTCCTTCGCATATGTAATTCTCTGTTACAAGATATGGTAGAATGAGATGAAACTGAATTAAAAAGAGGACTATATGTTAGTAACGACAGTGTTAATCTCTGATTGGGAAATACATGTTAAATGAGAGCAGGATTATTGTAGTAAATACAAAAGAAATGAACAAACGTCTTGGAAATTCAACACAACTTTAATATACAAAATATACATGAGTATGAACAATGATATTCTTACCTTCATACCTGGGTCTTATTACTGTATATAGCATTCCAGTTTAGTTTTGAATAATGCAAAAAAATCTTCCTTAAAATAATAATTTAAAATAAAATGTATTAAAATAATCATTTAATTAATTAAAAGCCCATGGGCCACTTCAGGGTACCAATGGGGCCATTTGGGATTTTCTTATCTAAATTTTATTCTCCTGGACATGGACAATTTACTTTTGCTGTTTTATTTTTGCTCTTTCAGAAATAGTAGACCTAAGTGTGGTTAATTTGGTGCAATTCAAAGTTAAAAACAGATCTAGGTATATTTTCTCAGGGGTCTAAAGGAACTGTTTGTGATTATCATAGGTGCCATTCCTCCAACTCCTAATACACAAGCCTCCCTTTCAATTCTAATCTCATAGATTGACAAATGTGAATGTTCAGCTCACTACAGTTCAGCTCGTCTTCCTTGCCAGGGCAGTCTGGTATATCGTTGCATCTGTAATGTTGGGGAATGCAATACGAATCTGGACACTTATAAGTCAGCCCTGTACATTCAAACCGTTCTGCAAATAAGATAAAACATAGAAAATACATAAAACAAGTGCAAGAGAGAAGGAACGAAAGAAATGAAGGGAGGAGGGAGGGAGCTTGAGAGAGGAAGAATAAATTAAAATAGAGTCTCCAAAATTAACTTACGCTCTACATACATATATAGATATTAGACTTTTATATAGCGCTGCTACATCGAGATCGTAGCGCTTTGACAACTTAGCCTTGGTCATTGGTAACTTGTCACACCTACACACCAAAGTGTGCGCAATTCAATCAATCTCTCCTGGGCACCACAGTGCACCACAACCCCGGGGACTTCCCATAGGGTGCAGCCACAAACCGGTGCACGCAACTATATTTACAAGTTACCTCGCAGGTCCCCATTTATAGACCTGGGTGAAGAGAGGCAATGGAGATAAAGTGCCTTGCCCAAGGACACAACGCAATGATCTGGCCAGGGCTCGAACCTGTAATCCTTAGATCACCAGTCCACTGCCTTAACCACTAGATCCGTTTTGGAATGGAAGAAAATGCATGTAACTAAATTTGTACCCAAACTGTCTGTCATTGATCTCAGAGTATGTTGTCTTCTGTTCCTCTCATGCTCTCCACTATGTTTTGCCAGTAAACAGATGTTGCGATTTCCCTAGTAGGCTCTTCAGGAGCCATAAATTTCTGAGGCCTTAACTCACCACATGTATATTTTTACTGGTATTTGATGATTAAACTGTATACTGCCTGATTTGATTGCAAAATTAGCTGAAAGTTAGTAATCATCAACACTCTAATATCGATAACAAACCAATGCATGGCAGGGAGGAAGATTACCGTCAGATACCATTGGAAACATCATTGCTGACCGATTCATTTCTTTTGCTTCTGTCGTCACCTGTTTCTTTAAGGCACACTACCCCCCCCCCCCAGTGGTACTTACCACAATTCTGCAGGTGGGTCAGATCTCGGCATCCATTCATGAAACCGTATTCATTTTCCTCCATTAGACAGAGATTTCTTTTTCTCGTACAAGCTCCGCTCTTGCAGGTCACATCGTTTGTGGAATTACAGCTAAAGCCAGACCCAAAGTAGTCTAAAAGGAAATGATATGACTATGACACACATATATCATATATCTATATATATATCCAGAATAGCAGGAGGGTAGAGGGATGGAAGGGGGGGTAAAACCCCTGGGACCGGGGGTTAATTAGCTGGTCAGAGGAAATAAAAAAATAATGCATTTCATAATTTACTTCAGATGTATCAAGGTTGTAACCACTCAAACATATCTCCAGTTCTGGACAAGATATTGAGATGGGGTTTCCCCTAACAGTGTGGAATATTTTCTCTTTCAAGATAAGCTTTATATTGTCTGCCACTGGAATATCCCTATAAATAAGACATCTGGACATAATTTAACATGACAGACATGTTACTATGTCCCTTTAAATAAGACATCTGGACATAATTTACCATGACAGACATGTTACTATGTCCCTTTAAATAGGACAAATGGAAATAATTTACCATGACAGACATGTTACTATGTCCCTTTAAATAAGACATCTGGACATATTTGAACATGACAGACATGTTACTATGTCCCTTTAAATAAAACATCTGGACATATTTGAACATGACAGACATGTTACTATGTCCCTTTAAATAAGACATCTGGACATATTTGAACATGACAGACATGTTACTATGTCCCTTTAAATAAGACATCTGGACATATTTGAACATGACAGACATGTTACTATGTCCCTTTAAATAAGACATCTGGATATATTTGAACATGACAGACATGTTACTATGTCCCTTTAAATAAGACATCTGAACATACTTTAACATGACATACATGTTACTATGTGCCGAAGTGGCACAACATTAAGAAAGGAATTTTCCATTCAAACACAACTTTCATTTACATGATGAACATATTTTTGATCTTACAGTATTCTCTTTGTGAAGTTACACCTACCGCAGTCTCGAGGCTCATCTTCATATCCCTGACCTACGCAGTCCCGATGACCATCACAGTATGCAATACGAGGAAGCCAAACACTAGAGTAACACTGGAAATTGCCCTCTGCTGTCACTATTGTACAGATCATAAGAACAAAATAGGTAAGGTTTTAAGCAGGAAACTCACAACTTTGTTAAAATTATTTTGTTATCATGTTGCAGGATGGAAATTTCCAAATAGCCAAAATAAACCAGGAATCTTGTTTAAGTGGCTTATCACTGAGGCTTATCACTGAGGTGTCTTCACAAATTATTTCAATTGATCATTTTCTTAACTGGTAATTACAACAGAATATCTCATCCAAACTATTTCCCCTCATGAATGAGGTAGAATGAGGTCTCACATTTCTTCCAACAATACTTTAGGGTGTGCTCACTAATAATTCCAATTGATCATTTGCTTTCACAAAAGAATATCTCATCTGAATTAGTCACCTGATGAATGAGGTACAATGAGGTCTGACACTTCTTACAAATAATACTTTATGGGTGTGTTCAAAACTTATATCAATTGATCATTTGCTTTGATAAATGGTAATTACAACAGAATATCTCATCTGCATTAGACACCTCATGAATGAGGTATAATGAGGTCTGACACTTCTTACAAATAATACTTTAAGGGTGTGTGTGCTCAAAAATTTTATCAATTGATCACTTCACAACTAAAACTTACCACAAAATACCTCATCAGAACCACTGACACAATCCCCAGTGAGGTGGCTTTCACAACTAAGACCACAGTATACCTCATCAGAACCATTGAAACAATCCCCATTGAGGTTGCTTTCACAACTAATACTTACCACAGAATACCTCATCAGAACCACTGACACAATCCCCAGTGAGGTGGCTTTCACAACTAAGACCACAGTATACCTCATCAGAACCATTGAAACAATCCCCATTGAGGTTGCTTTCACAACTAATACTTACCACAGAATACCTCATCAGAACCATCGACACAATCCTCAATGAGGTTACAATAGCCACTCAATGGAATACATTGTTTGTTGTCACACAGAAACTCATCATCAAGGCAGTCTGGATAGACTGTGATGTGGAGAGAAAACAAAATGTAAATTAACATCAGCGTTATGTAGATTAATCAGTAATGATGCATTCATACCAAGAAACATGGCTATGTTATTTAATGTTTACATGAACCACCATGAATTTATTCTGTTTCTGACATCTGTTTCTGACAAATGATACAGATACAGTATTACCATTGGTCCATTTTACCACCACATCCATCACAGTGAACCTTGAAGCTCGTCCTGTACACTAGAGAGATCCAAACTGGTCGAATGATAAACTAATAGACCAATCAAGAAGGAAGGAGAATAAAGAAACATGGACCAAGTTTAAACCATCTTGGGTCCTGCAGTTCTGACAGTGACAAACATTTCCATGTGGATACAGTCTTCTTGTTTGGGTGATAACTGTACTAGCATGAAGAATGTATAAATGTTTAAACCTTACCACAATTGTCTTCATCACTCCCGTCAGGACAGTCACTCTTAAAATCGCACAGAAAAGAGGTCTGGATACAGATATTGTCCCGACACTTAAATTGGGATGGTCCACATGTCGCTTCCAGACCTGACAACAAGTATTGAAGAGAAGACCACCACATAAAGTAACAGTATAATCATTGGAAGGACACAAAATGAAATTAAGATGATTAATGAACAGCAAAGTTTATCTGTGAAGGAATTTGAGGGAAAGGGTTTGGCAAATCACCTGAAAAGCATAAAAATATAAAAATGAAAAGGAGAAAAACACTGCAAGCCTTTAGGATTTTTATCATTTAATTTGAAAGTAACTGAACATCTGATCTTAAAGTTTCATCCTTTCCTTGTTTTGAAATCTGCAAAACTGTATTTTGTCCCCTCTTAAAGTGACCTTAAAACAGCTTCCCATAATCTTCTTTGGCTCTTGTCAATGACAAATGAAATAAGGCCTCCTCTGTATTTACCTAGGCTGTCACCTTGAACACAAGACGATTCATCACTGCCATCTGAGCAATCGGAAATAAAATCGCAGACGAAGACAGTGTTGATGCATTCTCCTGTATCGCACCTGAACTGATTGTCCGCACAGACTTGCACAATGTCTGAAGAGAATTAAGGAGATCATGCAAGTAGAAAAGTTACACCTCATATTACTGAATATGACACAAACAAGGAGGGTTATTCTTTCTCTTTGTGCAGTTTACTTTTCTATCCAGTGACAACAGGATATCATACCGACCTTCTAATCAATTTATGAAGCATGTATGGTGTTGTACTGAAATATTGCTAATTTGGCAAAACTGTGTGAATGCCTCAGTTGCTAGCTAGACTGAACTACACACACACAAATAAATGGTGATAATCTGGGGCCTGATGAGAGGGAAATACTGAATTACTGCGGGAAAGCTGTTACACCAAGACGCTGGTTGAAATAGAAGCTTTAATTTGTTTTGAGGAGGTTCAGTTAGTTGTTCCTACAGACATTTCCCAAAATGTTACAATATTTTATACAAAGATGTTTGTGTCAGGTCAATGCAGACTTTTATCAAAGTTTCTAAAATCTACACAGGTCAATCAGAGGTCATATGTTGAGATGTTTTTTTTTGCCTCACCCTTCATACCCAATGATGCCTAAAACGTACCTGTCGTTGCCAGGCTGCAGAGGCCAAAAGTTTGCGAAGCATTGCAGCTACCAGTTTTTAGTTCAAACCCTCTGACTGGGCCTTTTTGGAAGCATGTAAGTTCAAAGTTGTTTGGCCTCATCGTCTGTATCTCTATCTCCCCGTCAGGAATACTCCAGATGTAATTTAGATGAAACTGGATGCTCATCAGGTTGGAGAGGACAAACTGCTTGGGCACAGCTGAGGAGGCTCCTGGGCAGAGGTCGCCAGAATCAGAAGATCTGGAACTATTATTTGTAGAAATGAGTCTCAAACATCTCTGTGATATGCGGAAGTAACCTCCTCTACAATCTGAAACGAAAAAAGGAGATAGAGCACAAGTTACTTGTATTAAGTTTTGAATATTTTATAATAGTTTAGTCTTGTCTTCACTTGTGTGAGTAAATACACGTTAAAGTTGTTCAATATTAAGTTACAAAACCCATGTGGATTATTAATGGAAAGTAATATTAAATTTCCTAGACTAACTTTATGCATGAGGATTAATAGCAAGCGGTTGAGTTGGCTGTAAGGGCTCTTATCAGCACACCAGCTTCAAAGTCAGAGACTTTCACAGGCCTTCAAAGGTGGTGGGTGGGTGGGTGGGTGGGGAAGGATTACTGGGTAAGGAAGGAAGGAATTATGAATTCTCCAAAACTGATACAGAGAGGAACATAAAACCTTAATAGAAGAGGAGTTCTGGGATTGGAGGAGTGGTTTTATTTTTTCCCTAATTTATTGAAACAAACAAACAAAAACTATAAAGATTTTGCCCACAATTGATGATGAAGGTGAAATAGGATGGGGCAGGTGAAGGGGATTAACCTGTGGACCCCCACAGGAGGAACCTGTGGACCCCCACCAACATTTATTCACAACACTTTTTAAACACTGTATTGCTCTCCCCAGAACTCACATATATATTTTTCAACTATGAAACTTTACAAAAAGTTCCACTTTCCCGCTCCCCCTCTCACCATTGGACAAATTCACAATGCAAGAGTTCAGCGCTGACATGGTCAAAGATACAATGATATGTGCTATCAGCCAGCTGTCAGGAATTTCACATACCTGTGGTAATGAAGACTTGCAGTTTGATGATACATGCCATTTTGATTCTGAAAATATCACATACAGGCATTTAACGTTTGTAACCCCTCCCACACCCCTCCTCAAAAATTGCAAAAAGATGAGAAAAGACAACACCATCATTAACACTTGATATGATGAAACTGTACCTTCTGTGTGAAAAGAGATTCTTTTCATCCGGTCTTGTGGACCTGTGGTAAAAAAAGAATGGAAAACGACTAAATCACAGTTAAAAGATACAATTTTGCATGGGCTATTAATTAGTATTCTCTGTTGAAGGAGGGTATTTTTCATGACAGATTCTCATTACGTTGCAGCTTGAAAGCTTTTAATGTTCAAGTCCTGTGTGACTGGTGTTTATTGAATCAGCATCTGCTAAGGTGTGACTTTGTTATTATTATTGGCTGTGTTCTGACCTTGCAGGCTACTGTACCCCAACCCCATCTGTGCCATTATTATGTTTACACACACTACACATGTCAAACCTGCCCCAGCTTAAAGGCATTGAAGACGTGCAACAAACCACGTGCCGCCCTCTGTAAAAGTTACCTTTCCATTGCTTGCAAATGACGTTATCTCTTCGCTAGAAACTGCAGACAGTAATGAAACGTGATACCTTGTTATATTTTATCTAGACCTGAGATGTCCTTCGCTGCTATGTACACTGTGTTGTGGGCATTGACCACAGCTGTATGTACTTACTGTACACTAGTGTCTAATTACCGATGGTAGCAAGCTGTGTGTGTATTTTCTAGGATCGATGGTGGTGTCTCACACTTCTCATTCGAAACTAGGTCAGATTACCGGCATAAGACGTTTCTTTGTGCGCGAGTCTTCACACCTTTTAAAGCCATGTAATGTATTGAGACCCCCATACATGTATGTACTCACTGTCAGTAATGGCAGGTCTGGCACATATGTAATAATTTGTGCTTCTAGCTGCACATGGAACATCAAACCAGTTATCACTCCTGCCAAAGTTCCTAAGATAGATTGCTGAACATGCCTCGATTTGTCCCCCATCTGGCTGGATCTCATCGTAATTACTGGAAAATAAAAATTATGTGGATATTAAAAGAGTATTAAAGGAAGAGCTGTTGAAGGTAGTAAGTTATCCTTAATATTTACTGGTTGAGTATATAAAAACTCTATAAATAAGGTAGTAAGTTATCCTCAATGGTTACTGATGAATCTATAATGAATCAGGTAGGAATAGGTATCATCAATATTTGGCAGTGTGTCTGAACTCTAGGTAAGAGGTAGTAGGTAATCCAAAAAAAATTTCTGGTGATCTCCAACCAAAAGCTATCAATCCCCAACACTTGGTGAAAATGAAGGATTCAGCCCTGACTCCTATATGCAAAGTATGGAAAGGAGAGATACATCTGCTGTCCGTGGTAAACCTTGTTTCCATTTTCACTAGCCGCCTCCTCCTCCTCCTCCTCCTCCTCAAGACATCAATGCATCTCTTGCACCAGTAATACAAAACACTACCTAAGATATACATGCACACTTATTTATATTTAGGTTTACAGTCTTGTTCAGGGCCAAGGCCCCCTCACACGACTTTATAACTTAACCCTGGTCATTGGTAACTTGTTACACCTTGTCACACCAATCAATCTCTCCTGGGACACCACAGTGCACCACAACCGCGTGTCCTCCGGGGGACTTCCCATAGGGTGCAGCCACAAACCGGCGCACGCAACTATATTTACAAGTTACCTCGCTAGTCCCCATTTATACACCTGGGTGAAGAGAGGCAATGGAGATAAAGTGCCTTGCCCAAGGACACAAGGCAATGATCTGGCCAGGACTCGAACTGTAATCCTTAGATCACAAGTCCACTGCCTTAACCACAACGCCCTCACAAGGCTTGAAGACTTCCTGAGAGGTACTACATTAAACCAAGACATCAACATTCACACCATCACACCTAATATTCTTTCTAAAGCAGTTGTTTACAATTGATAATTTATTTTAGGTAAATTTGAATACACCTACCATATTACTCAAAACAAGCTTGCAATGAATAAAGTTAAACCGAGCTCTCAGACTAAGTCAGCAGAAGTTAGGGATATTTGTACAATTAGCTTCAAATTTCCTAATTTTTCCAAAATACTAGTAACCACATGTAGGCAAAAAATGGGAAAGTTTTGATTCTTTTTTTTGCTAAGGAAGTGAAAGTTAATGAGCCTCACTATTGTCCTATGCTTCTGTGGGCTTCGAAGTCTTGAATACTAATACTGTTAGTAAAATAGCTGTCAAAAAAAAAAGCTGCTTTTAAGGGAAAATAACTACTTACTATTCTCTCTGGTACCAGTCTGTGTAACTCAATGGGCTGTCATCTGTCCATCGAAACCTGTCTTCACTTTTAAATAGTCCTATGAAATCAGAAACCAAAATTAATTTGATTTCAAAATTATGATATGATAAAGTAATTACAATGTTGAGTGAAAGTTACATGGTAAGTTATTTTACACATATATGCCCCCCCCCCCCAATGGATGATTTTACCCCCTCTTCTTTTGGAGAAGGGGAGAGTATTGGGGTGTGAGACAGGCAGATTTTTCCATGACTAGACGACCCTGATGTACTCTTCTAGACTACATGTATTAATTTTCATCACTTGTTTCTAGGAGTGTACATAAGGTGAGGAAATCCTTGTTATTGCATTAACAAATTCAAATGATGCAAACTTAAGACCAGAAAGTTCATTGGCTTAATGATTCCCAGTGAAAAACATGGGGCGGAAGTATCATTCCGCCCGTCCCCCCCCCCCGCTTCGCAAGTCAGCAAACCCCTTATTCATTTCTCATTAAATGATAAAAATCTCATTTGGAGCACCAAATTGCATCTTAGGCCAGGTGAAAATGCAAAATTATTTACAAAATGGAGTGGGTGTTGAAGTGTGCTATATTGCACCAAATTGCACCTGAGGCCACCTGGAAATGCACCCCCTCCCCTTAGACCCCTCCCCCAGGCCGGCATTCAGTCTTCAGCTCCACCACTCAAAAGTACCTCCCTACGCCACTGTAGGTCAGTAATTAATCACTGATGACTCACCAATATAGAATATTAATGATTTTGACACTTTGTTCAGAATGAGATCATGAATAAAGTTTGCTTCTCCGACATTTCTGATGGAGACTGCTTGGGTTCTGTTGTTCTTTCTGGAGCAAAGAGAGACAGCTTCTGTCCAGCGGATTTCAATGTTGGAGTTTTCAATTGAGAAACATCGTTTGTTGTAAAGATACCAACCATTGGGACAGTAGTAATCTAAGTGATCGGACCCAAAATATGGAGAAGAATAGCATAATTTTATGACAAAATATGATCAATTGTTATCAAACCAATGTATTCAACATTGCTAATTAATATCATACTGTCAGAAATATGCTTTGAGAAGCAGAGATATACTATACAGCAGATACAGGTGCAGGATAAAGGAATCTTTAACAGCTACCCTGGAAAAACCAGACTTCTCGAGTCTGGTAGCATATCAAAAACTGTTGGTAATAAACTTAACGTAATTTGCTGACAGCCAACGTTGGGTTCTATAACTTACACAGAAGTCAAATCTATGCATTATTTAGGCAAAAGATATAACATTCAAAACTGCAACAAATAACAGCTGGGTTGAAAGTAATTTTAATGATGGTTGTAATTATTAATTTAGATACTGGCAAACTTGGATGACCGAATGCACGATAGATATAATCCTATGAAATACATCTGCAATAAAGATGTTCAGTGCGTTGTTGCTTTACATGTAATACTGTACAACACATTATCGGACCATCCCCTTCAATTACAGGTAAATTGACAACAAGGCCTGCTTCATTGTAGAGACCAGAACTGGTACTGTATTCAATCATATCTGTCATGTGAACATTACCAAGGATTAACCAAATCTGATGATGGCACCTTCTAAGTTTCAAGACTTTTGCATGTTGATATCATGGTAATTAAAAAGTGATCTTGTTGCAGCTGCATTCATTCATTTCACAACGTTAAGTTTATTGTTACAGAAATACTTGATGGATTGATCATTTGTTTTAAAAGCCTATAGTTATGAATAAAGATAAACAAGCAAAAAGAGGTCAAAGAAATAAATAGCAAGATGAGGATGATGATGATGATGATGGTGATGATGATGATGATGATGATGATGATGATGATGATGATGATGATGATGATGAGAAGGAGGATGAGAAGGAGAAGGAGAAGGAGAAGGAGAAGGAGAAGGAGAAGGAGAAGGAGAAGGAGAAGGAGAAGGAGAAGGAGAAGGAGAAGGAGAAGGAGAAGGAGAAGGAGAAGGAGAAGGAGGAGGAGAAGGAGGAGAAGGAGGAGAAGGAGGAGAAGAAGAAGAAGAAGGAGAAGAAGGAGAAGAAGAAGAAGAAGAAGAAGAAGAAGAAGAAGAAGGAGGGGAGGGGAGGAGGAGGGGGAGAAGGAGGAGGAGGAAATGGAGGAGAGAAAGAAGAAGCCACCAAAATCAACTTACCATTGTCACTTGCCAAGACCAGCGGAGTGGAAGATGTAAAGTACATTTGTTCATATAATGCCAGAAATCTCCCTACGGAGGAGAAACGAATTAGAACTTCGTTGCGACTGGAGTGGTAGGCAGGGATTGGTTCATTGGTGGTGTTGGCATTACAGAATCTCTTGACCTGTTCACTGTCTTCAACTGCGATGTATTCTCTCACACAAGAGATATCGTCCGGGATGTCAAATTCTAGAAACCTCAGAGAGATGAAGGTTCCAGGCGCAGTGGTTATTATCCAATGGCAGATGAATGGTTCTCCATACGGCGACGGAAAATTTGGACTGGCTATGTAAGCTCGGGGGAACTTGCACCTAGTTTCTGAACAGCCCTGGACAATGTCTTCTTTAGGATCTAATCTGCAGCCTGGTATGTCTATAAATGGAATAAGAGAAATAAATCTGGTGTAAAAATGAACAAAACATGGATTAAAATTAACAGAATGTGGACTGCAAAACGAAGAAAGGACAGACAAAGAAATGAACAAAACAGAAGGAAGAAAACCCAAAGAAAACATGGACTAATGTGAACAGAACATGAACTGCAAACAAACATACCACAGACAATTTGATTTTTATTCCCTCACAGTTGAGTCAAAGCAGAAGGAAATAATAATGCTTGGAATCATCAGCAGGTCACTTGAGTGATAATGAGACAAGATTTTAATATTATTTGATTTATTTACATAATATTCAATATATATTGATATATAATATTTTTCATTATTGCATACAATTTAAATCTTTGGATTTTAATACCTGATGTTTCATACACAGCTTGAAATCCGCCAGATCTCTGAGTCAGGCCTGTGTCGTAGGTGATCACCAGCGAATTTCTCTCTGATATGGTTATCGCCTCTGTCTGTTGGCACAGAATTGCTGGGTGCTTCATGTCCAGACGATTTTTACCGGGTATACGTCGTGAAAAGATGTTGACACGATGTCTCTCGGAACAGGCGATGTTTACCTCCAAAAACTGGAGACGAATGAATGAACCAGGCTCCAGCCAAATTGTCCAGGAGCAAGAATAGTAAGGTGGAAGGATTTCTGGAAAGTTAAACGTCTGCAGTTGGCCTTGTGAAGCAGTGTAATTCTGGTCAGCTGATGCGCAGTATATGTTACACTCCTGTATGCTACAATCTGATGAGGAAAAAAAAAAAAATTGGATTAGAAATTAATTTCAGCTCAAAAGAAAGTGAATAAACCTGAATATTCACAAACAATTCATATATTTACCGACTAAATATCGTATTACTATATCTATAACATTACAAAATGTTTGCTTCAAAACAAAATATCTCAATTTCAAGTTTTATATCTGGAAAAAATTGTGACAATTTCAACGGTGAATATCTCACATATACTATGTAGGAAAATACATGCATATTGACCAGAATAAATAACTAGAATTTAGTCCTTTTTCCATAAGTCAAAATAAATTTTCTCCTGGACTATCCATTTCATACAGTCTAAAGATAACCTAAACTGTCCTTATCTTTTGCTAGAAAAGACAGCTAAGTGGAGACTCATTATTAAACATTAAAATAAGGATTTTTAGACCCTTCTTCCCTTCCTTCCTTCCATCTAAGCTTTTCAATGACTGTCAGAAATAGAGAGTATTCAACACTTTAGCATTTATGCTTAAAGAAAATTTTGGGATCTAAAACTCAGTGACTGTCAAAAACCACCAATGAGTTCTGAAGATTATAAGAATCAGATGAAATGTCTGACCTCTGGATTCATACAGCAGCTGGAGTGTGATATAATTTGGCATATTTGGTACAAAGTAGTCTACCATCAAGGACAGAGTGATGTGGTTCGTAGTCGATTCCAGATTGAAATCTGACAGTTCACTACAGTATTCGCCTTGTCTTCTCCTTCTGCTGTTTGGGAGGTTTTCCCAGAGAACCAACCTATCTAGACAACCTGATCCAGGGAACGGTTGACGCCGAAGATTGGAATACACAAAGTAAACCCTACGGATGGATATGAATAGAAGGTAATAATATAACAGTGGGTAGGAAGAGAAAATAGGAGAAAACCTAAAGAAGGACAAAACTGAAATACTATACGATCAGTTCAGAAAATGGGTTGTTTGGCTCAGTTTATGTATCTATAGCAATGCTAGAATGTTTGACTATCATCTAAATCTCATTCTATCACAATAAATGTTCCAAAGTTGCCAAAGACGATCCTTTATGTTTTTCTAAAAAGTTTGCTGACATATTGTGAGCATTCAAGCTCATCCAGCAAATTTTTGTTGTCCTACATGTGGTCTCTTAATTATCACAATGAGGCATAAATTAGAAAACTTAATGTAGGAATGTTGTCAAAGCAAACTTACCAAGAAATAGTCTTTGTTTTTGCAAAATATAATAAATCAAAATTACAAACGAAAGAAATGCACTGACAAACTATGTTTTTACCTTATATGCTTACCTTAGGATCAAATGTTCTTCCACTCTGATGTCTAAATTAGCTGACAGAGAAACTATGTTTTTACCTTATATGCTTACCTTAGAATCAAATGTTCTTCCACACTGATGTCTAAATTAGCTGACCAAGAAACTATGTTTTTACCTTACAGTATATGCTTACCTTAGGATTAAATGTTCTTCCACTCTGATGTCTAAATTAACTGACCGAGAAACTATATTTACCTTATATGCCTATCTTAGGATCAAATATTCTTCCAATCTGATGTCTAAATTAGCTGACTGAGAAACTATCTGTTTACCTTATATGCTTACCTTAGGATCAAATGTTCTTCCACTCTGATGTCTAAATTAGCTGATGTCAGAGTCCCAAACCAAGGAGCAAAACCTGTCCATATGATGTAAAGTGAGTTATCACTAACTGTATAGTTTGTGGTATTGTACGATGTGACCAGTTCAAAGGTCGGCGGAAGGTCATCTACAAAAGTTACAAAAACAAACAAAAAGAAAATGAAGAAAGAAAATTAAGCTCTCTCAATAGCAGAGAATGCAGAGTAAAACATAAGCATTGGCTGATCCAGGGTGTCATTGAAGAGTGGACACAGGAGACAAGTATCAGTAGATGCCATGTTTACTACTGAAGTACTGTAGAGGTGGAAAAGGAAACATTGGCCAAATTTTTGTTACAGGTAACTTTTCAGCAGAAATTCAGAGAAGGGGACCAGTGGTAGTCTTGTTTCAATCAATATGCAACCATGCTTAAAAGAATTTTTTTGGATGCATCATAACAAATTTAATTTGTTTCTTGTTCAGCAGTGACCTCATGCACGTCCTGTTGGCTTAGACTTTTTTATGATCTGGGAATCCTGCTATGATTTCCGAAAATGATAAAAGATCCAAAATATTTCAGGAAAACTGGCAGAGGAAGCTACTAATCAAAGAATAGTTAAAAGTATATAATAAGAAACCACAAACCTTGAACACAAATGAATGTAACATTTGACCTGCATGGTGTGTTTAGTACTTGCACCTCTCCCAGACTTACACCCAAATCTGCCACATAACAATCTGTGTCTAAACGATCTGTTGGGCTAACCCAAATACTAGACAGAGGAAATACACCCTGGCAAAAAGAAGAACAATAACATCCATAGCAAGTATGTAAAAAAGGTATATATTTAATTGTGTTTAAATGATTAAATTCATCTGTATTCTCTCCCCTCTCCTTTTCCCCCTCCCCCAAATATTAATCCGTGTCTAAATGATCTGATGGGCCAATTAAAATACTAGACAAAGGAAATATACCTTAATTTAATAAACAAAGGCCAAAGAAGACATGTAAATACACTTTTAAGTTTAAACAATCTCATGGTCTGGAGAGAATACAACCGTATGAAAAATAAAAATGCCAAAGAAAATAAGAATGTAAAATAAACATTTAGATGTACATTAATTTGTGTTAAAATTTAATATTGAATTGATGTAGTTGCACCATGTCCCACCACCCCCTCCCCCCAAAAAAAGACACAAAGTAAATATAATCTAAATCCTTTGGATAAAAATATTTGAAGTTGAAGTAATATCTGTAGCATTTCTACTTACTATCCATTCACTAGTTACAGATAATAACTCGTTAGCAGTCATCAGCCGTTTGCCGGTGAGTTGACAATCACGATTAGCCGTCTCGAAGTCACTGCCAGAATGAAATTCTATGCATGAATCCGGCAGACTTGACGACAATGATAAGCCAAGAACTTCACAGATAGCTGAACAAATATTCAAGAATAAAAAAAAGGTATTGAAATGTAGGAAATGATGACATATTACATAAAAACTGCAATTATGGGACTTTCTATGTAATAATCACTTCATCATGGTAATGAAAATATGCGTTAATTTTGATTTTGCGAAGGCGTAGTATAGCAGTTTAGATTTGTCTGATAAGACTCTAACAGGAGCCATATTTATTTGACAGATTCAAGATGGCTGCTTTGCAGTGTCTGCTTAGCAGGCTCTTCTTAAGATTTGGTACGTCTAGTTTTGTGAATTGGTGACTGGAGTCGTGTACTGTTCTTTCAAGGGTTTGGAAAACAAGTTTGTTGAACTCTAGCTACTCTGCCTTTGTGGTGGAACTCATATCTAGCACAATATGAAGAGAACTCCTGCTCTGTTTGGGAGATATTTGGGTTATTATCAAAATGTGTCACCAGGCTACCATGCAACTTGTCAACGGTGTGATATGACGTGATATAAATGTCGCTTGGAGGTGATGTCTTTTACCTTTTCCTTATTTCATCATTTTCATACTTTCATGGTGAATGTAAACACAACTGCAGACACTGAGCCCAATGCCATTGCAAGGTCATATTAGCTATAAAGACAAACATTAAAATGCGAGTGTTTGGGGGAACTTCACAGTTATATATCTCTATCACACAGACTCCATAGTATTGGGCAAGTTAGATTCTCCGTTAATACTAAACATGTTTATAGTACAAAAGAACTCTTGATAATTTATCATGCAACTAGCTCACATTTGACTGCCTTTTTTATTTATGCCTGTTTTTTTAAAGAAAAATTAAAAGTGGATAATACACATGAATATTTACTCACAGCGACAAGACTCTTGGCCTGGTCCAGGCTCTAAATACATTCCTTCTGGACAGGAACACTGATATCCACCGGGATAATTGATGCAACCATGACTGCAGACGTACGTGTCTTGTAAACATTCATCAATATCTGAAATGCGAGAAATCATCGTAAAAAAGTTTGCAGTTTTGTGACTCACAATATTAGAAACTTTGTACCTGGTGTAGTATACGTCAATGATTAACACTTATTTGTACATAAATCTTGTCAGTTTTAATTTGATCATATATTTTCCTGCTTTACTGTAAATCTTTTACAATGGGGATTTGACCTATATCAAGGGAATAATTTAGTGTTCAAATTTTTTTGCATAGCAATATGTCCATTTTGCATAGCAATATGACCATTTTGCATAGCAATATGACCATTTTGTATAGCAATATGACATTTAGTGTTCAATTTTTTTTGCATAGCAATATGTCCATTTTGCATAGCAATATGTCCATTTTGCATAGCAATATGTCCATTTTGCATAGCAATATGACCATTTTGCATAGCAATATGACCATTTTGTATAGCAATATGACATTTAGTGTTCAATTTTTTTTGCATAGCAATATGTCCATTTTGTATAGCAATATGTCCATTTTGCATAGCAATATGACCATTTTGTATAGCAATATGACATTTAGTGTTCAAATTTTTTTGCATAGCAATATGACCATTTTGCATAGCAATATGTCCATTTTGCATAGCAATATGACCATTTTGCATAGCAATAAGACCATTTGATGATATATGAGAATTGTTATCAGTTTGATAAAGACAATAGATGGATTAGGTTTGAGTTATACCTGGAAGGGGTTACTTTATCATTAGCGAAACTAGCCAAATTGACAACTGCCAAATATCATCTGTCAAACATGTTAAATTTTAAGATGTATAGATTTACTCATAATTCCAGATACATCATTTGGACTTACCAAACTGACATAAGGAAGCCGGTACAATGGCTGCAGAATCACAAGGGAGAGCTTTCCAGCTCAGTTGGTCTGTGAGATCTATGGTGACACAGAGTTGCTCCGTACTATTCTGGTAGTCAATGTCGGGGTCAAATTCAGAAATTTCAAGAAGAGGGGTTCCATCCAGCCAGACAAATGGTGCCAGGGATGAATTGAAGGGCCGGCTGGTTACATGAATCAGCCCTATGAGGTAATGAGTGTAACCGGGTAGGAGGAGTTGCAGGAAATTGCTGATAACGTCAGCCATAGTGTTAGGTTGGCTTAAAATAGCTTCATGGCTGCTTGAGTGAAATATGTTTACGCAAGGGTCCGCTGTACCCCCCTCCACTGAACCCATGCAGTAACCACCGAGTTCTTGAGCAGAACTGCCACAAGGAAAACCTCTCTCTGGATGGAAAATGAAAAATAGAAAATAAAAATTGCATCTTGAAATATAACAATAAGAAAGACATTACATTACACCCAGAAACAGACAACAAAACAGTTAGTGGTTACGATGACAAAACATATTCATAGTGTGGTAAGCTATACATGTTTATATATATGAACTTATGCACACCAAAATAAAGAGGATTATCTATTGACTAATGCTGCAACATATAAAGAAAGGTATCAGGAATCAGCTATCATGTTGACAAAGCTTCAACCATTTAATTCACTGGTAAGGATTTTATAGTATAGTCTTTGTAATCCAATTTCTAATGCAAGTTACTTTTAAGATTTGTTATTGTAGACAAAGAGGGCTAGGTGAGATTGTTTAAATGCACAGGGAAAGATTTTTTCAATTTTGATATTTTCGTCTGGTATAACTCATCAAACATATTATCAATTGGAGACCAATTGAGGTACCTATTGATCCCATGAGCCAATTTTCCACCATTTGAGATAATCTGTTGGCCCCTGAAAAGCTCAGAGGGTGAAACTAGATGATGGCTACTTGAGTGTGCTTGAAGCAATACTATTATCTACTTTCCTTAAACTTTCCTGTATGACTGTATGTTCTGTTAAAGACTTATAGAGGCGGTTCACAAAACTTTACTGTACTGAATTTGACCATAATATGTTCACCAAAGGAAATCAGGTAATTGGCGAATTGACAGATTTATTGTAGCTTCAATTTTGCAGTTATGTTTGAAACGTTTTCAGACTTTAACACCTGTTAACCTCTTTTGACCTCCAACAATTTCACTCATGGGGCATCTATCTACCAAGAATGACATTGATTCAACTTCTGGTTGATGAGATATCATGTTTACAAGCTGTTTTTTTACTATTTCCCGTTAAGCACCACTAACTCATGAATATTAATGATGTCAAAGTTGTTGTTGCAAAGAGCATATACTAACTATATAGTTACATTACCATACCAAGTATGAACTTATTCAAACATACTGTTGAAGAGATATTGCCATTTTAAGAATTTATGTTAATCATGGCCCACTCATTAATATCCATGATATGGGAACCACAAACAACAGGGCACATCTACACATCATTGGGCATCTACCTACCCAGTATGACATCTACCTACGCAGTATGACATTGACTCAACTTGTTGGTCTAGTGATATGGTGTTTACAAGCTTTTCACTGTGATAACACTCTAGCCATGCCCAATCTAACAGAACAAAAGTCATTCAAATCTATGCCTGTCTGAAGTTGAGTTTGAGACAACTTCTCTGATCACTTGAGACAATGTAATTCCTCTCATTGTTTCTTTTTTTTGAGGAGGGGGGGGGGGGGTGAGGCAGGGTGGCAAATTTGCAGAAGTTAAGTTAAAGTGTAGAGTTGTTTAACTGGAACCAGCATTCAAAATTTCAAATGTATTTCAGTTGTTATAGTTAAAGATTCATTCATTTTCTTTTCTTGGGTTATTTTGTATTACAGCTGGCACTGCCAAGAGAATCTGTTACTTGTCATTTAGCCTTTGAAGAAGATCCTGCTAGGATCGAAACGTCAGGCCAACTTACTTTTACACATTCTCTTACACAGGCTCTCTAGTGGATAAGCAGTTAGCTATCACTTTTATTTTATTTTGAAGAGAATATCTTAACCGCTTTACTATTGAGTTAAGTGCCCCGTGACTGTTTCACATCCTCAGAATCAATAGATAGATCACATATACAAGGATATCATGACTACACAGTTCTACCCCCAATAGAGCTCCTTGAAAATTGAGTTTTGTCAATCTGCAGGCACTGTTTTTTCCCTTCTTCACACAGAGCTATTACTAGTCATGTTTCAAAGACAAAATAGTTCTATTTTCACAGGGTGAATTCAATGCAGGATGAAACTGTAAGCTATTCAAGATGTTATCACCTATCAAGGTTAAATTTAAACAAAACAATTATCAGGCAAAACAACAGCTGTGAAGTTGAAGGGATGACATCACAGACCACCTAGGAAGATTCTCTCTTGAATCTGTTGAAGGACATATCTATCAACACCAAGTAATATTTCATTCTTAACCACACCCCCACCCCCACCCCCCTACCCCACTTCCATTGTTCACACATCATCAGAGGGTCTTGCAGGTAAGTGGTGTCATTATTGGACCTTTTTTCTTTTCTTTCATTGGAATTAGGTATACTGGTATGATGTCAATTATCACTTTAAGCTGATACAATTAATGAACACTTTTACAACAGCAAAATCTTCATTTTAAAACTCTTGATTTTAATTTTACACAACATTTTACATTTACATTAAATTATAATTTCAACTCTAATTTGTGACCAACAGCATCACGCATAGTTAACATGAGTCACATATATAATCAGTGAACAACCAATAACAGGAACATAACAGTTTAGCACATCGAAATAGCCTACAGAACATTGTCATATCTAATGGGCCTTTCAATACGTTACATACCACTCCGATGCGACTGTCTGGGTGGAGAGATCCGCTATGAAGAATCGTTAAGTAGAATCTGGATTATCTGATGCCTGGATTAGGATTATCCAAATCTGATATAGCAACAGTTCCTTATGATATTGTTCTCTATTATGTAAGGTCAATAAGCACATTTTAGGTTTAGGAACATACTTTGACAGAAAGAAAATGGTACAAACACAAACGTAGACACACACAAACGTAGACACACAAACGTACATGCACACATACGTACACCCATACAGACGGGTTAGATCTGCTGAAGCACATCACAAAACTGTGTTACACATAAATAGAACACACAGACCTATTCTATCTGTCCACTACAATATCAAACCACGCTACAAAAGTTTAAGAGAAGGGATATCCTAATCTGGGTTCATAACCAGGCAACCTCCAGTCTTGACCTTTCCTAATCAAATGACCAATATTTTTTACTGTACATTTACTGCTCAAGGTGTTTAGATATTGTTGCATGCTAAATTGTTGGGCAGAATGCAAAGAAATTTAGTACATGCATATAAATCCATTCATTTTCAAGCACCTCTATACCGTACTGATATATGCTTACTGTGTACAAGCCTAACAGAACATTGAAGATCGGCCAAGTGCTACATAAATCTGGTAAAATAATAATAATTATTCAACATGAATTGAGAATGAGAAAGCAGGAAGAACCATACCTGATACTTTACATCCGATGAGATCGAATCTAATACAGGGATAATTCAGTGAGACAACTTCATGGTTGTAAATTATAAGCTTCAGTGAAGTGGCAGCTATTGGTCTATCCAGTTCATTGAAAACCGGTGTAATGCTGTCATAATTGGCATCAAATTCCTAATTTTGAAAGAAAAAGTAAATATGTGATAACAATTTTGATCCCCAAGAATTAGTCAACAGTAAAGCTATCAAGAGTAATAGTAAATTAATAAAGGTAGATTTGGGTATTGAAGCTCTCAAATGCCACAGACATCCGTGGGAGATTAGTAGACCTTGCCTCTTGTAAGTTAAGGAGATAAAGCATTTGAGCAGAAGATGTCGCTACATAATCTTTGAAATCTCCAAAAATAACAAATCTTTAATTTATTTATCCTCGTGATATTATTGAAGAGATTATGACTAAACGGATATATAATTATTTTTATAGAATATTGAACAGTTTAAGAGAAATGAAGATACAGAGAAGAGACCAGCTTCCAAATATCTAAACTGTGTTATACTTATTTCCCAACGTACCATTTTAAATTTAATGTTAGCATGGGCTTAATAACTTCACGAAATGTGGACAAACTTTACTGCTTAAAACTACAGTTTATAACTGCATTATCTGTAATGTCCAATAACATGGATGAAAAAAGCAACGGCCATATTTTATAGAACTTTACAAAGTGATAACCATTACAGATGTATATGCCAATGGAATGCAGTATGCTAACAAGTTTTATTTTAAAGCTCAAGTAAGAATATTTATTGTCATGGAACAAAATCTTTTAATGTCATGATAACTGCAGATAAACACCTTGAAATGAATTGAAAAAAAAAATGGTTAAAAACTACGTCTACTGGAAGCTAGTAGAACTAAACTGCGACTATTGCATGAATATTTTAACTTTCGCTAATGACACAATACCTAATTGTTCTTCTAACCTTTTGTGCTCCACTAATAGAGACGTATGGCCGATCCCTAAAGTCGTTGCCATCACCAACACCCCTGGAATACAAGAGTCTATATTTTGTGGCCCAAGTAGAAGCCTCACTGTTGTCGAGCAGCAAGGCTCCTTGGGTGACAATACCAGTGATGGAATATTCTTCTGGTAGAGTGATTTCAAGGGTCCCCTCTATTATTCTCTCCGTGGTAGAAAACACATTACTAAAGGAAAATGTGTTGTTTCCGTGCAACTTGTAGGTTTCAGGGCTGCATGCTCCACTAGAAGAAGTTGATATGGTTTCCCCCAATGTACCTTTTCCAATGCCTAGTGATTGTCCACAAACTGCAAAGAAAAAAGTAGTAAAAAAAATAGAATAAAATTCCTGATTCACTCACACACAAGCCGAGAGTCCTGTCTGTCTGTCTGTCTATCCAGCTTACATAGCCCTACCAAAACGAGTAATAATGCTAAGAATTGAAACGATACTAACCTGAGACAACATAACTATTTCAAAAGTGATCAAGTCATCATTAAAATCATTCTGTTTATTGGATAGTGTACACATGATTACACTAATAAAATGTGAACGATTTTTGCATAAATTGTGATCGTTTAAAGTGTCCTACTTTTTCAAATTCAAACCAAATCTTTCCAAAAGATTAAGAGTAGAAAGAATGCATACTTTCATATGCACATCCAATAATTTCAAACTTCATGCATGGCGGCCCAGATCCTCCCCAACTGATGGCGTTGACACGAACGAACTGTGCGCGGACTTGAAAAGGTAGATCATTCCGGACTAAAGTTTCCGAGTCAGTGTTGGCATGAAAAATCTATATTGATAAAGAAGATGGTTAAAATGTTAAAAATAAATAAACAAGAAACATCATATGAATTGAAATAGAGCTACCATGTTGATATAAATTTAATCAATCAGCCATGATATTTTAGCATAGCTATGCTAACCGGACCATAACCTTTGTGAAACGGCTTATGTAACTTGAGGCTCGTGGTCGCATATCAGTTCGTATTTTTGTATTTTCTACGATCGAATCTGTTACAACATTTTTTTTCCATAGAACTTTTCTGGCATATTTTTAAACAGATTCTGTGAAGTGGAAGTTTACTGTTTTTTTTTAAAATACTGCATTGTTACTGAGGAATTCTAACGATAGATACATCATTTTGGTGAAATAATTAGCAAAAATTTGTAATATCACGTTGCAGAAGGAAACTGAACAGCACCACCGATCAAAATCATAGAGAATCATTACAATCATTTTGTTTAAAATTCACCAAAATTCCTCTTTAGCATTGCCCCACAACTGTACACCATCATGCAGGGATGTGCCCAGGATTTCCTGAGTGCCGGGTATACTGATCGCCGTCCTGGGGGATGGGTCTAAGGGGGAAGGGGTGTCCCCCCTTAAAGAAATTTTGCGACTTTTGAAGGTGCTCAGATGCCAAATGCTGGCACTTGTGTAGCTTTTTAAGCACATACACAAGTACTAGTTTTGCTAACAATTTACATTTTTGATTTTTTTTTTTTCAATTTATGTTGAAAATATTGTTAGGAATGTCAGGATTTTAGATGAAAATAGTGCTGGGCATGAACCCTGTCCTCAACATTCTGTGACTACATTCATGAATAATATCATAATCTAAGAACCGTAGAAAGCTGTCTTTTACTTTCTTTAAATGTGAAGTTCCTATTACGAAAATCAGCCTATTGTGTCATCTGGATGTAAGAAATAATTCCAATCAAGTCATAAAAGATTGGATACAACGCTCTGAACCGTCTAGTCCACGAAGGAATCTGTCAGTCACTTGCAGGCTTACAGGTACGTTACTTCTGTCTTATTAGTACAGTTTCTTGCCTATTGTGTCATCTGGATGTAAGATATTATTTCATACAAGTCATAAAAGACTGGATACAGCACTCTGAACCGTCTAGTCCACGAAGGTGGAATCTGTCAGTTAGTTGCAGCCTAGATGTACCTGTCGTATTAGTACAGAATCTTCCATATTTGTCGAGTCAAGTGAGTAATTCCTTGGTCAGTTATGATTAACTACTTCGTTTGATCATCCTCACTCTGTCATCTTCTTTCACTAGCTTTGCCTTGGGATATTTTACAAGGTCAGCTTCCATGTGAGGTATGGTTAGTACTGCAAGAGTCTCAAGGTCATTAATCTGTAAGGCTGACATTGAATCATAGATAAACATAAATAGATATATGTTTGTTACATGTAGACAACCTTGTAGACAACATTGATCAAGTTAATAACGAGAATTAGTAGATTCCTTTATTTTAATATTGACTAAAGTTACATACAGTATGTTACCAGATATTCATCAGACCCTGGTCCTGTGTAAGGATGAATATTGTTATCAAAACTAAGAAGAGTTAGTAGATTCCTTTATTTTAACATTGACTAAAGTTACCAGATATTCATCAGACCCTGGTGGTGTGTAAGGATGAATATTGTTATCAAAACTAAGAAGAGTTAGTAGATTCCTTTATTTTAACATTGACTAAAGTTACCAGATATTCATCAGACCCTGGTGGTGTGTAAGGATGAATATTGTTATCAAAACTAAGAAGAGTTAGTAGATTCCTTTATTTTAAAATTGACTAGAGTTACCAGATATTCATCAGACCCTGGTCGTGTGTAAGGATGAATATCATCGGCGTCGTCTGCATCTGCTGCAACGGTATAATCCATGGTGAAAGTCTCCAAATAAGAATTTGATTCTTTACATCCTTGTGTAATAACAGCTTTCATGACCTGAATATAAGGAAAGTTGACCTGTAGGAATAACCAAAGAAAAGAAAAGTCTTGACTACGAAGTAACAGTACCTGCTTGCATTTTGTACTTTCCACACAGTGATCTACACAACCAGGAGACCTACAGCACTTCAACAGCTGATATACCTACAGGCCCAACTTTTACGGCTAATTGTCAGTTCCTGGCACCTTTCAGGACGGATGAAATAACAGAGTACTTACATGAAAGTTTTCTACTAGGGTGAACATGTTTGTATAAATGTTGATTGGCCTGACATTTAACCTAGCAGGATATTCTACAAACCTTTGCCTTTGAATTAGATCCTACAAGGAAATGAAACAGGCCCTCAAAGTTATATTTATTTGCCTACAAAGGAATTTACAGTAGATGTTAAAGCTGATGTTAACAATTTTTTTATTTTTTGTATAGCTCTTATTATGTTCTGAAATGAAGAATGCTTCTACAGTATTACCATCTAACTTTAAGGAGAGGAAGTAGTTGTCTTCTACCAAACAATCAAAACGATGAAATCTTCTTTACCTGTATCCATGAAGGTACTCCACCATCAGCCTCAAGATCAGGACTCCAGCCTAATCTGCTCTCAAACTGAAGACCCAGAGGTTGGATGCGTGCACTTCTCGGAGGATGCAGGTCATCCAATAAGCTGGAGGCGGTAATGGCAGCATCGAAGATACTAAGGTCTGTAAGCCCTAATGCGAAGTCACAGTCTGTGGAAATGAGCAAATTAAAGCTACGGTCATATTATGTTGTTGCTTTCCAAATTGGTAATTCAAGCAAGGTTTCTCTCACAATTGTAAAACAATGGCACAACTCCATGTGGCCTTTTACTTGGTGAGTACAGTATGGGACATTCTTTTCCAAAATCTCACTCTGTAATTTTGCTTCTCACTGTACTTAAAGTTTCTTCCAGTTTCAACATTATCGATACAACTCATTAACACAACTCACAAATAATTCTCTCTATAAATGAAATTAAAAGACTTTCCATGTTTTTCATTCTCGGGTGAAATATTCAGCCAACTTGTATCCACTTCAGATGGCACTATATAGCCATGCCACAGACGTATAGTATTGCCTAGAATTTTCTCTAGTCACCCCCCTCCCCCCCACCCAATTCCTTCTATTACAGCCCAAAGATTACACAATATATTGTTACAAAGATACTTTTAATCAATAATAAGTTTCAAGCACTTCCTGCTCAAATCTGCCAATATCTGTAAAGATTAACTTGACATTGAAACACACCTTCTTGACAGCCAAGTAGTTCAAATCTCAAACCAACTTCTGTATTCCAGGAGATAGGTATAACACGAATAGATTCTGCGTAGATCCACGGATCAAATGCGATGACCCTCGCACAATGGGAGTTGACGTTACCAGAGAAGACCTGCATAAAATAAAAGGGCAAAGATGTTTAACATCAACTTGTCTGAAAAATAAGAAGCTCCCATTTATCTTGAAAGGGAAATGGAAAAAATGAGTAAAACATAATAATTATGTTTATTACATCTAGTTATTTATTATTTGTTGGTATGTTGACAGCACTATTCAAAGATGGTAAGCAGTCTAAATCAATTTGGGTGACAGATATATATAAATGAAATCGTAATGAGTTGTAAAATCCAGAACAGTGAAAAAACTTCCAGCCTCCACCGGGATTCAAACCCGGGCCTCCCGCTTTATATGCGGACACCCTAACCACTAGGCTATGGACGCTGATTATATATATATTTTTTGTTTTTGTGCTCACCCTTCTCCCTGTTGTTCTGTCTCTGTGAGTGATATAAGCATTTACAGCTCTCTTCGATTGAATCGTAAACTCCTCGACCCATCCAGTCTCAACACACGCTTGCAAAACGATCCCAGTGATGATGTGGAGGTCTTCAAAATCCACCTGAATCCAGGGCTCGCTATCATCGCTGCTATTCTTCCAACATGATCTGCTGTCGTAGCGGACAAACCGAGGGTGAAAACTCTCGTCTGAGTAACTAGAGGCAGATATAGCTCTATCCTGTATGCCAGGTTGCCCTCTCCTCCTGCGCCCTCGATCGTAGAAATCCTCTTTCAAACCCAGAGGCAATGGACAGTATTCTGCAGAGGTGACAATGTGGAGGTTTTCACATCGCAAGATGAGGTTGAGGCTGAACACACATTCTGTTCATCCATTGTATAGTACACAATAGTGTGCTTACAATAGTGTACAAGCAATATCAGAGTTGTAATTCAGAGGAAAAAAACTTACCAAAAAACAACAAATATTATCATGAGATATTTAGATTTCATCAATATTTTAATAAATGAAAATGTTTAATATTGGAGAAACTGGGATCTAACAACAGCTTTGCTAACTTGGCCCAGTTCCTCCTCATTGTATTAACTATACATATTCATTCACTCATTTACATATTCCTCCTTTTGTTGGATTATTCATTTGCCATCCTAACATAAAAAAAACCCAAAAAACCAAAACAAAGTTGAATGAGAAAATATTTGAATGGTTCTAAAAAGGTAGAATTTCTAATATCCTTTTCTTATGTAAATGAGCTCTCTATTTTATAGAAATATCATATTGCTTACCTGGTAGATGATCCACGAGAAAAAAGTCGCATTCTAATCAAAGAGGAATAATCAGAATGAAGTATCAAAGTATGGAAAGTCAAATATGATTAATATCAATGATTTCTGTACTTAGTACAGAACACAGACTGTTAAGTCAGTTCCTCGGACGCAATGCAGCAAATTTCGATTGAGAAAAACATCTATGGCTGTTATAATGGCCTCAAATGACATGTTTACAATGTATTCCAAAGTTTTGTCGAGGACAAATGGCTTTGAATATTACCCAAGGGTGCTCTCTTGTTGATATGAAGTTATAAGAACTCCTATTGGTCGAGTTATTTGAATTATTAAAGAATGGATTAACATTAACTTTTAAGCTTAGACTGAAGAGGCAGATTAGTCTAGGCTTAAAGGATCCTTCCAGAGATTAAAGGGTGTGAAGACTCGCGCAAAGAGAAACGTCTCATGTCGGTAATCTGACCTATTTTCAAATGAGGTGTAACAGAAGTGTTAGACCACCACCATCGATCCCAGAAAATACACACTCACAGCTTGCTACCTTTGGTAATTAGACACTAGTGTACAGTCAGTACATACTGTACAGCTGCGATCAATATCCACAGCACAGTGTACAAATGATACAAGCACAGTGTACAAACGATGGACATCTCAGGTCCAGCTTATAATAACAAGGTATCAAGTTTTACTGTCTGCACTTTGTAGTGACAAGCAGAAAACTTCACTTGCAAGCAAGGAAAGTTAACTATTTCAGAGGGCGACACATGGTTTGGGGCGAGTCTTCAATGCCTTTAACATAGTTTACAGGAGAATAACTGGATAGTTGGAAAAGCTAACAAATCATCACTTGCAGAAGATTCTTTTGTGATGGACTTTAAAATATAGAGAGTAAAATTATGCCTAAAGCCACCCTTTAAAATTAGGAAGGAGCAATTTTATCTTCTCTGTGGTGTTACGGTTTCCTTTCAGAGTGTGTAGTATAAACGAGTAGATAAATGGGTAAAAGTTTAGTCCAGTGAGAGTTCATCAGTATAAATAAGTTGTTAAGTTTAAGACAAAAAGAATATTGTACTTAAATAATATGGATGTTTATGATATATTTCAGTATGCACCACTCACCTGTAGAATGGATGTTTAGGATTACATACATAGTAGCTTTCTGTTGTCTGACATCTACAATTATACTATTATATTTGGTATAAAGGTCCAGAACACTAAACCCCTACGCTAAACTAACTACAACAGACACCCTGATGATGTACAATAATAGTGTATGAATATAAAAAAAAAAAAAAAAATAAACAATGTTTTAGACCTTGAAACTATGTACAGTAAAATTGTAAATAATTTACACTAACTAACCAATCTTGCTGTATCACCAACAGGGGCGTCGTAATCATAATACTATTGGAGATTTATAAAGCGCAGGAATATCCACCGATAACAGTGCTAATGGCGCATCAAAATATTACCCTGGTCTACGATAACCTTTCAAACATAGAGAAAATCCCTCCACATGGAGGGCCAAACTGACACTTTTATCTTACAGGTCCCCATTTATACACCTGGGTGAAGACAGGCAATGGAGATAAAGTGCCTCGCCCAAGGACACAATGTAATGATCTGGCCAGGACTCAAACCTGCAATCCTTAGATCACAAGCCCACACAACATTCTCTCGTATTCAGGACTTTAAAGAGGATGGGGTGTGACCCTGGTGTGGCTGAAGCCAAATCCCAGGTAAAGGAGGGGACTGTGAGTCCCAGATAAAATGTAACAGGTGCATGCTAAGTCATTTTAAGACTATAAATTAGATCTTTAATTAGGGCTAAACCCAACATTGTGCTAATAATTAAATTTGTATTTTGTGTGAGGTTGAAAGGGGACCTGTACACCCCACACCCCTTGGATCCACAATTATGTAGCATGTTACCGACCCTGTTTAATTAGACATCAACACCTATGATTTCGTACTGATGCAATAAATACTATCTATAGATATATATATAATAATAATAATAATAATCAGCAGCTATTTTTACGACGCTTAAGCGACCAAAAATGTGTGAGAAACCCGCAAGGGCTTATGGATTACAACTTACGGATCGGGTGGCTTTCAATTCAATATTTTCAACCAAATTTGGAATCTTTTCAATTTAGAAAGTCATTTCAGATGGGAAAGCGTAGATTGCTCTTGGATAAAAACCCACCTTACTATGACCCCGCTGGGAATCAAACCCCAAACCTTCCGATTGCTAAGCCTCATTGCTTCAAATGCCATTGCCTTTATCCACTTGACCACAACACCAGTTAAGTCTATAGATATGTTACAATCCATATATAAGGTTGTTATAATTCTTGATTTTGCTTCCTATATGATACAATAACACAGAAGTACAATAGAGTGATTAGTGATGTGAATAAAGCTGACTATACTAAACCTCAGATACAGTAACCTGGGTGTTTCATGAATTCTAATAAGGCTAATAAACGATTGAAACCATATACCTAGATGAAACTAACCACAAATGTACTGGTACCCTTCAGAAATCTTACAACAGTTAAAGAACTGGTATAGCATACAAAAATGGCTACATGCAAAACTGGCAACCAGTTAAATAAAAGACGTATTGCCGTAGTTTTTGTACAAAACAAATAAATCAATGTAAGTTTTTATGATTCTGTATTAAAAAAGTTAATGAAATTCAAAACATATTATTATAGAAAATAAGTCTGCCTATAATATTATTCACATACATAACTCTGAGGTCACTGGTTCAAATCCCATTCCAGCCAGAAATGTCTTTGCTCTTGTAAAGTTTACTTCCCATTTCCCAGTCAGCTTTCTGCTTTGTCCAAGAATTTACTTTTAAAAAATATCTTCTCTAGGGTTTATAAGGTTGACTAACTCATTCCTATTCTTGTAATATGGTATTAAACTTATACTAAATTGCCATTTTCTCATATAATTGATAATATATAAAACATATCAGTTTATTCAGATGAGCCCACCACTCATCATCAAAGAAACTACACAACTATTTGGTTTTTAGTGCTTCCATTTTGATTCTAGATTGGACTACTTTATGAACTATATGGTGATTCATGTGTGTGTGTTTCTTATAAAAACAAACAGCACAGTTGAAAGCATGAAATGGCTTTATATGAGAGCTTACAAAATTAATAAAACAACTTAAAGAGTCGTTGAGTATGGTATGAACATTCCTCATCCAAAAAAAGAGGAATATTCATATCTTGATGAGATCTAGGAATGACAATTTCAATGAACAGAGAGTTAGAAGGTAGCATTTTGTGTGTCGCATAAATTAACATATCTGTGCATTGATGTTATTGGAATATGGAGTGGTCCCACTCTGTGAGGTTCTTTAAAATCTTTCAATACAATTACAGCAAAACTTGTGGAGTCTGAAGGAGCTATTAGCTCTGGAAGACCTTGACTATGGTGTACTTAAATTTACTACCAATGGGAAAGGGGGGGGGGGGGGTGATGATCTCTAAAGTGCCTCTCATTGGGTAGTTATGAGGGTTGGGAAGCTTGAACAAAGTAAGACATGGAGAGAAGTAATATCATTTTAGGTTAAATTTTTATTCTATTTGGGTAAGCTTTACCTTCCAAAAGCTTGACCATTTCTTTTAAAAAATACAGTATTGTTCATATGGATAGATTTAAGGTCTTGCTGTCTTGGGACAGTTCTGTTCTTAATATTTGCTTGAATTTCTTGAGCTGATAAGTCTAAACCCTACTGGCTTTTTTCGCACCTTGTCTTGTTGTGACTTGCTCTTCAAATCACTTCCAACGTGGATTCAAGTTGAACTAACTTCAATGCTTTACCAGTATCTTCAATAAATTATTTGGTCAAATTTTAGTTGGATACTCTCTTTGCATTTGAATACGAATGTGAGTTTTATCCCCAAATTTATTCTCTTAAAAACAGACATATTCCTTTCACAGATCTATTAGAGCCTTATTTTCCTTTTGGAAATAACATTGCATTACTTCAATCAAGTCATTTACTATTTATATAAGTTAATAGATACACTTTGACTGTAGCTCCTGACTGGTAAGCTGTTAACTGCTTAGTTGAACGTACAGAAAGTTTTGTGCCCCAAGAAATTAACGACACTGGTACTGATTGAGTTTTCATTTGCAACAAATCTTTGTGGAGTACTGAGAATTAAGAACCAAATTATGCTAGCAATAGCTCAAGAATGCTGAAATTAGTAACATCACAGTATGCCTATTATTAATGCACATGTTGACAGCCAGTTGGGACAATATTCCAATGCTAACACCACTACATACTGTCCCCTCATATCATGCTCAAAAGCACTCGTACTGACAGTATGAACAGTTCCTAACCTTTATCTGATTCCAATGCTAACACCACTTTATACTGTCCTCTCATATCATGCTTCAAAGCACTCATACTGACAGTATGAACAGTTCCTAACCTTTTCTGCTTCTAATGCTGACACCACTCTATACTGTTCTCTCATATCATGCATCAAAGCACTCGTACTGACAGTATGAACAGTTCCTAACCTTTATCTAATTCTTATAATGCAAACACTACTCACTACTGTTTTCTCATTTCATGCTTTGAAGTGTGACGGGACAGTCTAGCGCATATACAAAATTAGTCACAGCCGGTTGTTGTAGATTACTATTTGTAATCACCGAGTACATTCTCATCATATAACATTCCCTTCACCCAGTACTACAGCCATACAGTAGCATCTATCAGACCACCTAAATGTTCTTATACTTATATATTCAAATGTTCATACTATGTCAGGGAATAACTAATCCAGTAATGTGCACATCTGGAAATGCTGTATGATATGGGTAAATTGCTATCAATCAAATAGTAGTTTTGTGCAGGAATCATAGTAATTTACAAGAGACAAAATTCAAAGTCTTCAAAACTGATACACAAAATTTGAATATGCTAATTACGCCCTGTCTAATTACTCCCTGTGTGTTTTAATTAACTTTATAGTAATTCATGCGTAAGAACTGTTGTTCATTATTGACTGTACAAAACAGTATATTTCATTGCAGAATGTAGCATTGAAAGTTATGTGCAGGATGATGTGAAATATGTTTAAATAGATTTATACTCTTAATATATATATTCTAATTACTCCCTGTGTGTTTTAATTAACTTTATAGTAATTCATGCGTAAGAACTGTTGGTCATTATTTACTGTACATGACTATGTCATTTCAAGAATGTAGCATTGAAAGTTATGTGCAGGATGATGTGAAATATGTTTGAATAGATTTATAATCTACCACCACCGTTACCTTCACCATCAGAAAAGTCAAACAACGGTTGCAAGTATAACTAATGGTATAATATGTAGTGCAGTCTTTAAAGCTAACTTCATCACAACATGCAAAACAGTTGGTAACATAAAGTGCTTTTCTCTACGGCATGTCAAACAAATTATTCCACACATACCTAAGACAGAGCGTTTCCGTTTTACGGCATTCTCCACTGAACTCGGGAGAAAAAGTTAGAAAAAAGCAAAAAAAGGAACAAAAACAAAAACAACATGAAAAACAGTAATATTAATTTAATTCAAATTGTGACCTCTTATCATTTTTAGTCAAAGTTTGTTTTCTTCACTTGTCAATGGATATATATTTGACCGCTTCTGTTTAGAAAAGAACTGGCATCTGTATACTTAAAGAAAAGTAGAGTAGTTACCCGTTTCAGTCCTAATAAAGACATCTATTTCCTCGTGAAACTCCAGCAGGTCTCCTTCGACAGAGGTAGGAGCCACGCTGGACCACATGCAACTCAAAGAAGAAAAATATTCTGTACCTTCATATCTGTAACTATGAATTACCAAAGAAAGAAGACAAGAATTTATTTCAAGATGTAGATAGCGAAATTGTTTTTTCCTCCCTCCCCCAGCCACCCCCCCTCCCAA
This sequence comes from Apostichopus japonicus, assembly GCF_037975245.1. Lineage (NCBI taxonomy): Eukaryota > Metazoa > Echinodermata > Holothuroidea > Aspidochirotida > Stichopodidae > Apostichopus > Apostichopus japonicus. Next base: position 20,220,401 of record NC_092581.1, read on the forward strand.
GAACCCCTTACACAAATATCTTAAAACAGCAAAATTAATTTTTAATGCTTCATGAAGATGAAATTCATAATGAGAGATGCTGGAAATGAAAATAATAAATAAATCATAATTTTATGCATCTTTCAAAAAAGCAGAGGTGTTACAGTACATGCATCCACAAAGTAATTGATTCTTATCGGTTAGAACAGTTGTCTGTTTAGAAACCAAGTGTGTATGACAAGGGTTTTCTATAAGGTGTCTAAGAGGGCCAGATAGACAATTGGTAGGAGGCAAAAGGCTAAAGAGAACCAAAATCTCAATTTATCCGAAAATGCACAATGTAAGAGCTGACTAGGCTGGAAGGGTGAGCAAGTCATGGGCTTTTAAGGGCCTGAATACCTCATGAGTCTAACAATGGGGCTGATTATTAATTTCAAAAAAAAAATTTAATGATGAAATTGTAGCTGACCGATATTATTCACATCGACAACTCATAACATCAGATTAAAACCCACACTGAACTGATATTACCATCAGTGGTACCTAAATACATGCTTAGATCTTGAACTTGATGCCCAATGCCCATGAATTTCATACCATTGGTATTCTGGCACTTTGTTGATCTCCAGTCACAAGTGATTTCACCTTGGAACAAAGCTGCCTTACAACGATAACCGTGTCAACGACTGTACGATTAAATTACGAGACTTAATTACACATACATTCCCTAAAGAATCATTTATAGGGTAGCTGCTGCTGTCCTCATGCTCAACTTTCAGTATATATCTAACATTAGAAAATTGCATCAAAGTAAAAACGCTGCGGTGCCCACAAGCAAGGACCATTGGTATCTTTGGTGGATACCAGACTGTAATAAGCTGGGGAATGGCAGAGGGAGGGTCTAAGGAGAGAAGTTCCAATGTTTTGAGAAGAAAAAAAAAGTTGGCATGATGAGGTTTCGATCAAAAGAAGCACTTAATATATTAAGGGTTGAAAAGTGAATATTTAATGCACTGAGAAAGAAAAAGAAGAATAGAAAAGAAAATTGAAACATTCCATGAATTATATTATCCAAGACAAACTCTTGGCTATCACTGCAATCTAACTTTGAAGAGAAATCTTAAAGAAAGTAGCACCAATTGTATGTCAAGAACCCAACAGATATGGCGCTATTAACTCATTCAATTTTGGATGCAGGCTAATTGCCGACTGATTACGAATTAGCTAGTTCTGAGTCGTGTCAATTTGAGTTGGGATAACTCAACTGATACAAGTTCTGACTGGCAGTTTGCAATTTTGCCACGACTACCACTGCTCAGTCTGAAGAAATGTAAGTAATTCAAGGAAAAATACATCTTCAGGTGGTGGTGATTTTGTATTGGTAGTTAATAACAGAAAAAACTTGTTCAGTCTGAAGGGATCTGCTGTACGACGATAGGTCTGGGTGACTATTGAAAATTGGGTCCTGACAGCCGACAGTTCGGGTAGTGTTCGGCTGGCTAAGTCACGATAGTAATTTTCTTACTACTATGGCAATTGCTGGCTGGCATATTTGTTTTTGGAAGTTAGGATTAATATCTGACAATATTATGTAACTTAGCAGGGATGGGTCTTGACAAAGTAGGAATGAGAGGGTATGGCTAAACTGATGAGCTGTTACATTGTTTGTAAATAGTTTAGGCCAGCTGTTTAATCATACAACTTCTCAAGATAATTAACCAACAATGAATACATACATGAATGAACGACAAGTAAAACTCATGTCAAAGAGACAGTAGGACGCACAGTCTTCTTCAGTGAATCTATCCAAGTAAAGATTCTGCAGGTCACTATGCTCAAATGAGCTTATGTCAAAGGTGACTTTAGGAAGGCGATGAAACTTGCCCAAGTCTTGCGACAAACCTGAAAGTGAGAAAAAAATTGTTAACTTTTATTATACGGGAGTATGGATTGCTTGAAAGAAGAAGAACTATAAAAATTTTACGTGAAGTACTGAAGGATAGTGTCACGAACGACTTTATTCATTGTACGTGTATTCAGTATATGCTGGTCAGGGTGATAAGTAGGTCACTAGTCGTGACTGACAACTTGTGCGTTTTTTCTGGAAGCTACGAGAAATGATGGCGCTATTCGGTATTAGCGAGTACAAATTTCCAGAACATACGGGAAGTAATTTTTAGCAGGTAACCGGATATCGTCGACCAATGAACGTTGAACTATCAGTCGTATCTTCGAGACATGGATGATTCTCGATGTTTTTCCGTCAGGATTCCTGGAAAAGAACTTTCGAGAGATTAAACCCGGCTATATATAAGCAGAGATATTTTCGGTGATGAGGAGTTTAGTTCAGAGTTTTCCGATCTATTGTGAAAAGAAATTCATCTGAGATAAAAGATTAATCGAGGGGACGGACGGAGGAACCGGTGGACTGTTTGTTTATTAGAATGGTGCGTCGTTTAACCGGGACAGGCGTGACTTCGGCAGAGTTTTTCGGAGTTCACCCAGGAGGAAGCCATCCTTGGGATACAAACGTTGAGTCGAATTGGACCAGCGGGGAACGGTTTTGCTCCTGACCAAGTCACGAGATACCAGCCTACGAGGGAGAATCCCGACATCGTTGTTGGTGACGCAAGGAGGTCAGAACAGCTACGAAAGGAACCGAGAGCCGGCACGCGCCGCGTAAGATAAGTTAAGTAATCTTTTAAAAATTTAACGGCCGTATTATATTGTAAAATCTGTCTGTAATATTCCAAATTTCTAGTACCAATAATCCTTGTACAAATCAGTAGAAATCGTATCATTGTAAATATATCGATTTTGTTAACTTTCAGAAACCTCTCAGTAGTCTTTTGGTCCTCTGAGTTTACTTCCCTGAATCTATCTAAAATTTTATTTTTATCGGCTTTGAAGGCCAAAGGAAAAACCAGGGGTCGCAACAGAGGGGGCGCTAGAGGGTGCCATTTTGTATTATTCCACGGAAGTTGTGACAGATAGTATCATCAGCATATAGACATACACTGATACATATAGACATACACTGATAGACATACACTGGTACTACAATAAATGATCTATGCAGGGTCCTTGTGTCCTACTGATTTGCTATTTGAGTTTGTCTTTGTTCTGTCTCTCATCTGTTCCACAGCCGATTCTTTTCAACTGTTTGATTTTGGTCAGAGACAACTAAATTGTTGTCGGACAAAAAACTACTTTTGCTATTGTCTGAAGAAGAACTGGATCCGTTTTTGGACAGTAAAAGTAAAAGTAAGACATACCTTCGGCTACATATTATTCTTATTGGACAACCAACTTTGATGTCCAGACAACTAAAAAGGTAGATAGGTTCAACCCTTCCCCCCACCCCAGCAAAGAAATGGCTCTATAGGTATGGCCAACAAGTAATGGCTGGCTGGACAACTTAGTTGGTAAAGCGCTGGACTCGAAACCCAGAGGTTATAGGTTGAAATCCTCTTCTAGCCATAATTTTTCTTTGCTCTCTAGGGCCTCAGACCCTGGGGGATATACCAGCAGAGTTATTTTTTTACACGTCATGGGTTCAACTGCACGGTAGTGCACCATCTTTGTATGAACAAACCACACAATGAACTCGGCACTGCAAAGACAAGCTTAAATTAAAATCAGTGAATGTTGCAATTCTAATCTAGATCTTTCATAAATTTCTTTTGCAATTACTGGTTGTCTGACAAAACCCACCCTTACAGAATGGCTTAGCTTGTTAAATAATACTATGTCGAAGAAAGTTCACTAGTAATGGAAATTTCACCCTGGGTAATACTTGGAGACTATGAACACAAAGAGATGCCTGAAAGTACGCCGCGTCTGCGGAAAAGGTTGTTTTCATGTTTGGTAACGTCCGCAGAAAATTGTTTCTTGTTTTTTTATCAATATGGCTTTGTCTGCACGAAAGCTTTCTTGGTTTTTGGAATTCGACTGCGTCTGCAGAAAAGTTTATCTTTTGCATAATATGGTCAACACACACAGGTTCAAGCAACATACTGTTTCATTCTAAAGACGTAAGAACTTTGGTACAACATTCACTACCTTTATTACGTACTGTACCAAATTAGCTCAAATTTTTGGAGATCATTTTGTCAAAATAATTTACAATTTTGTTGGATACTTTCAATCACTGTTTGCTTGGATGGATGATAATCAATAACAGTCACAGAAGTGTCTAGATGATGAATGGCCTTGAATCAAATTAAATTGTTACTGCCTTTTGTTTTAGCAAATTATTTGGCAATATTTGAGTACTGTAGAAATTTTGAAATTGTCTTTAATAGTTTTATCAATATTCTTTGATACTTGTACAATGTGTAGAATGTTTGTGACAAATGCAACTGTACGCTAGCAGAGAATGAATTTAAATACAAGAGATTTGCTTCAAAGCATTGCATGCAGTGGTTATATATATACTGGATTCCAAACCTAATATGCAGATTTCAATCAAATATAATTGTGTTTGTGGAATGAAGAGTCAAAATAACTTTGGCAGGATTTTGTCAACAACAAGAGTTTTGTTTGTCCACTGTTGCTATGTTAATGACCTGTGCACTTACCAATCGCCTAGATAAAGTTGGGTGTGCAGCTGTCACGCAAATATTTGATGAAAAACAGTTGGTGTTTGGTATAAATGGATAATCTAACTGAATGAGTGATGTAAATATCGTCTTTTCTTGTCCACAAGCATTATCAAATAAAAATCAAGACCAACCAAACTTATATGACTAAGTTGCTAACTATCTAAGTAAATTGCAGTAGCTTGCTTTGGTTTCATATTTTTACTACTTCAATGGAAAAAAACATATCCAATACTTCAGACTTACTTCTTACTATCATGATTCTTTAACGAAATCAGCAGATATCTATCTTCATAAACTCAGAGATATCAGTTTGTGTGCACACAGATTGACTGTGTTTTAACTTAGTTCTTGAGAATAACAAAGTAACAAACCATGATGAGATATGCAACTCTTGTTCCTTTTGTAATCGTGTGTGTGTGCTGTTTTCTTTCTTGTAGCCTAAATTTGTAAACTGCACTGTTTTTTGCCAAAAAAAACTATACCGTCGTTTGCTAGGAACGCAGTAAAAAAATATTTGAATACTAGTTGATAGGTACTTTGTCAAGAAACATCCAACCTTCGATAGTGTTTCTAACTATTGTGTGCCATTTAAAATTCCCTATAAAACAAATAAATACAATACACAAGATATGATTTCACAGGAAGTTATTAAAGAATGTGTTCTTCTACTCACAAATATCAATTTGGCAGAATCCTTGCTGCATATCGTTGTTCCCATCTTGATAGAAACACCAAGGTTTTTCACTGCCAGTGGGGTTTCTACAATAATTGTTTGAGAGATCTAATTGGAGAGACAAGGAAGACAACAAAAGAGTGGTTTTGAGAAAAACAACAACATTTTTGTACTGACAAATCTGGAGATAAATCTAACGTCTACACAATTATTGGTCCTTTTTTAATTATTAGATCTACTTTGGTATATATACTGAAACATAAAACTTGTAAATCACTGAAATGTAACTCAAAAACTCTACTGCTGTAATCATTGAACACAAATTAATAGTACTGAGAGATTCATGCATTTAGACAAAGAATAGCTGAGTTACAGGAATTCTGGATAGAAACCTTAACAAACAAATATCGAAAAGGGAACAAAATACTACGCTGGACACACAAAGGTAGGCATTTGATTTGACTGTCTGTAAACATCTGGTCTTACCTATACTCAGATAAACTTTTTGTTGTTGTTGTTGCATAGGTTGGGGTGGGGTGGGGTTGGGGATGGGGCCAGGAAGACGAGGAACATTGCAGCAGTCCTTTAGTCAGTATTACCTGCATCAGAATATATCTGCACATCCAACACATCAGGGGGCACATCACTCCAGTCAATACAAACATAGCCATTATCTGTGTGATGTCCTATGTCCCTGTAGTCCTCCCCTGATCCGTTGTAACAACCTGATCGTACTGTATAAAAAGAAAAAAGATAAAGAAAAATATTACATTTATACACTATCAATTCTAATTTTTTGTTAGTTTGAGGGATGTAAAAATGATACCTTATGTTCAAAATTACTGTGCGGACACTGCAATAGTATATATACCAAATACCATGCAAGTACACTGAAGCAAGCAAAACTCTGCAATATTTACCAATTTCATCACAGGGCTTAATAGGAAGATCAAAGAAGAAAACAAATTTATTCACCAAGTTTTTCCTGTAATTCCATATAATCTTTGCAAGTCAACACAAAGTGCTTACAGCTTGGTACAGTCTGGTCCACTCAGTAGAACTACTGTATGCTAAATTGTGTACATTATAAAAGTACATTTAAAATGGAGTTTGGTCAACAAAATTTCCAAATACACTGCAAGCTACCTTAAACAATATTTCTTGACCAAAGGAAGGTTAATATAAGCAAGTACTCTTTTCTCCTTTCAAAATTCTATAGCAAAGACACTTGCCATACTAGTATTAAAGGCAGTCACAATTTGTCCCAAATTTTGGAAGTAAAAGTAAAATTTGAAAATTGCGGACCATTATTTGACTTTCTAGCAACTTGGGAACAATACCGATGATTTTTCATCACAGATGAAAACACTTTAGAATACTAAATATTTCAACTATGTAGCACAACTTTTTGAATTGGAATGGACTATAGTCAAGCTAACAGCTACATATAGTTGCATGGATTATATTATCAAACAGGGGCAGGAAATAGATAAAAAATACTCAACAGATATATTTTTTAATGTTCTCCATTAGCAGTTAACAGAATTTAGCCACTTACTGTTACAAACAGGTATCTGACATCTGATCCACTCCTGGTTTGACTCACTCCAACATCCCGGCCATTGTATGAAATAATCTGGTAGACTTCTACAGAGTTTACCTGATAGACCTGTAAACCATATCAAACATTTATATTTAGCTATAATGGTACGTTATATAATGTTCATGATCATTTCTCAAACAGTTAATGTGTTGTTTATCTGTGGCATGTACATTCTTGGGGAACAAGCAATATAGGCAAACCCCTTTGAATTTGCATTGATATAGTACTGTAGTAGGCTACTTTAAATCTTACACTTATCATGGCCAGGTCTGACACCATGGCTACAACTCAGGGTAAAAGTACAACTGATATCATAAAGCATATATCCGAGTTTGCAGACCTATTTACTGAAAGTAACTTTACAATCATCATACATACAAGTTGTTTTAGGAGGATTTTCCAGTGATGCACATCAAAGGTGCAGGTTCTTGCATGTACTGTAAACCCTCCCATTTGTTCTGATATAGATTTTACCAATACTACTAGTACTCTTGGCCAGCATATCTGGCAAATGGTGCAGTATGTGTGGGACTCTGTGACTTGACTTATAAATTAAACTGAACATGCATCGACGATATACTGACATAGTTAACCACTGTATGGTTGTAGCCAGGCTGTTTAGGCTATAGGGCCTAGGCCATCTTCGGATGCCATTACATTTGGACTTTCACTAATTAATTAATGTTAGTTCAGTTGTGCCTTTGATACCTCAATTTTGTTACCAACTTGATCCACCCACATACCCCTGTGCAAAAAAAGCCATATTAACATTGTGCATATAGGCTAGGCCTATCTATGCTGTATGAAACACGCTCACATGTGTTTGCCTAGGCCTCGAACAGTAAGGTTAGCTTAGGCACATGCCTTACAAATACATAATGCTCCAATTATTACGCACCTCGATCACTATATGGTCCATCCTCCCAAGGGGTACACCTGTCGTCGGTTTGGTTTCCGGTGTAAATAAAATCATACACACAGTCTCGGTAACCAACTGCAAGAAAAGATTGCTCGTTTAGTGGTTTGAGAACATCACCGGCATTGCATTCAGAGATTTTAACTACCAGTACCACCTAGCCGATCGTCCATCAAGCTTTCAACTTGCGGACGTTGACAGAAAACAGCCGATGCGAGCACACACGTTCAGCCGGATTATACACGTTGTACAGTTGTTATTCTGCCGATTCGAAGTAAGCTTTCTCATTCATAGGGTACGGATTGTAAAGTCAGGCCCGTTGCTGGAATGTTTGACCGGACTATGGAATGAATATGCTTTATAATGCTTGGACCATAGAAATCCTACAAGTGGCTATGGCTTGGACACAGGTAACAAACTGTTACGGCCGTTGGCCTGCCGTTTGAAATGCGAGTTGAAAAAAGAAAACAAGAGACTGAAACATCCGTTTTGCCAAGGAGTATGAATTAAAACGTTCTCTGGTTCTTGATAATATGTCAATAGGCCATTCAGGGGCGAAGCGAGACTTCGGTTCTTAGGGGGAAGGGGACGTACGCATTTCCGGGGGGGGGGGGATGCATGACCTATTTTCTAATCTAAATGACAATTTATGTGGGGCCTGACATGTATTTATATGGGCGCTAGGTCACTTTCAGCTCCCACTGCGTGGCTTTACCCACTGAGCCATTTTATGCGACTTTCACCACAATTTTACCACATATGTTCCCTCATAAACTATAGTCAATTGCCGAGTTCAGCTTTGAAATAATTACCGATTAGAAAGTATAGCCATGGCCTAACAGCTGAGTCATCTATAGATGTTCACTAAAGATTTAATAAAATAAATATACAGTGAATCGACGGTCATGATACATCAATTAACGCGATGAACTCGACGATTCAGTATCCTTTATGCCATATATAGGCCTATGAGATAAGAATAATACTTACGTGCAGGGCTTTCATCAGAGCCATCCGGGCAGTCCGGATAACCATTCAGTTTACCAGATGCATGAATGCAACTTCCGTCATCACACTGAAAATATATCTCGTCACAAAATGCTGAGAAATGAAAGAAATCTAGTTAAAGCAATAATATGAGTTCTATTTGGTGAATCCCAGGCAGGCGGAGCTGTGGAGAAAGGAGGGGTCACTCATCCCCAGTTTTGTGAAAGTAGTTGAGAAGTAAGTTTTTTCTTCTTCTATTCTGATATATGAAAAATTAAGCGTCCGTTTGATGGAACATTTAGAGCAAGGAAAGGGCCCCTTTTAAACAGAAAAGTTGTTGAACATTCGACTATGTGGAATTTGTAGCACAAAATGCACAGAGGGGCCATTTTGAGGTGTAATTTTGCGGTTTGCTTCCTCAATTCGAAGGTCACACATGTTCCACTGTTCTTCGGAGTTTGGGCCCACGCACCACGACTCAGCTTCATTGGACCCACACCCTCCTTAAAGTCGTGAAAACTTCAACTTCAATCATGAGAATGCTAAAATTGCAGTGGCCTATTGTAGTCCTACTATGTCATAAATAGTTGTGTATGCCGGCATTTTATCACACATCACCCATAACAACATTAATGCCATATGTACGTAATATTTCTGCACTCCAGAACATGTACTGGTGTATTAAACTAATTAAGCCAAACGTGTAGCAACCATCTTCTAATTGGTATACTAGTCATTTAATTACATAAAAATAAAATAAAACTGTTAGCAAACTGCTTATCCACTAGAGAGCATGTGTAAGAGAATGTGTAAAAGTAAGTTGGCCTGACATTCGATCCTAGCAGGATCTTTATTCAGAGGCAGGATCTTCTTCAGAGGCAGGATCTTCTTCAGAGGCTATTTATACATGTTAGACTGTATGCCAGGTGACCTACATGCTCATGCGCGTTGTCGTGTATATGGTGCGTTATTAGTATGATGCATATATATTGCATGATATTGAATTTGGTGCCGCGGCTGTCTGTTTGTTTTTTCCACGCTTTATTAGCCACCAAAATAAACATGGGCTTCACATTGGAGATATATGGGTTAAACTAACCAGGACATAAATCAGCATTGTAAAGAAACTGGGTCAGTCTAGTGGACGCTACGAATAACTTCACGTTGATGCAAGAGATTGATGTCCATTCAGATAAATGATATTTGTTCACCATTACAGTACATTGAAAAGCTCCTTGGTGAGTTCAAGGCCTGCATTCGGTATGCCTTTTCAGTTGAGGGACTGCCACCCTTCAATTACTTCACCTGAGTGGGATAGGCTGTAGGGTCCATCATGCAGGGGCGACGGAATAGGGTGCATTCTTGAGGGGCACACACACCGAGGGGCAGTGGGTCATATAATTTTGGAATGGAACCACACCTGCATTCTGTACAATAAATTACAATGTTCGAATGTTTTCCCCTCTTTTTTTTGGGGGGGGGGGGGAGGGGGAGCACATATACATGCTTTTCTACTCTAAATTTTTTAAAAGACAGCTAGGGTAGGCTACTTTTTGAATTTCAATTAGTATTGTTTTGTTTTTTGCAATAAATGGGCACTTTTTAAGTAACAAAAGTATTCGTAAGCAAATGGAAAAACATGTTCGTTTTATTACCACTAAAAGGGGCATTTATAATTTATGATTCTAAAATATTATTATTATTATTATAAGGTTGAGTTTTTGAAAATATTTTTGTGTTATCGTTATTATCTTTTTGTCCGTGAATAATTCCCAACTATAAACTAATGCCGTGAACCGTAACGAATTTTGCTCGAATTCCAGTTAACCGAAACCAACCTGGTATTATACACTGACGTCATGTCATAACCAGTATTGACGCACATGAGGCTTGACTTATACCTGAGTTCACGGCCTTGTACTCGGGTGTTGTGATTTTGAAACCTGACGACCTCGCCATATTATATTTTTATATTTGTTATTGCATAGTGCCCACCACTCTTTTTATAGATTTATTAGAGATCTGTATACTTTTCGCTGTTCATTTTGTCAATAACACAACAGGTTTAACATAAATTTGATAGAAGAGATAGAAGGAATAATATGTAAAACTCATTAAGTAATTTATCTGTTTTTCGTAGTACCATTTTTCTTTGTATATTTATATCATTCAACATCTAAGTGCAAATTGTACTTATAATAAAAGGAAAAGGGAGTCTGGAATACTTTTAGTTCCTTTTCATATGAAGATATTATATTTAGCATACACGTTGATAGGATGGAGCTAGCAAGTTCCTAAACGTTTAACCACGTGCATAGCAATTTATTCTATAGTACAATAACAGAACTGTTCAAAAAAAAGTTAATAAAACAGTGTAACCTTTCCAACAACGCGCACCCATTAGCAGTCATGTAAACTTTGCAGTCAATTTACCAGCTGCGGACGAAAGACTTGCAAATTCTGGGGTCTGGGGTGGGATCCAGGGGCCATGCCCATGGTAGCCAGCACAAATTAGGTAGAGATCGGAGACTGGAAAATATGGCCCACATGCATCAGTATCACACCTTACATAACCAAGAGTTCAAGAACTTAATCGTGCTATGCGTCCTATAGCTTTGCACTCCCTGGAGCCCTGCCTCGTACCCATTGGAGCCCTGCCTCGCACCCCTTGGAGCCCTGCCTTGCACCCCTAGCAGTGCATGCAAGTAATATTGAATTAAGGAAACTCCAGTCAGCACATACATTACTAGTTTGGTAATTTTAGTCCTTCAACTAATATTTCAAAAATGATTTTATTATGTTCGTGTTTGAATATACTTATGAATCAAATGAAGAACTATATAATTAAAAAAAAAACAAAAAAACAATCCAGATGCCACTTACCATTTCTAACCAAATTTATCCCCAGAGTAATCTTCAGATCTTTTGTTGCGGTTTCGAACTTGACCCAAAATGCATTGCGCAAAAATACTTTTTTCAGCGAAAATTGGTACCCCCGAGCCTCATGATGACCGGTTCTCCTGAAGACAATGCTCGAGTTATTAGAGAAATCATCGCCATCTCCGAGAGTTATAAAATTAATTCCTTGATCCAAACCATCTAAATATTCAATTGTGACTTCTATTAAATGATCCGGAGACGGGTTGTGAAAAATGCCTAATAAATTAGAAGAAAGGGTAAAAAGAAGAGGAGCAGAAGAAATCACTTTAATTTCAAGAATATAAATGCATTGCATAATAACCTTGTTTGCCTTTTTTTCATGTGCGACTTTATGGTTCAAATCTTTGATGTCGAATATCCAGTAGTAAAACCGTATCGTACCAATTTCCCCATGGCAAAGATGTCCAGGCTTTCCCTTAATATACCTAAACAAATTTGAATCATACAAAGCAACACTTTAAAGAAACTTAATTAATGTTTGGAAGGAAAGTGACTTCATTAAATTAACAATCATACATACTTTCCTCATGTTACGTTTTGTAGATTATAAAATAATGAATCCGGTTTTTGTCATCGAGTAATACTGACAGAGATTGAAGGATGGAGTAGTTGGGGAGGGTAGAGGGGGGGGGGGGGTTGGGGGCGGACGGGAGGACAAGGAATAACTAGGTCTAACTTTTCGCCAAAACCCACCAAACTGTGATAAAAGTATCGCTCCGCTAAAGGTAAGGAATGGGAGGTAATTGTGAAGATAAAGATCGATAACGTAATAACAATGTATTCAACCTAATCTTAAATTGAAACTGTATTAAACGATTGGCTGTAACTTGTGTCGTTTTGAAAAATTAATGAAATATTTTATAGAATAATGCTCATTCTTATTAAGAGACTGTGATTTCTAGTTACAAAAAAAATGGCTTTTCCTGATTCAGCGAGTTATTAATCTTTTAGTAATATGGACGACATATGGTTAATGTAATGTATAATTTCATTAAATATGATATAATATAACGTAATGGAACGTAATCAAGTGTAATAATGTATAGGATGTGTAATGATGTAACAAAAAACAAGGTAATTTAAATTAATTGAATGTCATATATTGTATTTCAAGGTAGTTTAATGTAATTTTATTCAATATGTATGCAAAGTATAAAGTAGTTTAACGTAACTTACAATGTTACGTAACTGAAAGGTAACGTAATTGTTATGTAATGCATACTGGCGAATGTAATGCATAATGTGATTATAATGTTATGCATTATGTAATGTATAATGCGATGTTTAATATTATGGAACTAAATATGAGGTTATTTAGCGTAACGTAATGAAATACAAAATGTAATGTAATGCATAACGTGACTGTTATGTTATGCATTATGTAATGCATAATGTGATGAACAATGTTATGTAACCAAACGTGAGATCATTTAATGTTACGTAATGAAATAAAAAATGTAATGTTTTGTACGATGTCATGTGTAGTATAGCGTAATGTAATGTACTGGTTTTTTTATTTCATTTAAAAGCCCTGAAGGTATCAGACTTATGAATGTATGCTTAATCCTTCCTTAAGATTTAACAATATATTGTGATATATTAATCATTATAGTATCGTTCACTTTACCTGTCCAGTTGCATTGGAATGTCCTATTGACCTCTGAGGCCAAAGGGGCAACGGGACGCTCAAAGTAGATAGTATCCACCGTTAAGAAGTGATTCACGGACAATGTAATGTCTTCAAAAGTTTCCAAACAGAGAGGAATGACATTAAAACTCTCACTTTCAGGGCTAATCGTTTGCAACACAACTGTTAAAGAATACAGAGAAATTGAACTTTTAAAGCAAAGTCACATATATAATGATAAGTTAAAATTTATTACAGCCTGCTCCTAATGTCCAAAAGATGCATTGCCTAATAATATGACAGGCTACATATAACATAGAAAAAGGTAGAAATGAGGAAATGAAAGAGAATGGCAGGGACTAATTATTGTTAAATGCCTAAAGGTAAAAAGTCCCTTTAATGACGATGAGTGTGGAAGGCCACACCCCCCCCCCCATCCCTGCGCACGCAACTCTTTATAAAGCGACCAGTGGTTTCATTTTAATCCATGCTGTATGGACAAACGGATTTGTTTACGTGCGATATAGTAAGTGCCGTTGTCAGGTCAACTGTAAACTTAAGTGGTCACAATCAAAGGAAACACATAGTTTTTAAGTGATATTTAAATGGGTACTTGGCCTTTGTCTTGTACGTGAACTATACCCATGATATAGTGATTGTCATGACCATGATTTTAATGATCTACTGGTAGGCCTACACAACCATATCCTTCTGCACAAGAGTATGAACTAATAGAAAATGAAGGCTGATATATTCCATTATTACTTCCTCTTGTCGAAATATTGACCTTCCTTGTCTTAGTCTATATATCATGAGTGACCGGTATACACACGCACACACACCCACACACACACACACATATATATATATATATATATATATATATATATATATATATATAATATATAATGATTATTTATTTTTTCTGTGTTCCACATTTCATCTGATCTCCTTGGTCCTATTTGACCCCAGGTTCAGAAGCTGTTGCACGGCCTCTGTTTGCAACCTGGAAAACGCGTGACTGCAGTTACCCATTGATCTTAAAAATAATAATAATACCAATAAATGAATAAATAAACAAAATCAGGGTAATGTCTACTTACGAGATGGTCGACTCACGCCTTCATCCTGAGTCACCACTTTTGAACATGTAAACAAAACTAAAATTGTCCACACTATCGATCTAGTCCGTATATACTCCCACATGGTGATATTTGCTCTACAACAGATACTTTCTCTTGTCACAAATTGATTTCACTTTCCGTTTAGAATAAATAAGAAACTGGTAGATTAAGATATTTCTTACTTTATCAAGAATATCGAAATCGCTGTTAATTGTCCACAGTATATGCAGTAGTAGTACCTCTTAGTACCTCTGTAACCTCAATGTGTGTAAGTAAGTATAGGTGCTTCTAAACAACCTGTCGGACGGACACTACTTTTACTATTGCCAGTATTAAATCTGAGGCTGAAAATATCCATACATTGTAACTGCAGTGTATACGGTCTTACGGATGACTAAACACATTCAGTCACTAAGAACGCGGCGTGACGATCTAGTCCGCAGCCTATAAAAGTTCTCTTCTGAATAGAGAGTTATAGCTGAAGTTAGTCCTCTAATCCGATATTAAAATAACACTATTGATGACTCCGTTACAATAGACAAAATCAAAAAGGATATGTAACTATTTTGATACCAAACTATGACAAAAGTGGTACCATACTTTTGATTACATTTTCAAGGGGATATGGCGAGGGACTGGGTGTGGGGGGGGGGGCGAGTGGCGTATGGTGATAGAAGGGGAGTGGAAAGGGAACGAGGAGGCTCGATGGGATCATCAAACCAATATGGGGAACTGTAATTGTCAATAGTATAATACGTTATTACCTATTGGCGGAGGTGGAGAGTGGTAGGATTGGTTAAGCTGGAACCCCAGGATACGGTTGCTGATTAAATCTTTCGTAATACGAACTCCTTTGACATGGAACTGAAACTGAAATCATAATGAATTGTTTTTAGTTTACTATAGTTATTTAGCGATATGTTTTAATATTGCAATTTCATAGTTCATGTTTGACTATATTACAATGCCACTGTATTTTAAGGCAATCTTAATCAAATCAAACAAACAGTGATGTTATACCTACCGTGCCCACCGTGCCGATCCCAACACAAATATAGGTAACATTTCATTTTTTTTTTCACTTTTAAGCATGATATAAACATTGTAAAAGCTTAGGGTAAAGACATACAGACGTGGTATCAGCTAAAATCACTTGAATTGTGTTTAACAGTGTTGGAGAGGGAGGTAGTGTGGGGGGGGGGGGTGTTATGGAGAGGGGTAAAAGCGAGGATAAGAGGTAGCAAAATAAGGATATCCACACCACTGGAGAGGAGAGGGTGGAACACTGAGAAACGAAAAGAGGGGATCTATGATGGGTTGAAGGGTTTAGTGTGGAGGTAACGGGGAATACCGCAGCGTATTTCAGAGTGGAGGGCGCAACAATGAGATAAGGGAACAACGTCATCGTTACTGCTCCCAGATTAAGCATGCCTGAGCTTGCTAAAAAGTTTACAAAAGTAATCTGCTAGATTATTCCCAGAAATATATCGAGAGCGTTTAATTGAGAATTCAAAGTTGAAGAATACATTAAAGGCTCCATTAGTGCATTCCGTGTCACGTGATCAAGGCGACAGCGTGCCTAACTTGATAGAACACGTATTATTATCAACGGATGTATAAGATTCTACAAAGAACAAATAATGGATGATTGTGAAACGAACGTGAGTAAGTTATGACAAATAGCAAAAAGAAAACGTGTGGATTTATCGGAAAAAAATGAATAGTTTGTTTCTCTTATAAAATACGAGTAATTTAGGCTTTTGTCAAGTCACGAAGTTTACATTTCAAAACAGCTTTTACAGTTTTGTCGACAATCTTAACATATGTATCGGCAGTGAAATAGCAGTTAATCAAATTAAGATATGCCATTCCATGTTCTTCACCAAATGAAGATCATTCAGTGAATCAATAAATTAATTTGATTCCATTTTCAATACTTCCACTTAAGCGTATTTTCAAAAAATAGTTATATAAACGATATATAACTAAAACATTCTAATTGTAATCCTCATAGAATAATTGCTTCTTTCTCAGTTTTTTATTCTCTTTTGTTCGACATTCACCAACATGCAACTTTTACCACAGTAGCCTAAATAAATTATGTGTAAATTATAAAGAAAGAAAATGACTTTAGCTATGATAACGTCGTTAACCCATGTTGTTGTCAGATGTATTAATATAACTTATACAAATGATAGTATCTCTTCGATATAAAATGCTTTGAGGAGGTTGCTTTGACCTAAAGATAAAACTAATTTGTTCACGTAATGAACTTCGGCAACTGGGGGATATCCTTGCAAAACTGTAGTGACAGAGCAGATTTATGAATTGAATCAACTAAACGTAAAAAAGTGACTTCTTCTTGAAATAGCTTATATTTCTTTTCGAATAGTTTGATGAGTGCAATACCCCGTGACATGTCAGTGACGTGCGACATTTCTACAATGGAAAGCTATGCAATCAACAATGTAAACAATAGCTTATAGAAATGGGAAGGAAAACGATACGATTTTTGACCTTGAGTAACCATAAAATTGCCTGCACAAATATAATGCTTATTCGTGTTAGTCATACAGGCTACGAATATACACTAATTGTAGCCAGAAAGCCGGAAGTTGGCATGGCAGTATATGGAAGTAGCCGTACGTTGCTCATAGCAAATACCAACTACTTCCATAAAGAAACGGACTATATATTTACAGTATGGAATTAAGATTCCAACCGTAGAATTGTAGTGGCTTTGTCCTCGTTCTTGTATCACAGCATAGTTGAATTTTCTCGCGGTGAGCCTAAACTCGCCGTCACTGATGGCATTAAATGTCATGACAAGAAAGCTCGGTTATTTTTTAATGGTTTATGAAAAGAGCCATATACGTAAATAAAAACCAACGGTAACGAATGATTAATATATATGTAAGCGGACAAGTATATCTGTAAGAGGACAAAGTTGGCCTAGTCTATATGTATAATTACATTCAGCGCGGCATTTGAGTTTCACTGATTGACAATGAGTCGTAATCCTCCGAGTGTCAAAAGTTAGTATGATATGGACAAAAACAAGGGGAAATTTCACAATAAGTTTATTACTGTTAAAAGTATGATTCTGGAGTTAGGGCTCCAAACCAAGTTTTGTTCAGTGTATGGTTCGCAAAAGAATGTAGTCATGTTAACTTCAAAAACGGTATTGCCAGATTGCGTAGCTAATAACAAATTTGTTCATTTGAAATCAGTGTTTGCTGGCAATGAGATATGCAACTCCGTGGATTGCTCTTTTCTTAGTGGTGTTTTTATCTATAGCCATGGGAAATATTGTAGGAGGCTTAAGCGGTGAGTACATATCTAGATATTCTACAACTATATCTACAAATTATCAGATGTATGCATATGCATATATATATGTGTATGTATGTATATATACATATATATATATATATATATATATATAAATATATATATATATATATGTATATATATATTAGCGTATAACTGTATGGATATATATATATATATACATATATATATATATATATATATATATATATATATATATATATATATATATATATATATATATATATATATGACAGAGTCATTGTGAAATTTGCTGCATATAATATTTCCCTAAAACGGATATAGAAACTATAAAAAAGGAGCCCGTGTACATAATAAAGATTATTCATTTCTTTGAAACCAATAATTAATTCATCAGTTCACTAAAACAGGGTTCAGAATTCATTTTTAATAAAGACGTTCGTCATATAATTGCAATCCACAGTTTCTGTCGTTTTTTTGTTCACTATCCTTTTAGTCAGAAAACCACAAACTAATGCAAATATAAATGGGCCATTTATTACTTTACGCACATTTATCCTCTATTTGGAAATTTAAATTGAAAGTGACTAACAAATGACTAATAAACCTAGTATATTATATTGTAAAGAAGAGGACATAATGTGCTCTGTTGTTCAAGAGCTAATTGCCACGAATCATATACAAAATATGCGAACTATAGGCGATTAGCCTCTAATGGGTTTGTCCTAATGAGTAGAACAAAATGACCTTACTGACGCTTCGTGTTCAAATCTCTGTTTAGTCAGTATGCAGGAAAAGTATTTTATCTTGTTGTGATCTGTCAAGGTTCTTCGCTTTGTGTTTTTAACTTAGCTTTATTCCAAAATCTGCTTCTAATATTCTGACTTAGTAAAGATCTTTCATCTAAATTTACACATTTTAAATTGTGTTATCTTATGTTAACACCAGTCACGGATTAGCTAAATAATTATGGAACTCACCAAATGTAACAGGCGAAAAAGGATACACACGAAAGCAAGCAAACAAACAGACATACAACATACATATGGTGGTGGATAGCAACTAAGTTCGGTGGACCAGAAATTGGTCATTTAAGGCCAAGAAAATCGGGTCACAATTAATAAACAAACATATCGAATAACTTGTGAGTTAAATATCAGTGATTTACAGTATAACAAGAAATGCTGCTTTCCAATGATGTGCCCATATACAAGCAAACCTTACGGTATCGTTTTACTATATCACTCATTATTGCTCCGGTTGTAACTTGAAACGGACTGATACATTTAGAACTTAATATGTGAATTCCATTGTACGGTAAGAATGAAAGATATATTTAATCTTGCAATAAATAACTCACTAATGAAAGCGAATATTAAACCTTGAAATTTATACATTTGTTTCTATAGAATTGAAACAAAAGCTGTGTATGAGATCTTTACATATATTCTTCAATTTAACAAGATACAAGGTGGCATACTCCTATTAGAGTCTATATCAATCCGCTCGATTGTCCTCCTTCAGGAAAAGTGCCAAAAAGCAGCGGGAGAACATCTTTTGTGACCTGTTATCAATCATAATCTAGTTTTTTGTGGCTTGCATGTTGAAGAGCATGAATGGAAGTACATATGGTGAGTCATGTGGGTCAATTGAGGCAATTTTAGACCCCTTTAGGCCTCCCGGGAGCAGCGTAGGAAATTTGTTTACCACTGAGTGAAGAGGCTTGTTTACAAGTGACGAAAACTTCCGGCTCGGATAGCAAAAAATCTACACGGTCATGATACGGAAAATTGATGGTGCCATGAAAGGCCAACTTGTCAGCTATCCGGTGATGGGTAGCGTTTAGCTAGTGAAAACTTCTATCTAGACTTAGAGACCACATTACTTTTGTGATTTAGTGTGTAAGTCAATGGGGCTTTTAATGGGCGTATGCTACCACAAAGGGTGCGTCATCGTAAACATCGGGCCTAGTTAGAAGAGGTCGCTATTTGGAATTCGTTACTGCCTGAAATCACATGTAGGCTACTCCCTGTCGTGCTCTTCAACATGCAAGCAACAACAAACCAGACCCTGGTCTATAACATAAACAAAAAAGATGTTCTCCTGCTGCTTTTTGCGCTTTTGTCTGAGATGGGAAGACAATCGGGCGGATCGATGTAGACTCTAATAGGAGTTTACCACAATAAACTAGCACCCCTTCAATATTTAACTTTGCTAATACACTTAGTCATATCATATCTCACGTGGAGTATGTATGATATTGGTGACTGCAGTGTGTAACACCTCTCTGCTCGTACTTTATAAACATTATATCCCGTAAGTTCCATCTTGATCACCAACATATTCAGATGTCTTTTTTTTCTAATCTCCTATCTTATATCTGTCATGCAGATATGTAGTTAGTACATAATCATATTCAAGCATAGTTCCTGTATACTTGCCATCTCCCTCGTGAGTTTAACTCGTACGAGGAATATTTTGGATTTCTATAATATAGATATTAGTACAAGTCTTTGTACTAGTAATTGCGCTTAGATCCTTTAACTGGCTCTCACAACAAGGTGAATCATACTTGTACTCGTTTTCATACTGTTGTACTCAACAGGCTTCAATCCTGGTATCTGTTGCCTATTCATGGAAATGTTTATGCTGTGTATGTGGGCGTAACAGCGTCATAATCACACGAGCACAGTTCCACCGTACAGTGAGGGGATTATGACTGAGAATGAACCAGTGCAGGGAACTCGTTTGGTTTCGTGCTCAGGACCTTTGTACCATAAGGGGAATGTACAGTAACGGGAATATGACCGAGAATGAATCAGTGCAGGGAACTCGTTTGGTTTCGTGCTGAGGATCTATGTACAGTAAGGGGAATGCACAGTAACGGGAATATGACCGAGAATGAATCAGTGCAGGGAACTCGTCGTTTGGTTTCGTGCTGAGGATCTTTGTACAGTAAGGGGAATGTACAGTAAGGGGATTATGGCTTAGAATGAATCAGTGCAGGGAACTCGTCGTTTGGTTTCGTGCTGAGGATCTTTGTACAATAAGGGGAATGTACAGTAAGGGGATTATGACTGAGAATGAATCAGTACAGGGAACTCGTTTGGTTTTCGTGCATGCTGCAGGATCTTTGTACAATAAGAAGAATGTACAGTAAGGGGATTATGACTGAGAATGAATCAGTACAGGGAACTCGTTTGGTTTCGTGCTCAGGATCTGTGTACAGTAAGGGGAATGTACAGTAAGGGGATTATGACTGAGAATGAATCAGTGCAGGGAACTCGTTTGGTTTCGTGCTCAGGATCTTTCTTGCGACTTTTGTTTAACGTAAGACATACATACATACAAATAATCACGCATACATACGTCATGTATACCTAATTTATTGCATCAGCACTACCCACAAATGATGAGAAAGAGAGAGGTACAGCGAGGTGGAGAGAGAGGGTGGGTGGGGATGGGGGTTAGGGATGGGGTGGGGGAGGTTGCGGGAGAGGTGGAGACAGAGAGAGAACAAAATGTTGACTTCACATTGAATTGCGATCGTTGAAAGAAAAAACGAAGTATGAGGTAATTAAACTACATCTTAATTATTTTGAAATAAGAATTACCTACAACCTAATTTGTAGATGATGTTGTCATCCTTATCACGTGATCATAATACTGGGCACTATTAACTTACCATTACTGAGATTTTTTTCTTATAACGAGAGTATGCAAGGATATATAGTTATGACGATTGCTTATGTAAAGTGACATCTGAATTTGTTAGTTGTAAGATAGGACCCCCCACCCATGCCTAAGATTAGAGGAAAACTGCTAAAACTAGGATACTGGTGTCCACCTTGATACTTCAGAGGTTTCTGTGTATTTTGTAGCCTACTATTGGTGAGACTCCTCGTGTCCCCTTCAGACATTTCCCCTCTCCTTATGGCTATATGAATCTAAGATTACTCCTCTTCAGAAGAGGTTTCTTCGTCAATGCGTGACTCAAATGACGCCATGTGCATGTCAGCATATACACCATGGATTTGAACAACACGTTGCACTCCGTCATCGAAAAAGATCCTCAAGTTTCCCTCAAATGGTACATCGACTTCAGCTTGCTTTGCAACCATATAGACGACAACCTCAGATTTCGGAGGCAGTTTCACTCTGACTGTGTGTGAGCCGTTCACTGTATGAGTGGCAGTCTCGCCGTATGAATATGTATAAGTATGAGTTTTGGTCACGCCCCATTCCGCCGTCCCTCCTATTACACTCGGTATACCCGCAGTAACTTTCGTGCTCCTGCCACGGACAACCTCGAACTCCTCTACTTCAGACCACGAACGTGAAACCGTACTCTCGTAGTGTAGGGTTACCTCCGTTTCGGCTCTGAATGGGCTGTTATTGGTCACTCGCTGTTTGGCCCCAACCGCCTTGTAGTCTCCCGGCATGGTTTCTACGGCATTAGCTAAATCGTATGTAACGTCGTATAGTTCATATTTTTTCACGCCACGAGGTACTTTTACTAATACGTCATAGTTCTTTCTCACGTCATACTCTTTCCCATTGTAACCATAAAATAAAGCTTTGTGCTTCGAGACAACCTTACCAGGTATGTAATAGCCATCCCTTTTGTGGCGTCCAACGTATATTCCGCTGTCGACGCGTACAGCTCCGGATGGAACATTTCCTTTGTCGTAGCCAGTTTTCCATTGGAAAGTGTAGAGTGCCCATGGGGGTGCAACGAGGACCGAGTAATAGTAATCGCTGTTTTCTTTGTCTCCCCACGGTACCCTGCAGCTTCCATAACCGTACCCTATCTTGCCAACGCAAGTTTCCCCATGGAAATTTGATTGGCAGATATAAAGCGATTTACCAGGTTCGGAACCTCCTCTAAATGGATAATCAGGCATGCTTCCATGGTCTTCTTGAATCCAATAGTCTGCCAAGAAAAAACAAAACAAAGGAAAGGAATATAAGGAATATATGGTGAAATGAAGATATGTCATGCTCACGAATTGGCGCTCCACCCAAGGCTTATGCAACATCTCAAATAAATACTTGTTAAGTCCAATATGGATATTATGCTCTTTGTCTTGTAAAGGTCTACTGGAATAATACAAGCTATTCAATATGATAAAGTGACATCAGGGGAGAGTGAACAGCAATCGTGGTTCCCATTTGTGCTTTCCGACCTGATGTTCTTGCGTCAGCTAGGATTCTTTAAACTAAAACTACTACCAATTATTGCTCAAAATAAGATTAAATTTGATAAGAGTAGACACTAGCATTTGGACCATGAAAGTGGCTGAAATATGGCGCCGTTTGCTAGGCCTAACTTGGAACGATAACGTGTCAAATGATGTGTTGAACACAAAGATTTCATGACATTGGCTGTTCTCTTCTGAAAATGTTCTTCAAGGTATAGCAAAGTGGTGCGAATACGTTGTGCGGTGTGAAGGTCCAACTGCGGCTGTACTGTATGGCTTACCGAACCGCTTTAAACGCAAACCAGGCCGTCCGCATATGCGTTGGATTGAAAACTTAAACCAATTGAACCTCATAATGTGTATAATCTTCAAGGAGTTCAAGGGGCCAATTTGGCTTATGACTATTGATTGTAAAACTAGACACTGGGTGCAAGGAGATTTTTCACGACACTCCGAATTATACATTAGAAGATATGAAAAACATATATATATATATATATATATATATATATATATATATATATATATATATATATATATATATATATATATATATTCTGTGCATGAACCATCGAGAGTCCCTGCGACATATCGTGTACTTTGTACTAAGAAGCTTCTACTTGGACCCCCGCAACACTGTACTCACCTTGACCACAGACTAATCCGCAAAATGCTACCAGCAATAACGACGCAATGAGAGGCTCCATATCTTTCAAGGATATCACACTTCAGAGGCGTTTAAGCCTATATCTACAAATCGAAGGAAATTGAACTTTAGGTTAAATCAATGAAGCTGAAGTAAGTATTAAAATCTGCAGTTAATCTTAAGTTAACTATCATTAATCCTCAGCAGGCATTGGTTAACTTTCAATGTAGAGATCGGTGTGGGGTGGGGGGGGGGGAGGTGGCCTGCGGATTAGCTTCTTATTGCGATTTGGAAACAGTAGTTCTAAACAGCACATGCTGACTCATTTCTGGTAACTTGCTGCTTCCTTTTCTGCAGTGGAAGGGGAGGGGGAGGGGAGGGGGGGGGGGGGCGGGGAGGGACTGGAAAGTTTTCATAGTATATGTTGTATTGTTCATTTGAATATATATATATAAAGTTTCATGGATTGTTTCATCGACACTGGAGCGTTTTATGATCTTCAGTGCGATAATTAATTATAAGTTATCCTATTTGTTTATGAAAAGTACAATTGTCCAATTTTGTATAGTTACTGTTGTTGAGAAATTAAAACACAATAGAAAGGGTCCTTTTTTATTGAAAGAAAACATAAAAATGTCATTTTAAAGTGCACTACTGTTGAAGAACATTGGAATTTGTGTTATAGAATGCAAAGAGGATCATTCTGTCGAGAAGTTTTAAAGTAAGCCTGTTTGCTCTCAGATCAGTCTCGTTTGCCTCGCCACCCCTCGAAGTTTGTTCCCCTGTCACCTAGATTGATTGAACACTCTTCCACCGCCGAATATGACAACACATATACCAATGAAAAGTCTATTTACAGTTGTAAAAGTGCAACACACATACCTGTAGTCTAGAACCTCAGCCACTGAATTGAATTAGAAATATAGCGAATAAATATCGCATAATTTACAATAAACTTTATTATATGTATTATAAAAATAAAGTAAGAAAAACTTACATGAAAGGGGGAAGACAGAACGGCAGTAACAGCCTTATCTTCGTCAGTCTTCTGTCCTGATGGTTGTTAACGGTTCTGTTTTATCAGGTCTTAAAAATATAAACGGTACGGACAAGGACCGTTCATTTACATTGAACAATTTATAATAAATAATTAAAGAAAAGTCAATAGTAGAACTTATATCAAAGGTTATCAAAGACCTCAGAGAAGTTTTGTCAGCTTAACCTTTTTGTTATTCCTGTTTTTAGAAGATAACAGTTGATAACTTTATTATAATTACAACTAAATTATTTAAGGTGGGTGTATTTGGAGTGTTTATACGCATACGTGTGTTTACTTAATGTCTAGCTAATTGGTGGTAAATGCTTTCGAAATCCAGATTGTACGCAATTGGTATACTAGTAACGGTTAATAAACCTTTTCAAACTGTGTGTCTGAAATACTTTTTCAGATAACGCGTTACTGGTTTTAGGGTTATAGTATATTCCCAGCAGAAGTGCAACATCCCCATTGGGTGGATATGGAAACTCTCGTTAAGGGAGACCAAATATACCCTGTGACCTTGTATGGTAACAAATGGTTGATGGTAGAGCAAGGTACTGTGACGTTGCATGGTAACAATTGGTTGATGGTAGAGCAAGATATTGTGACCTTGCATGGTTACAAATGGTTGATGGTATAGCAAGGTACTATGGCCTTGTATGGAAACATATGGTTGATGGTGGAGCAAGGTACTGTGACCTTGCATGGTAACATATGGTTGATGGTAGAGCAAGGTACTGTGACCTTGCATGGTAACATATGGTTGATGGTAGAGCAAGGTACTGTGACCTTGCATGGTAACATATGGTTGATGGTAGAGCAAGGTACTGTGACGTTGCATGGTAACAATTGGTTGATGGTAGAGCAAGATATTGTGACCTTGCATGGTTACAAATGGTTGATGGTATAGCAAGGTACTATGGCCTTGTATGGAAACATATGGTTGATGGTGGAGCAAGGTACTGTGACCTTGCATGGTAACATATGGTTGATGGTAGAGCAAGGTGCTGTGACCTGGCATTGTAGCAAATGGTTGATGGTATAACAAGATATTGTGACCTTGCATGGTAACAAATGGTTGATGGTAGAGCAAGATATTGTGACCTTACATGGTTACAAATGGTTGATGGCATAGCAAGGTACTATGGCCTTGTATGGAAACAACTGGTTGATGATATAGTAAGGTACTGTGACCTTGCATGGTAACATATGGTTGATGGTAAAGCAAGGTACGGTGACCTTGCATGGTAACATATGGTTGGTGGTATAGCAAGGTGCTGTGACCTGGCATGGTAGCAAATGGTTGATGGTGTAACAAGATACTGTGACTTTGCATGGTTCATAATGGTTGACGGTAGAGCAAGGTACTGTGACCTTGCATGGTAGCAATGGTAACAAATGGTTGATGGTATAGCAAGGTATTGGTTTTTCTAGTCACTTCGCCCAACAACCATTTCGCCCAACTGCCATTTCGCCCAACCAGCCTGGTCATTTCGCCCAACCAGCCTGGTCATTTCGCCCAACCAGCATGGTCATTTCGCCCAACCATCACAGTCATTTCGCCCAACCAGCATGGTCTTTTCGCCCAACCATCATAGTCATTTCGCCCAACCTTATTTTTTTCTAATATTCAGTCAGAATAATATTACTTTTTCTATTCCACTAGTTCAATTTGATTTATTTTGGGTTAGGTTACTTCGTAATAGGTAAATTAAAAGGTGAGGTCCGCTCGATATCAATCGGAGTCTGAGCAGTTATTTCGGGTATAATGGGAGGATTACACTACTTTAGGCGTTTACGCATACAATGGAAGTTATATTATTATACAAACACAGGGGAATCGGTCTTCATAAAAACCTATCAACCTAACCCCTAAAACACTGATCCATCCTACTGACTAACAATTCCCGAACGTTTCCTTATTAAATTGAAAAAAATATATATAAAACCCGTCCGTAATATTGAATTACTATATTTAATCAATGTAACCACATATGTAATCACATATGTAATCAGTTTAACCACGACTTCAAGTTTCCTTAATACTCGGTTCGTATCCCGTAACGTTAACAATTCCCGAACGTTTTCTATATCAAACCTAACCCCTAAAACACTGATCCATCCTCAAGATTCCTTAATATTCGGTTCGTATCCTGTAACGTTAAAAATTCCCGAACGTTTCCTTACTAAAGTTATACAAAGTAAAGGACTTCAAGTTTCCTTAATATTCCTTAATATTCGAACGTTTACTATCAAACCTAACCCCTAACACACTGATCAATCCTCAAGTTTCCTTAATATTCGGTTCGTATATTCCCGAACGTTTCCTTTTGAAATATCATATTTAATCAAGGTTGGGCGAAATGACCAGACTGGTTGGGCGAAATGACCAGGCTGGTTGGGCGAAATGACCAGGCTGGTTGGGCGAAATGACCAGGCTGGTTGGGCGAAATGACCAGGCTGGTTGGGCGAAATGGTAAGGTTGGGCGAAATGGCAGTTGGGCGAAATGGTTGTTGGGCGAAGTGTCCTGCTTCCGGTATTGTGACCTTGTATGGTAACACGCTAGAGGGTGGTATGTCTTTGCCAAGTGCAAGTTACATGGCAATAACCTTTATGCGAACATGTATAAATAAACCATTAAAGTTCTTATCAGTTGTCACCGTTTAAGGAATAAAATTCCTCTATTTATACTGTTAAGACACAAATCTATCTGAATCTAATCAAATTGCGTCGATATTAAGAAACCACGTGTCTTACCATTGATAGAATTAAAACATACGAAGTGAGAGAGAGAGATAGAGAGAGAGAGGAATAGATGTGTTGACTTTGTTTCTCTATGACCATTTAGGTGAAGGGTGCGCTGACATGCCATATGTCTTAAAATCCACATATGTCGAAATTTATTGTCATATGTCAACTTCTCGTACTCTAATTGGAGGACTCTAGCTGTCATATTTCATTCCAGCACGATTTGATTGGAAATAACTCTCACGTGTAAAACAGATCGATATATATCGAATGAATTTGGCATGTCAGTTAATTCAGGACTTCTAGCACTTTAGGCGTTCCATATATGTGGTGCCAGTTGTGATTTCACTATATGGAGTGAAAATCGCACGATATACTGTTGGCCGATTTCTTACATAGGTTTGTCCTTTGTGTCTTCAAAATTGTTTTTGTTACAATTTTGGTTCGTTGATGTATAATCCGATCGTAACCAAAGCAGTTTACCTATATATTTGATATTGAAGCGTTTGTGAACATGTTTTATGGCATGCCATTTGGAAGAAATGGGTGGAAAAAATAAGCTCGTCATAAAATATGACGTTAATCGAAAATTAGTCACCGATAGACATTTATTTATTGATCTCAGCCAGCTTAGATGATTGAACCAAGCTTTATTTGATCAGAACGTTAAGACTGAACAATTTGAAATGCCAAAAGCCTAACATGTTGGTTAGGGTAGGCCTATTCTGGCAATGCTGTCAACACTGTAAGATATGGTCTGTAATACGTTTGCTTTTCTGACATGTGATAACGTAATTGAGAAGACTAGTTAAGGCATGTATACAGGGCAAAGGCTTGTACCTAGAAACGCGGTTCTTTGTTGGTAATTGTTTTTAAATTGACTTTTTGTGAATAGGTCACAGTATCAGGATCCATTTTTAATGTACCGCAACGTCCAACACTATTTTACCCGTTACGTGGGATGTTAGGGGTCGGCCCGTAGACAAGTATTGTGACGCGTGCTTACGCATCCCCTTCCCCCTATATTTTATGGATCCGCCTGATAATGTTAACATTGTTTCCAGCAAAAGGTGAAAATATACAATCATTTTGTATCTTAGCATGTATGCAACCAACCCCCCACCCCGCATAGGACGTGTTCAATGAAAAAGGCCCATACCTTCTGTAAAAGCACCAATAGCAAATCCTGCAGTGCGCGGACTAGAGTCATATTCAATGTAGCTTATTGAAGTTTCTTCTACTTACTCATCTTCGTTTATATATATATATATATATATATATATATATGTTAACCGGTCGTTAAGTGCCGATGTCGGGCAACGGCAATGAGGTTTGACCGGCCACCATTTCCACTTCTTCCTTACATATATATATATATATATATGTATATGTATATGTATATGTATATATATATATGTATATATATATATATGTATATATATATATATGTATATGTATATGTATATATATAGATATATATATATATATACATATACATATATATATATATATATATATATATATATATATATATATATATATATATGTGTTGATACTAGATGAGACTAGTGGAACACTAGTAGTTGTAACTCGGAGTTTCACGCTTTATAGCGATCTTCAGACAACTGGTTCCATATATTCCGCTCTGTCCAATGGACATAGAGCACTCTGCGCCAAGATAGACGCCAACCTACTCTATATATATATATATATATATATATATATATATATATATAAAGTCAATGAAAATGGTATAAATACAAAATGAAGACTTTAGAGGTGGATTTAGTGTATAAATATTATTAAATAGTTAAGCCATCACCTCATATGAGCCAGAACAAGTATGTGGGAGTGCTGCTGAACACGCAGTAGTGTGTGGAAACTAAATAAATTCGTTTATATAAGAAAAGATAATGAAGTACCATGGTAGTATTGATAACTGGTATAGTGTTCTCTATAACCTATATGCTTCCAAATGAAACCTTAATCCTATGTTTTATTGATGATCTTAATACGATGTTATGTTGCCACTTTCTCCTGTTTTACAACAGATGGTATCTTAAAACATGAGGTCAACATAAGACATTTCAAAGAAATCACACCTTGTTGATACGCCAACAATAAAATAGCTCGTAATTGGTATTTCTCTTAGTCCATGGAATTATATATAGCAGTTGATACGTGTTTCTGGCCACAACTGGGTCAGTATAGTGAGGGCATCATAGTAATTATATAGTGAACAAAAAGCATAAGAAAAGAGCATCTCCCGTAATGACATACCTAACCCCCATTAAATTAAACAACCGTATCAATAGAGTTAGAAGCATGGCATTGAATTTAGTACAATGTGTTTCTATTCCAAATCAGTGTCACAGTGTCCGCCGAGGCAATTGCATGTTCGTTTTCGATCGACTGATTTTTCTGAAAATGATCTGAAAGTGAAAACATAACGAAATGGTCGCCTTCTAAAAATGCATTCGGATAACACAATGTCTACTAATGAAGAACATTCATCCTTACAACAAACTAAATATTCTACTTGAATTGATAAGGGGAATCAAGTTTCATCTTTTGATGTGAGCATTTTCTAGACAGATTCATCGAAGCATCGACAATAAATTAATTTCCTTTTCATAACTTTAAATTATTGTCTTCCATTGTACCTAAGACGTAAATTAAAGTCATCAAGAAAGCGGATAACCATGCGTATAAACTTCCACGCAAATTGAAGGCTACTTCCCATAAACAATATCAGCCTTATATTATCTCTGATGCCCCGTGGCGTCACAATTTTAGTCTCCTTGCATTTGCAATTTGTAAAATGAAGTCACTAGATCAGGCTTTGAAAGATGAACGGCCACCGCTTGCGATATTGAAGATCTATCATATTTTCCATCATTGAATATGAATTTCCAGCTGGGGTGCATGGTCACACCGATACGTTTAGCTAATATACCAATGAAAACGTCCTCAAGGAAAAAATATGGCAAAGACATGGATTCCTCATAAAACAATCGCGGTAGATCGCCTGACATGATATAACCTAAACCACACATATAATCGGGGTATACGGGGGCGATATATTGCTCTTTCGAGACGAACCATTTGCTGTTGGTGTTACGGAATGGCACTGCGTTGTGGTATAGCAGTCCGATCATTAACTTCACTGTGGTGTTTAATCCTTCTAGAAGCCTAACCGCATTACTTAGATCCACATATACGTCATCATCGACCTTCATTACCCATGATGCATTGCTGTAATATTCATCAGCCCATTTCATTCCCATTAAAACTTTTAAAGTCAAGTTATTGTAAGTTTCGTCGAAATCCTCCATTAAAATATCTTGATATTGTTCCTGTTCTGCTTTGATATCTGCTAATAATTTCTCTTCTTGCGGTTTTCCCAGAAGGAAAACGCTGCGAACATTTCTTCCTCTTACTACTTTCATACTTAGACACGATTCTCGTTGTGCTTTTCTTTGCATTATATTAGACGCTCTCGATAACATTAAAACCAGAAGATATAGTCCATCTTGATTGTCAAAACGAAAATCAGCAGGTCTGTGTATTATTCCAAAGTTGTGTGTGTTGTTGGCTTTCATTGCTGGTGCAAATGGAAAATAAGGGATACTTTGATTCAATTTGGAAGGTATTTTCGGGCTGCTCTCATTTCCATCGTTGCCAGAAGGATATATTGTTTGTTCAACCTTTTGTAAACCTTTGCTGTTGTTTACCCTGGTATTGGTCACGTTCGTAACGTAGAATTGAGATGATCCGCGATCGACAGGATCTACTTTACTCGAAAGATGTCGAAGAAAGGTAAAATAGGAAGTTACCATCAAAGCGCCGATAAATATAAGCAGAATCATCCATTTTCTTTTCAAAACCATCATGTGTTAGGATCTGCAAGTAAATGATAAACGGTTCATAGACAGCGATTGCGATGAGTTTCTGTTAATGTAAATATATAAATGGAGAACAATGAAGATGAACAATGAGTACAAGAACGATTGAAAACAGGGATACCGCATAGGCCACACTAGCCTAACGAGAACAAAAGTACTGTAAAATGATAAAATTAAAAACAACAGGAACAATCAGAATACAGAATATTGAGACCAATAGCACATGATGAGAACAATAGCAACTGAAAGAAGAACTTTGAGAACAACAGAAACAGGGATACTGAGTAGGCTACACTAGCCTAATAAGAACAAAAGTACTGTAAAACGATAACATTGTGAACAATAGTAACAATCAGAATACAGAATATTGAGACCAATGGCACATGATGAGAACAATAGCAACTGAAGGAAGAACGTTGAGAAAACTGAAACAAACGAAACAAACAACGAGTACAAAGAGACTGTTGGGTAAAGACAGGGTTAACAATGACGCTGAGTATAAAAACAGCGGAAACACTAGGAACAGAAAGATATAAGGGTAAGGACGTTACATGAAACCAATGACGATGAGAAAACAAAGCAATTTGAACAAGAGGGCAATTCACGGAGTTGCATATCTCATCGCGATTAAATCGATAAAGAGGAGCTATTGATACCAAAAAAGATAACAAAATAAACGACAAATGAGGTAGGTTACATAGTACTCGAACTTTCCATTCTACCGGTGAATGTTCCATGTCGATTCAATGTTTTGCCTTGGATTTATAGCAAAACGTCGATTTAACTAACTTTGACCTTTGATCTCTGACCTTAGGTTTCGGGGGTTTTGCGAGTCACAAGGTTTCACCTTGGGTACCTTCCCATCAAGTTTAAAAAAACTCGGCTCAGTCGTTTAGGAGGAGCTTTTGACACAAAATTGGGCACACACGCATTGACACACGCATACAATGACAAACACACGCCCACCCACACACACGTTTTTACCCCTCCCTCGATCATTGACTTCCGGTCACCTTCGGGTTCACCGTCATGGGTTGCCCCCCCCCCCCGAGTGTACTACCCAGGAAAATGAATTACTATGGCAACTGTTGATATGGCAATGGACATAGCTGTATATGGCCCTATTGGCAAAAGAACTACAACATTCTCCCTATAGGAGCGATGAACTCAAAAAATAAACGAAAAAGGAGGTAGGTCGTTAAAAACAATGACGTTGAGAACTCTAAGACGCTAAGAAAAGAACAGCGAGGACAACAACACGCTGAGAACAAAACGGCTGAAGTGTTAGGACACTGGGAATCATACTGCTGAGAGCAACAACACGATGAGAACAAAACAACTTAAGTGTTAGGGCACTGGAAGTAATGATGCTGAGAATAACAACAACACTGAGAACAAACGACTGAAGTGTTAGGACACTGGGAATTATAATAATGATGAGAACAACAACACGCTGAGAACAAAACGGCTGAAGTGTTAGGACACTGGGAGTAATGATGCTGAGAATAACAACAACACTGAGAACAAACGACTGAAGTGTTAGGACACTGGGAATTATAATAATGATGAGAACAACAACACTGAGAACAAACGACTGAAGTGTTAGGACACTGGGAATCATACGGCTGAGAGCAACAACACGATGAGAACAAAACAACTAAAGTTATAGGACACTGGGAGTAATGATGTTGAGAATAACAACAACACTGAGAACAAACGACTGAAGTGTTAGGACACTGGGAATCATACTGCTGAGAGCAACAACACGATGAGAACAAAACAACTGAAGTGTTAGGACACTGGAAGTAATGATGCTGAGAATAACAACAACACTGAGAAAAAACGACGGAAGTGTTAGGACACTGGGAATCATACTGTTGAGAGCAACAACACGATGAGAACAAAACAACTGAAGTGTTAGGACACTGGAAGTAATGATGCTGAGAATAACAACAACACTGAGAACAAACGACTGAAGTGTTAGGACACTGGGAATCATACTGCTGAGAGCAACAACACGATGAGAACAAAACAACTGAAGTGTTAGGACACTGGAAGTAATGATGCTGAGAATAACAACAACACTGAGAACAAACGACTGAAGTGTTAGGACACTGGGAATTATAATAATGATGAGAACAACAACACGCTGAGAACAAAACGGCTGAAGTGTTAGTACACTGGGAGTAATGATGCTGAGAGCAACAACACTGAGAACAAACGATTGAAGTGTTAGGACACTGGGAGTAATGATGCTGAGAATAACAACAACACTGAGAACAAACGACTGAAGTGTTAGGACACTGGGAATCATACTGCTGAGAGCAACAACACGATGAGAACAAAACAACTGAAGTGTTAGGACACTGGGAATCATGATGATGAGAACGCTTTCTAGTCACTTCGCCCAACAACCATTTCGCCCAACTGCCATTTCGCCCAACCAGCCTGGTCATTTCGCCCAACCAGCCTGGTCATCTCACCCAACCAGCATGGTCATTTCGCCCAACCATCATAGTCATTTCGCCCAACCTATATATTTTTACTAATATTCAGTCAGAAAAATATTACTTTTTTATTCCACTAGTTCAATTTGATTTATTTTGGGTTAGGTTACTTCGTCATAGGTAAATGAAAAAGTGAGGTCCGCTCGATATCGATCGGAGTCTGAGCAGTTATTTCGGGTATAATGGGAGGATTACACTACTTTAGGCGTTTACGCATACAATGGAAGTTATATTATTATACAAACACAGGGGAATCGGTCTTCATAAAAACCTATCAAACCTAACCCCTAAAACACTGATCCATCCTACTGACTAACAAGTCCCGAACGTTTCCTTATTAAATTGAAAAAAATAAAAATAAAACCCGTCCGTTATATTGAATTACTATATTTAATCAATGTAACCACTTTATAAATGTAACCACATATGTAATCACATACCGGTATGTAATCAATTTAACCACGACTTCAAGTTTCCTTAATACTCGGTTCGTATCCCGTAACGTTAACAATTCCCGAACGTTTACTATATCAAACCTAACCCCTAAAACCATGATCCATCGTCAAGATTCCTTAATATTCGGTTCGTATCCTGTAACGTAAAAAATTCCCGAACGTTACCTTACTAAAGTTATGCAAAGTAAAGGACTTCAAGTTTCCTTAATATTCGAACGTTTACTATCAAACCTAACACACTGATCAATCCTCAAGTTTCCTTAATATTCGGTTCGTATCCTGTAACGTTAACAATTCCCGAACGTTTCCTTACTGAAGTTATACAAAGTAAAGGACTTCAAGTTTCCTTAATATTCCTTAATATTCGAACGTTTACTATCAAACCTAACCCCTAACACACTGATCAATCCTCAAGTTTCCTTAATATTCGGTTCGTATCCTGTAACGTTAACAATTCCCGAACGTTTCCTTACTGAAGTTATACAAAGTAAAGGACTTCAAGTTTCCTTAATATCCCTTAATATTCGAACGTTTACTATCAAACCTAACCCCTAACACACTGATCAATCCTCAAGTTTCCTTAATATTCGGTTCGTATCCTGTAACGTTAACAATTCCCGAACGTTTCCTTTTGAAATATCATATTTAATCAAGGTTGGGCGAAATGACCAGACTGGTTGGGCGAAATGACCAGGCTGTTGGGCGAAATGACCAGGCTGGTTGGGCGAAATGACCGGGCTGGTTGGGCGAAATGACCAGGCTGGTTGGGCGAAATGGTAAGGTTGGGCGAAATGGCAGTTGGGCGAAATGGCAGTTGGGCGAAATGGTTGTTGGGCAAAGTGTCCTGCTTCCCTGAGAACAACAACACTGAGAACAAACGATTGAAGTGTTAGGACACTGGGAATTATAATAATGAGAACAACAGCAAGCTGGGAACAAGAAGGAAAAATTACACCGAGTACAATGCCACAGAGAGCAATAATGAACACCAGAAGGAACACTTTATTGAAATCAAGGTGAGGGGGGGGGGGGTGGAGGAACCAGAATACTAAGAACAAAAACAAGAACATGCAACCTAATGGAATGACCTTCCTATTGATTGTCTTCCACGAATGAATGTCGCTTAGTAGGTAATTAATTATATGATGTGTTTCTTGTAACTATGAATCTTTATCAGCAACACCTCGTGAAATGGTATGGTAGTCCACTTCCAACGAGCGCACAACTTTACAACAAGTGGCATTGGTAATATGGTCAGGAGTGGGATAATTTCGCAATTATAATGATCAAACTACGAAATTCTTTGGAAAATTTAACATTTTATTCATTTCATTGAATATAAACAGAAATTACTTGGAACAAATTATTATTTTGTTATTCTATATCGCAGTGTACAATATTGTACACTATTATATAAATACTAAATATTATAGGGATTGTACAAATGAAACACGAGATACGTTATCATGCTACAGCCTTTATATTTCCGTTATTTAACTTACCATAATTTGATGTTTTTAAAAAAAATATAAATACGGCGATGCAGAGTTGAGATACAATAAATCTGTTTCAGCGAACACATCCGTGGATGAATGATGCTGCGATGTTGCACAACGTCTGTCTTTGAAAAACTATTTCTTTCTACTGCGATATTCTCATTTCACATCATTCTATTTTTTTAACGATAAAAGTGTAAATAACAACAGGTGTTAGAATAACAAGCAGCCCACCTTGGTATGTGAGAGATATGCCACGACTTGATTGAGATCTGGTAATTATTTGCCTTTTCAGTTATCGTATATAGCGCGTAAGTTGCATAATCAATAACTGTTCACGCTGTTTGCAACGCTTAGTCTTGTATATTAATTAATGCAAATATCTTTGATCTATAATGCCCCCGATCGATTAATATTGTGATTGACAGTCAAAGCACGGAACATAACATAATTATAACATTGATTCGATGTATTCTAGGTAAAGTAAATGGTATGTGCAACTTTAGCAACGTGTTGTGTTCGTTTGTTGACGAACACATATATAATTCATCTGGTAGAATTATGTCTGTCTTGACCATGTTATTGTTAACACCATTTTGCTGATTTGGTTTTACTAAAAACGCGAGACACCACAAATCACATGTCGATAAGGTCCATAATAGTACAGTTCTTAAATTGCCAGTATACTGCTCCAAGATCATTGTAACGAATATGTTTACGCCAGAATATACATTAATTATGGAAATGTTGATATGCCATCGAAATGTTAACATGAGCATTTAGTTTGGTAAACAATTTTCTGCAATATATATAATTGCTGAGTTTTATCTCAACGAAATAAAAAGAAAAATAGAAAAGAAAACAGATCACATGTTTCATCCAATTTAATGGCAATTTTGTTTTACTCCCTTGGCAAAAACCTTGTAATCAAACAATTTTCTGCAAAATGAAGTATTCTATCGGTTCCCTGTAATAGAAGTTTGTAATTTGACATTTTATTGCAAAACTACACACATCATATTAAGTATTCCGACAGTTGGTTGCATTGTGTCAACCTGTTTATGGTCTCTAAACCGTTTCTTGCATATAACGTTTGTCCAGTAATGGTCAGGACACATATGATAAGTAGCTTGTAGTGTTGTAGTGTTATTTTGAAGGTAAAAGAAGAACATAACCAGTATATTATGAACATATTATGAACATTGTGCGAAATTTGGGTCAATTTAGGCGATTTTAGACCACTTAAGCCTTCCAAGGTCAGCATACGAAAATTTTGTGAATAATCACTGAGTATGAGGTGTGTTTACATAAGTGACGAAAACTCCAGGCTCTCATAGAAAAATGATCTTCGCGGTTATTATACGGAAAACTGATGTTGCCATGAATGGCCAACGTGTCAGCTGTATCCAGTAATGGGTAGGGTTTACCAGTGAGAACATCTATAATGACTTAAAGATCCCATATCGTTTACGGTATAGTGTGTAAGTCAATGAGGCAATAATATGAAGTATGCTACCCTAGGGATACAGAGGGCGCATGTTCATCCTGCCCGAAGTATAAAGTCAAATCGGCTTAAGCATCTTTATCACCATGGAAAGACGTAGTGTTGGCATAATACGTACATGCAGAGGAAGCAGGACACTTCGCCCAACAACCATTTCGCCCAACTGCCATTTCGCCCAACCTTACCATTTCGCCCAACCAGCCTGGTCATTTCGCCCAACCAGCCTGGTCATTTCGCCCAACCAGCCTGGTCATTTCGCCCAACCAGCCTGGTCATTTCGCCCAACCAGCCTGGTCATTTCGCCCAACCAGCCTGGTCATTTCGCCCAACCAGCCTGGTCATTTCGCCCAACCAGCCTGGTCATTTCGCCCAACCAGCCTGGTCATTTCGCCCAACCTTGATTAACTATGATACTTGAAAAATAAACGTTCGGGAATTGTTAAAGTAACAGGATACGAACCGAGTATTAAGGAAACTTGAAGTCGTGGTTAAATTGATTAGGCCTACATATGTGATTACATATGTGGTTACATTGATAAATATTACGGACGGGTTTTATATATATATTGTTTTTCACTTAACGTTCCGGAATTGTTAGTCAGTAGGATGAACCAGTATTTTAGGGGTTAGGTTTGATAGGTTTTTATGAAGACCGATTCCCCTGTGTTTGTATAATAATATAACTCCCACTGTATGCGTAAACGCCTAAAGTAGTGTAATCCTCCCATTATACCCGAAATAACTGACTCCGATCGATATCGAGCGGACCTCACTTTATTTACCTATTACGAAGTAACCTTACCCAAAATAAATCAAATTGAACTGGTGGAATAGAAAAAGTAATATTATTCTGACTGAATATTAGTAAAAATAAGGTTGGGCGAAATGACCAACACGGTTGGGCGAAATGACCAACACGGTTGGGCGAAATGACCAACACGGTTGGGCGAACTGACCATGCTGGTTGGGCGAAATGACCAACGCGGTTGGGCGAAATGACCAGGCTGGTTGGGCGAAATGGCAGTTGGGCGAAATGGTTGTTGGGCGAAGTGACTCGCAAGCCATGCAGAGACTTACTGTCGCACCACTCTTACCAGGTAAAAGGTGTGTTAACAAGTACAAGACAAGTTTACAGACAATAACGAACAGTAGTTGTTCTGAATATATGTTCTTGTCTCTTGGCATGAATAGGCGCCAAATATTAACTATATTAATCATATTAGATATAAGATTATAAGTATTAGCTTGGATACTTACAATGTATTTTTGGCATATTTCATTAGACTTAAAAAGCCCAGATCTCTGTTTATCTTCGGAGTCCCCTTGTAGAAGATAGCATTTCCAAAGAAAATTATTTTCACAAGAGAATATCTTGGGCTATAGAGAATATATACATAGAAGTAGAATATAGCCTTCTACATTTTTATTTTTCTTTTGGATCAAAAGAAACCAGGCCACGATAACATATAAAAGCCTCCTTTTGCATAAAAGAAGGTGTAAGCTATTGTATTTTTAAATCATCGAAGATAATTTAATGATACAGCCACTAAACTCAAAGATGCTTAATTTATGTAATACTTACAACCATTAACATATTCTAACAGTGTTTTATTCATGCAAACAGTAGGCGAATGCAGCCGATTTGCACAGAGATTACAGTTATTACTGTAAATCTTAAGGTTTGTTACCACAGTAAATGCTGGATTGTGCTGACAAATCTGATAATTCGGTAGCAAGTTCTATTAGGATTACAGTAAGAACTGAGGATATGTGTAATCCCAACATATCCCAACAACTGGAGTTGTTGGAATTACACATATTCTCAGTTCTTACTGTAATACTAATAGCACATGCTACTGATTTATAGCACGATCCAGTTTTTACTTTGGTACACAAATTTAAGATTTCCAGTAGTAACTATGTTCTCTGTGTATATCGGGTGGCGAATCTTATCATTGAAAATGGAAAGGGGTCATCACATTTTTGATGAAATCAATTGAAACTAAATTCGATCTATCACCAACTTACATTAAGAAGGAAAATCTCCAATATCACCTGCAGTCGGTAAATTCATCTAAAATACGATAAAATTGACAAATCAAATAGCACCATGCCCGAGTTGGGCGGTAAATGGAATTCCGGGGACTAGAGATCTCGTTTCCGCGAACAAA
This sequence comes from Apostichopus japonicus, assembly GCF_037975245.1. Taxonomy (NCBI): domain Eukaryota; kingdom Metazoa; phylum Echinodermata; class Holothuroidea; order Aspidochirotida; family Stichopodidae; genus Apostichopus; species Apostichopus japonicus. The sequence goes on from NC_092581.1 coordinate 20,259,839, forward strand.
CAGCCAGGTGCCAGATTGCTTGCGTCATAATTAAGCAACCTAGGAAAATAACGGTGTCTGCTTTGTAAAGAAATGCAGCATTACCAGTGTCTGACCTTTTCTATTAACTGTTGAAGCTTTTACCACAAATTTATTATTGATTAGTTTATTTACATACCGTTGAAGTTTTAAATTTGACGGGTGTTTTTTTTGGTTCCCTATGATGATACGCATGCTATCTGACTTGGAATTCCTTTGCATATGATTAATCATTTTTGATGTACTCGATAATAGACCAACAGAATGCTAATAGAAATACCAGAAAACTTGCGATTGCCATTTCAAGAAACACGATTTGCGTGGATCCAAAAATATCGTACGCAGCACCTGAGGAAAAGAAATGAAAGACGATTATTGATAAAAGCTTCAGATTCATAATTATTAGAAAGCAACTAAAGAGTTTCTACAAACATTAGTTACTTTATGAGCCTTGGTTGCTTGATACGCCAATAACACTTAAATGCAACATTGCAGTGGCGTAGGAAGGTACTTTTGAGTGGGGGGGGGGGGCTGAAGACTGATGGCCGGCCTGGGGAAGGGGTCTAAGGGAATGGGGTGTCCCCCTCCCCTTTTGGAATCTTTTTGCATTTCCAGGTGGTCTCAGATGCGATTTGGTGCAATATAGCACACTTCAACACCCACTCCATTTTGTAAATAAATTTGCATTTTCACCTGGCCATAGATGCAATTTGGTGCTCTAAATGAGATTTTTTTTCTCATTTGGAAATGAAAAAGGGGTTTTCTGACTTGCAAAGCGTGGGGGGGGGGGGAATGATACTTCCGCCCCTCCATATTTTTCACAGCCCCGCAGTTCCTACGACCATTGTATTTGTTTAGTGCACATTAAGCCAACAAACTTAATTTATTGTCATAGTTTTGATACCACAGAAAGAGTACACGCAGCGATGAGAAACCATGTTTAAGAAATCAGTTAAGTAGCCCATCCTCCTAACTGGTCGAAGAATTTTCCAAACGAGTTAACTTGTTGAGGATACCGAGAGAGTGTATTTTGGTTTTACATTCCACTGAGTGCGTGTTGTTTTAGTACCAGGGGCGTCGTGCGAAAATAATTTTTTTCGGGGCCCGTAAGCAGGTGATGACTATCTAAGCGGAGCGCCACCACGGGTTGGCGCTGCGCCAGTGGCGGCGGAACCGGGGGGGGGGCTGGGGGGGGGGGGCTCAGCCCCCTCAATGAAAAAGTTGAGGGGGCAAATGCATGATAAGCCCCCCAATATTTACCAAGGCTCCGAAACGTGCATCTGCCCATGTTTTAATGCATATGTCTTGTCGATCTTTCCGATGCACACGTATACTATATAGGTGTAATAATTTAGTAAATGCTGGGGGGGGGGGGACTGCTGATAATTGATTGTCTGTATCATACCTCATCGAATTTTAGTGTTTTAAATAAGAGTGTAATAAGCTAAACGCTACACTCATCAAAATTTGCGTTTACACTACGAGTACACGCAAGGCGTGGAACATGGCTCTATGTTTAAACGCAATCAATTATTAAACGAACAAAAACACAATATTAGCATTTCACCTGTACTGTATAAAGATGCATTCGTGACAGTGCTTGGTTCATAGAAATTTGTTGGCAACTGCACATGGTTTTGGAATTACCCATTTGTTGACATTAAGAAATGCTTTCTGTTTTTTCTTATGACATTTATTTAATTATTTCATTTAATTGCAAGTAGTAATTTACTACAGTCAAAAACGTCTTTGCGAGTACACTACGAGTAATAGCTACTCTCTTAAAACACCATCGAATATACAGATTACAATGTTTTTACAGATTTTTACGTGCAATCTGAGAAAATGCAGACTTGAGACCCATATTTCAGGGCTAGGTATTCGCAGCATAAAACACTCGGGAAGTGCCGTTTCCGGCCATCTGGGGGTTTGAAAAACCGAAAATTTTCTTGTACGCTCCGCGCCAACCGATGGTGGCGCTCCGCTTAGATAGTCTCCACACATTAGCCCCTACACTTTCTGTTAACCTGTAATTACAAATGTAATAGTAATATCCAACGTATATCACCGACTTATAGGAATAACTTTTCAAAGCTTTGAAATATACTCAAATTGCTAGTTATGACGAGGATATCGATAGAAGTCTCCTCTGTGTAATATACGTAGACTTCACCAGTCGTCCGTCCGTCCGTCCGTCCGTCCGTCCGACCCATCATGTCCGTCCGAGTTTGACAACAACAGACAGAGGTTCTTATTTTATAATACCCTTGCCCCCACCCCCCAAAAATAAAAAATAAAATAAAAGAAGGAAATTTAAGGCTTGGTGTTTATACGTAAAGTCTGTCAATACTTATTAGCAATACTTACCGCTTAGTCCTCCCCCTGTTGCATTACCCATGGCTACTGAGATAAAAAATAAAACCACTGCTGGATTGAAATCTTCTACTGGAACCTTCATGGAACATAACCCGCCCATTGCCGCTCCTATCAGTCCAAACGTTATTCCAACAACGAATGAGACGGTTAAAAGCATTACGTAATTGTCGTCCGGTAACATCAGAATGATAAACGTTATGCATTCTAATAGCGCTGGAATACATATGAAGTGGAAAGGAGTAGTTATTTTCAAATAATATAGCAATATGCACCAAAGGCGACCGAATATTGCTCCGACTCCAGCAAAACTTGAGAGAAACACCGCTTGGGATTTTGATAAACCTTTCTCTATTCCGAGAGTGACGGCAAAAAGGGCCCAACCGACAAGGTTAAATGTGAAAAGACATGCAATTATCATGAGAAATGGAACAGATAAATTTGAAACAAAGACCTTCCAGTGGACAGAAATCAGTGGCATAACTTTAGAGAGTGCGGCGTCGCTGTTATGGCGGTCTTCTTGGAGGACTTGCTGACCTCTCTCTGGCCTTAAAGTAATACTGGCCACAATGATATGGAGATTCAAAGCCCCAAACAAAAGTAAAGCTCCCCGGGTGCCATATAGCTCTTGTAACCTCTCGAATAAGACTGGTAAGATCATCATTCCGATGAAAGATGATTGATCGGTTAGTGTCTGGATAATCCCAAATGTGGCATCATCGCTAAAAGCATTTCTAAGAATAACAATAGACGACGTCCAGGCTGATCCAAACCCAATACCTGATATTTCATGAAAGTGAAAAAAAAACATGATATTAATTGTTTTGCCATTAATTTAACGACAGTTAATGCAGTGACTTGATAAAAACTCGTAATTGCGTAACATCATTAACAGCTTTACATCGATTTTCTGTCACAAAATACACAAATAGGCAATACCGTCCATGGCTTAGTAGAGAAGAAATATAAATTCTTAATATATCTAAATAACGACCACACGTAGTAACTGTTCATATATATCTATATAACTATATATAATTTTCAAGCAGAGTCCCTTCATGTTATGGCAACCTTAATAGAGCTAAGAAAGGCAAACAATCAAAGAATAGTATCCACACATCCATCCCATATATCTGGCAATTCAATAGCTGAGACAGAAACTACCGGGGTCGTAGAAGATTACAACCATTAGTCTTTTCTTACCGGGGAACTTTGAATGATACTTACCTATTAATGAACAGCACAAGGTCAGCCATAGAGCGTTCCATGGAAGTATACCATTACCTACATACCCTAAGCCAACTAGTAAACCGCCGAAGACGATGGCTGCCCTCGGTCCAATAATGTTGTACAGGAGGTACCCTAAGGGAGCTGTCAAATTAGAAATCAGCAACTCCGATCATTAAAAGTGATGTCTTAAATAGTAACACAGAAAAATACATGTTAAAAGTACGGAATTACAACGGTGTTGTTCATATTCATGAACAGTAACAAAGACTCGTGTATATATATATATTTATATATATATATATATACATATACATATATATATATATATATATTCGAAGATAGATATATTCGAAGATAGACGGGTCAGATGATATAATTATGCTTAATCAGTGAGATATAGCCATTGTTAATAAGAAGTTAATGTGCCAAATTATGCTTGATGACAACTAAACTAGTTCGTTAATTTCAGTTTACCGTACTGCAATAGCCTACATAGCTAGAATAACGTTTTCTTCTGCCTCTAACATTGTAGATCTATGCAAGGTTTCAGAATTTTATCACTATCGTTACAACACATTGTGTAATTTGGTTGCCTACAAATATCTTTCACATTCCAATATATGAAAACAACACTAATAAGCAAAGCTAGGGACATTCTAGACAAGTTTTACTTTCACAAAGGCTTCCAATTGCCTTTTGGATATCATATATACATACCATGGAGTTAGAAGAGACTCCATGTACATACCTACCTAATAAATACGACAAGACTCTTTGCATAGCAAGTATTAGACCCAATTGTGTAAAGGAGAGATCCGCTCGCTTGGTCAACTCTTGTATTAAAACACCGTAGGTCTTAAATGAACCGAGCTCGAAAAAAGACAAACATGATCGGACGATGAAGGTTGTAACTTGGTGATAATTTGGCGACATGTTTCTTTTTGCCGAACTTATATCTGTAAAGTGAATAGGAAAATGAATCAATCTTCTGCATGCATTTGTGTGTCTTCGTGCATTATTATGCTACCAGCTTTTCAAGAATAATGTTTGGAATGAATAAAAACTATACCCGGCGTATCTGAAACGTTCACTGCAAGTTATCACATTAGACTACTTGTAATGGGTTCGTACTCGATTAGTTGTCATAATCTTTATTATGTATTCATAGCCATACTGGGGGCCATTTTGGAATTGTAGTAGTGCTCACGGCGTATATAATTAAAGTGCTTCTATGCTATTAAATAAGGAGATAACATATTCAAGTAAAAATCACTTATACTTTGGTCCATAATATGACAGGACTCTCAAATAAAACAGTTCTATTGAAAACAATATGCAAATTACGTTATTAATATGTGAACATTTAATTATCAGCAAATATCTGAGACAAAATCTTTCCATGAAGAATACCACTGGCCCTAATCAGTCAAATCATACATCAAATATAGGGCGTAAACCATATCAGTAAGTGTGTTCTATATCACCAGAAAACAAAATATGGCAAATAATATTATTGCAATTAATTTACTAGCTTTTGCTCTGAAAAATACTAAGTCCAATTTATTTTGTAAATGTTATGATTGTTTCTGTGATGATGGTTCACACAAATTGAATTCGAGAAAACGGCAATTAAAATTAAGCTTAACTTTCATTTAAGAACAAAACTCAATAGATTATGGACAAAGATAGCATGGCGAGATAATAATTGTTGGGACTACAACCAAATGATAATGATTTATAATACTAACTAATGAAAATAGTAAAATATATGTACAATTTCAAAGAAATGCATTAGTGAAATAAATTACAATATCACACTATAAAGTGAACGTATAAGATGATGATCCAATGAGCTACAAGTCCACATCGAAAATAGGACAGTGATGTTAGTGTCAGGTCATACTTGATTCGGAATAGTGCCTCGATGGAGTGTTTGAAGGGTCTTCTCAGACCGGGTATGGATATATTATGTGAACGATGGTTATTAGTGTTATGGCACATGATGTAACAGTGTATCTCACTAATCTTTTGGAAAAGGATATTTTGAAGCCGTCTGGATCACTCCACCAATTATAGTATTAACTTTCACTCTGCAGTATCTGACTTACATGTTAATATAATGTAGTAAGAAGTTGTAATCTCATCCCATGTTATTAGGTTACGCTCTTAAATCCCGACTTCACCTCAACCCCTCACCCATTACGGGCCATTCACCCATCTAACATCAGTTCAACACCCATAGTGATTTAATATTGCACTATTTTAAATTACCCTTTTCACAAGATTGTTCCACTAAACACCATACTGCATTTGTCGTATACATCACATATTACAGGTAAGAACCTGATAAAAAACATGTTATTTACTTGTATAGAAATAACGCATGCATGTCCACGAAATAATTTCCAACATATTCAAAAATTTGTTTTAAGAACATATATACGAGAAAATTTGATTATATACTCATGTACATCAATGCAACGTTATTTCTTTGCTTGGAATTAGCTTACGAGTTTTAATTTTATACCGTGCATAAAATATCGCCATTTTGTCAAATACCATTTTGGGAATAATTAAACTACAGCACAAACAGTTAACATGATATAAGCAAATTTAATTTAAACCAGTTAGAGAACTGTCTTCCGTGATTAATGACAATATAAGCGGAGGAGAATGCATTTACCTATTTCTGAAGTTTATTCACTTGTATGTTTCACCTTTGGTTATATCCAGGTTTTGGCAGATATCTGTCGTCTTCCGAGAGCGTCAAGGAAACTAAAATACCAATTTGAACAGATCACATTTCCTATACCACTTTAGTACTCCATAGAAATAACACCGCGAATAAATACTAACATATAACGAATAAATACCTAACATTAGACGACAACCGTGTAATTTTTAATTAAGAATAAACCCTACACGGATATATATAGCCTACCATAACGAGATTGTTGGGACCAGCAACAAATGATTTATTCAAAATGAAACTATTTAAATTAATTGAATGCAGGTAAGACTTTTAACCCCTAAAATAAGGGAAACTGTCTTAAAATTTAATGATTGTGCACGTTAAATGAAAAGGCTCATCATGTCACTATATATCTTGCTGGATCAGAAGAAATACTGAGAAGGGACTGAGGGCGTGAACGGCGGTCAATGATTGCCTCCGAACATTGTTGGACAATGAATAATGCATTATTATTTCCTTTTGAGAGTTTCTGATCAGATTCAAAATAGCACTAGCACTGTAAAGCTGTAAAATCAGATATGTGTATGCTGTGGTAAAGTGTTTTTTTTGGGGTGTGCGTGGGTGTATGTGTGTGTGTGTGTGTGTGTGTGTGTGGGGGGGGGGGTTATTGGCTACCTATCCTTAATTTGAGAAACTTTTTGAATATTCCTTAAAGGGAAATTGAAGGGTGCACAAAGAAGGTCTCTGCAAACAGGTGAAGAAGTGTTTGCTCAAGCACGATAACCGACTATAAGGTTAGTGAATCCATATTGCTTAGTGGCTATGGTGTTTCCATCTCCTCCTGCTCGGGTACTGGGAGGAATCTCTCGTTTTATATTGATATTCTCAGGTCTGTTGCCTGGCATTGTATTTTCGTGATTATTGAAGACTGCGTCGTACGCAGGAGGTTGTTGTTCTAAATGCATAAAGATGCACCATGGCGACTTGGTGCCCGTGTTCTGTAGGTATAAAAAGATTGAAACCGTCGTTAACATAAGTTGTTAGGTTGTCATCACTACTCACGCCAGTAGCTCGGTTTCGTCCTACAATTTGAAACCTGTAATGATAAAGAAAATTTTAATTATAATGATATTAATAATGATAATAAAAATGTTAATCATTACCATCATCGTCATAATCATAATAATAATCATTATCATAATCGTAATCATAATAATAATCATTATCATAATCGTAATCATAATCATAATCACAATCATAATCACAATCATAATCATAATACTGCGATACTTTTAAATGTTTTTTTGCGAAATATACTTTTTAAGAAATAGTCACCCAGGAAAGAACCTGGGCACGAAAACCAAACTATCAAACGACTGATCCGCTATTGTGCGAAATATAGCTCACCTGAAAACGAAGATTAGAACTAACGCAACCAAGAGCTCTCCTCTCTACGAATATATGGGAATAAGACAAAAAGAATCATAGAGAGGATAAGTTTAGATAAACACATTACAATATCACAATCGTTGTGGAGATCCGGGAGCCATGTGCTAGACTAAGATGAGTATAGGCTTTCCCAATGGTGAATACACCCGGTGTTCATTCTAGTTTTCCTTGTGTAAGCTACCTACCAATAACACACTCAAGTTTGATGAAACTGTGACTTATGATTGTCTAGTTATTGCAATTTGACAATTTGATTTTTGACCATGTGACCTCATTAATATTCATGATATGAGCACCGAAATCAATAGGGACCCCCGACCCACCAAGTATGTTATTGATCAACCATTCCTTAGCTAGCTTGTCTAGTTATTGTGCTTAGAAAGTCTTTTTACAAAAATAACGCTCAGCCCCGCCTCTCATAGCATATACCAATATCACTATACCTTGTTTGTAGAAACTCAAAATTGTGGTTGCCAAGTAATTGCAATTTAAAGATGTTGACGTTTGACCCTGTGACCTCTTTAATATTCATGATATGAGCACCAAAATCAATAGGTTCATCAACTCATTATTGAGCACCTACCCACCAAGTATTGGTATTGTTCAATCATTCCCTTGTTGAGTTATAGTGCATGCAAACTCCTGTTACGAAAATAACGCTCAGCCCCGCCTCATAAATATGCATGATATTAATTGCAAGACACATCAGCATGTATAGGTGGTCAACCAAAATATCCATACCAAGTTTGAAGAAACTCCAACTTGTGGTTGCCAAGTTATTGCAATTTAAAGATTGTATTTGACCCTGTGGCCTCATTAATATTCATGATATGAGCTCCAAAATATTTAGGATCATCAATTCATTATGGACCACGCACCCACCAAGTATATGGCATTGATCAATCATTCCCTTGTTGAGTTATAATGCATACAAACTTCTGTTACGAAAATAACGCTCAGCCCCGCCTCATAAATATGCATGATATTAATTGCAAGACACATCAGCATGTATAGGTGGTCAACCAAAATATCCATACCAAGTTTGAAGAAACTCCAACTTGTGGTTGCCAAGTTATTGCAGGTGGAAGCGATAAGGCGCCTGTATCATTGGGAAAAGGAAAAACCCACTTCGAATTCGCATATGGTAATATATAATTTGCTTTAACTGCTGAGAAACAGAATACCATATCCTGGTGGAGGGTAACATCAAATACCGACATCGTTAACGTGTTGGCATTTATCGCCGGTATTCCACAACGACATAAAACAGAACGACAGCTTTGGTTCAGTACCTTGGCAGCAGGGGCGTATCCAGGATTTTCCAATAGGGGGGGGGGGGGGCGTTAGGCATGAATGATCGCCGTCCTGGGGGATGGGTCTAAGGGGAGGGGTGTACAATTTTTGCTTTCGAAGAAGGGCTGAAATGCAAAATGGTGTCATATGCATGGGCGGCGATCCGTACTTCCGAGTGGGGGCGGGGGGGGGGGGATATGACCTTGTTGACTATCTAAGCGTAGCGCCACCATGAGTTGGCGCGAAGCGTATAAGAAAATTTTGGGATTAACAAACCCTCTAGATGGCCGGAAACGGCACTTCCCGAGGTTTCCAAGCGGCATATACCCAACTTTAAAATAGGGATGTCATGTCCGAAATATCTCATAATCAGGATCCAAAATACTTTTTTTTTAATTTCGGGTGTTATTTTGGGAAAATTGCCCCTGTCAATCTTGTTTCAGGCGCAACGTTAGAATGTTCGAGAGCTCTTTTATATTATTCGATGAAGAAAATGGCCTCATGCAGGCTATTATAGGCCTATACACATGCAATACACAATTACACATAGTTACATTCCTAGGTACCGATTGCTAGGGCATCCAGGTGAAACGTGTATTAAGCATTACCCTGGTTACATGAGATTCTCAGCTGTTCGAGGGAACATGTACGTGTGTAGGCCTACTATAGGGCCTATATGAATACTATGAGGGTGCATATATGTACTATATCAATACCGTGGGCGCAATAATACATTTTGTTGGTATAGGGCCAATGAAGCCTACAGTCAACTATTTTTGCTTTATAAAGACGCTTTATTTGAAAAGATCGCACTGCGTTTATGGTAGGCGAGAAATGGAGCTAAAAAAGAGCCGTACATTAACGAAGATGCATAAATGTAGGCATGAAAATATTCTTATCCCTGGCATTTGGTGGGGGGGGGGGGATATGGTGCATTACATCCCCTCCACCCATTTTCATGGGGGGATATATCCCCCCTCCACCCAGGATCGCCGCCCATGGCCATATGTGATCCATTTTTCGACCTTAATAATAAGCAACATTTCCAGTAAATATGGACACAAAATGCACAATTTAGTATGGCTGGCATGTCACTTAGTGTTTATAGTGATAATACAAACACAATTACCATCTATGTTTCTAAAACTATTATGCCGCCGAACTTCGCCAAAACCTTTTTTTGGCAAACAAAAAATAAAGCATACGGGAGGGGGGGGGGTGGGTTGAGCGATCACCGACATCTCACATAAAGGTCGTCATCAATTTTTTTTTTTTTTGCTAAACTTTTTTTTTTGTTGGTGACGGCCAATAGGGGGGCGCGCGCCTGTTGCGCCCCCCTGGATACGCCCCTGTTTGGCAGTTAACAGAGCCCATGATTGGTCCTTACCGGCACGAAATGTAGACTCGCTGTTAATGACGTCACCGAATCCAAGCTGTGAACATACCACCTGTGCGTATCCGAAAAATGGTTCCCCAAGATTATCTGTGGAAGATTTCCACTCTGCCTTCATATTCATTCATTGCTTATTTTAATCGATAGTTTTTACAGTATACACGAGGAATTAGAAGTAGAGGAATTAGAATTAGAATTACAAAGCTTGCATTATGCTTTAAAATTCATGTACATACCATTTGTAGGTACCATACACACAACGGTATGTATCCTTGATATATATATAAGTATGGTGCCTTTAAAACTATGTTGATCCATGATAATTTGCATATTTATTTCTCTTCCATTTAATACACTATGCCGCTTTGTGATTCATCTCCGAACCACGCGCAATAACTGAGTAAATATATCTGAAGCCAGGGAAACCAATCTGTATATGGTCTAAAGACTTTGTAGTTGTTTGCTGATATTTTTCATGCCATTACTCGTTTATTTTAAGAAAAGCATTCTATACTAGGAATAACCTTTTTTTGTTCTTTTGATACTGATATAATATAATATACACGTCTGACATTCTAAGTTTTTCACAAAGGCTTTCCGAACAAGTTCAAATGGAATTGTATGTGGCATGTAAATATACTGCACAGTACCAAATAAAACCTGAAAGATTGGGTCGATACACATCATAAACTATAGATGTGGTTATTTAGAATGATTGTAAACAGCCCCAAGGGACGATATTTGCATGTCGTCTAATAAAGGATGACGTTGGCCCAAATTGTTTGATATGTTCTTGACGGTTAGTCCAAGTTTATACACGACTTTTAAAATTGTGAGAAATGGACATTTCAACGTGTGAGGCGTGTCAATTGAAGGGACTGGACTACTCAGTTTAATACACAGACAAATACGGCCTAAACTAAATCCTGCCGAAAATCAATCGTTAGCAATGGGGTTTTTTCTGTTGTCATCACCTAAACATTCGTAGCGAAGTGTGGAAGGTAGGTAACTGGAACATTCTTTGCAAATGAATAGGAACAGAACGGATGGCACTGCCTATGCGAAGCGCGAAAAAGATCTATAATAACAGATCCATCATTGCCTCCATCATTGTCTCATAGTGTAAACCATTCCTAGAAGGAACTGATGTGCTATATCCCCCCTTTATTATATCGTTGCTTCATAGTGTGGATCATTCCTCGTAACACTGATGGGCTATATTCTCCGGTCATTATATCGTTGCTTCATAGTGTAGACCATTCCTCGTAACAACTGATGTGCTATATTCTCCGGTCATTATATCGTTGCCTCATAGTGTGGACCATTCCTCGTAACACTGATGGGCTATTCTCCAGTCATTATATATTAGACATCCTTGAGTACTGACAGCGAACCATTACCAAGAAAAGTTTTCTTTCATAACAGAGTTGTAGGCTTCACCTGGTTCACTATAACTTGGATAAATATTAACTATTAATCAATGCGTGAAGCGAAAGTTAACACTATGAGTAAACACAATAATCGTAACTGATTTAAAGAGTGGCGCTATTAAGGAATAGCTCCCCGCTGTATGTAACCATATAGTCCTATACATTTTAACTTGTAAGGCAGACATACTACACTGCGGAAATACTGAGGTATTTTGCCAATATGAAGATATATTGGAGTAATTACAAATGAATACAGCTGCAATGTGAGTGAAGCGAGATCATTGAAAGTGGAATGAGGCTCAGCAGATATAATACATAATATATATCTAGTTCTATAACCCGTCCCCCCGCACCCCTTCCCCACCCAATTGCTGCCAACGTTTTCTCTTTGGTACGAAGTATGCACTTAAAAGACATTTAATGATGTTTACTATAAAAAGTACTAAAACAAAAGCAAAACAGAACAAACAAACACCCACACACACACTACACACACACTACACACACTACACACACACTACACACACTACACACACACTACACAAAGGAATAATTTAAAGCTATATAGTGAAGTAGCATTTTGAAAAGCAGATAGAGGTTAATTAATAACCACACTAAAAAAAATTTAAGTACATGAGACTTCATATCCCTGGTTTTGACGTTGATTGATCGGTGATTAAACAATTAAATCGTTTTAAATTTTTTTATTAATATTTTATTATTACAACAGTCATCATGAGTCAAGGACTAAATTGTACCTGACCAGATCCTTACAAGCGCGATAAGTTAAAGGGATCACCATGATACACTACATATGCTGTCTAGACGTTTATTTATGGTAAAATAAATTTTGAGAAATAAATGACAAACTTTATAAGTCATCTTCTTCCCAATACATTGGTCTTGACTTTCTATTATATATATGTATCATGAGTTCAGCGGGTGATGTGAAAGAGTTGTCTGGCCTTCCACTGGGTATAAGCTGTTATATGGACATTTTGACCAAATCTTGTATCAAGTAGAACATGTTTACTCGAGAAAACCTGGGTCACGTTTTGATCTTATATCTTCGGACTTCGGTTATCCATATACGACGACGTTACAAATACAAATATTAAACAATACACACCTCTTCTACCTAATACTACACATTTAAGGTATTGGGTTGAAAGTGAAAATATGTTAACAAATGACTTCGTAGAATTACTAGGTTGTGCTTTCATACAAATTCACTTTAGAAATAATAAAACTGCCAGTTACGGTTTCATACAGGTGTATATATAAATATATACCCTTATACTGAGAAACATACATAAACAACACCGGGTAAATCATCGACAAATGTACTTAACTTGTATCATATAATTCTGCCACAGACTGAGTTGATGTTATTTTGTTGGAATGGCGACCTTCATACAAACAGATCGGTCCATCTCTATCTCAACAAGAATGACCTACTATTTACATTGCACCTGAAAGAGCTGACGATTTTGAAAAAAAAAAACCACAAAGGAAAAGCATTGACTGGTTGTGTCATGGAGCCACTGAGAAATAGTTCCAATAACACCGATATACCGCCAGGTCTCTATTTCGGTGCGGTGTTAGTCGGTATCGGTTATATTGTAATAGTTTTATTCGGTACTATCGGTAACGCTCTTGTTCTCTTTGCTGTAGCTATTTCACGGATGCTTCAAACTTCTTCATCGGTTTTCAATGTCAATTTAGCAATTGCCGATTTAATTACTTGCATAACATTTTCTTTGGTTGCGTTTTCACGGTTTGCTATGTACCGCCCGTATCTTGACAGGATATGTTTTTTCGCATTAGCTGTTGTTCATACCATGGTAGGTGCCAGTATTTACACGTTAGGATCAATTAGGATCGTTTTCACGGTTTGCTATGTACCGCCCGTATCTTGACAGGGTATGTTTTTTCGCATTAGCTGTTGTTCATACCATGGTAGGTGCCAGTATGTACACGTTAGGATCAATTAGGATCGTTTTCACGGTTTGCTATGTACCGCCCGTATCTTGACAGGATATGTTGTTTCGCATTAGCTGTTGTTCATACCATGGTAGGTGCCAGTATTTACACGTTAGGATCAATTAGGATCGTTTTCACGGTTTGCTATGTACCGCCCGTATCTTGACAGGGTATGTTTTTTCGCATTAGCTGTTGTTCATACCATGGTAGGTGCCAGTATTTACACGTTAGGATCAATTAGGATCGTTTTCACGGTTTGCTATGTACCGCCCGTATCTTGACAGGATATGTTTTTTTCGCATTAGCTTTTGTTCATACCATGGTAGGTGCCAGTATGTACACGTTAGGATCAATTAGGATCGTTTTCACGGTTTGCTATGTACCGCCCGTATCTTGACAGGATATGTTTTTTTCGCATTAGCTGTTGTTCATACCATGGTAGGTGCCAGTATGTACACGTTAGGATCAATTAGGATCGTTTTCAAGGTTTGCTATGTACCGCCCGTATCTTGACAGGTTATGTTGTTTCGCATTAGCTGTTGTTCATACCATGGTAGGTGCCAGTATGTACACGTTAGGATCAATTAGGATCGTTTTCACGGTTTGCTATGTACCGCCCGTATCTTGACAGGATATGTTTTTTTCGCATTAGCTGTTGTTCATACCATGGTAGGTGCCAGTATGTACACGTTAGGATCAATTAGGATCGTTTTCACGGTTTGCTATGTACCGCCCGTATCTTGACAGGTTATGTTGTTTCGCATTAGCTGTTGTTCATACCATGGTAGGTGCCAGTATTTACACGTTAGGATCAATTAGGATCGTTTTCACGGTTTGCTATGTACCGCCCGTATCTTGACAGGATATGTTGTTTCACATTAGCTGTTGTTCATACCATGGTAGGTGCCAGTATTTACACGTTAGGATCAATTAGGATCGTTTTCACGGTTTGCTATGTACCGCCCGTATCTTGACAGGATATGTTTTTTTCGCATTACCTGTTGTTCATACCATGGTAGGTGCCAGTATTTACACGTTAGGATCAATTAGGATCGTTTTCACGGTTTGCTATGTACCGCCCGTATCTTGACAGGATATGTTTTTTTCGCATTAGCTGTTGTTCATACCATGGTAGGTGCCAGTATTTACACGTTAGGATCAATTAGGATCGTTTTCACGGTTTGCTATGTACCGCCCGTATCTTGACAGGTTATGTTGTTTCGCATTAGCTGTTGTTCATACCATGGTAGGTGCCAGTATTTACACGTTAGGATCAATTAGGATCGTTTTCACGGTTTGCTATGTACCGCCCGTATCTTGACAGGATATGTTTTTTCGCATTAGCTGTTGTTCATACCATGGTAGGTGCCAGTATTTACACGTTAGGATCAATTAGGATCGTTTTCACGGTTTGCTATGTACCGCCCGTATCTTGACAGGTTATGTTTTTTTCGCATTAGCTGTTGTTCATACCATGGTAGGTGCCAGTATTTACACGTTAGGATCAATCGCACTAAATCGACTTGTACTCATTCTTAGTCCGATGAACTATTACCCAAGAATTTTTCAAAGAAAAATTTATTGCTTCTGGATAATCGCGATATGGACATGTGCTTTGCTCATCGCGGTGTTTCCTCCAGTTGTCTTTGACGTTGGCAAGTTATCATTTGATGTGGATTTTCATATTTGTCGACCAAAATCCGACTATCATACTTCTCAACAATATGATCGATTACTTATCTATGGATTTTATCCGATACCCTTGGTGATCATAACGACTTCATTTGTAACCATTTACGTTAAGGTTTTGCGACATAATCAACGCATGCGCAATCACGAAACGGCGGCAAATTTTCAACCCTCTTCTCCGGGGTAGGTATATACTATCTTCAAATGTTCGGTATGCATGTTATAGACGCAGATAACTACGTTAAGTTATCGATTACCACCGCCTGGTGGAATATGCTTACATACTGACTTATCGGAACGAGTCCAATTTCTTGCAAATGCCAAAAGCAAAACGGTAAATTAATGGGGTCATATAGGCAGGCCTAACGAGATATGAAGGGGTCACGGAGTATAGCGCCTGGGTCATTTAGGGGGCAGGGAAGATATGGATACATCATAGACTTAATGATAAATTAGGCCTTTCCAAAAAAAGGGTACCTGGAAGATAATTGTCCCTGCAGGTACCGACTAGTCTCTCGAGTGCTCGGGAATACAAGGTGCGGTAAGTTGTGCGTGCACCACAACTTGGATGTATTTACATTTATTTTACAACTTTATAACTTCCTCTTTCATTTGAAAGTTGTTACTAGTTAAGTTGAAAACTTGTTTGTGTTATTAAACTTACGGTACCTTATTGACTCTTTCTGCCACAACTTCCCTCATTTGCAACTTGCGACACAGCCGATTAAAATGGGTTTTATTTCAAAAGATTTGCCGCACTAAGATCATTTGAACTAGGAAATCTGCCCAAGAAATGACGGTAATTCCCATTAAGCGGGTTGCTTTTTTGTGTGTGTAAAGATGATGCTTATTATTTCCTGTTTGTTTTTACAGATGAGAATCACGAAGAATATGTGTTACATTTTTCTAGCCTTCTTCCTTTGTCTGACTCCGCATGCTATTTGCCATCCCACGAATTGTCCTCTTCAAGCGTGCACTAGGGTAGTTGTCTCAATGAACAATATGCTAAATCCATTTATTTATGGAATAAATCACCCTCACTTTCGTGAAGTATCTTTACAAAGATTAAGATGTAGATTTCGTAGAAACTGACTTCATAGTTGTCAACTCAGGAAGAATACTGATTTTACAATATGTCATGAATAGAATGTCCTCTGCTCAAAGACCCACCGCAATTTATCATATTGTTTATCTCCATATACTCCGATTATGTGTATTATTGTCATAGCTTAAGCTTGTATGTCAATTTCACTAGTTTATACTTGTATATAATGCGTAGGCTAGAAGTTTTTTCACTGTTTCTGATTTTCCAACTCATTAAGATTTCAATTTTATATATATATATATATATATATATATATATATATATATATATATATATATAAAATTCTGTTCAAAACAGTTATAGGTCCAGCTGGTCCTATCTGCTCTGCTTGGCTACCAATGTCTTAGTTAGGTAATGTAGGTTGATGTACACTGCATCTGCTAATCAGAGACGTAAACTTTCAAGTCGTTTTCATGTCTTTTCTCGGTTCCTGATTTTTTTCTTTTCACTCCAGGGCACAAGCTGACAAAGCAAATTGTTTGTCTTGCTACAAAGCTTTGAAGTTGCCTCATCATGGCTGCCAAAGATCATTTTATACTTAATCTCTATTATATCAAAAACGATTAAACAGCGAAAAAAATACCACACTGTATGATTTCTGGATTATAGCACAAGAATCTATTTTCCAAAAAAAAAAAAAAAATTAGTTTCAACGTTTAAAGGAACAGTAATAAAACTTACTTTACAGCTGAAATGTTGGGAAAAAAATCCAATATGAGAATAGGTTTAATTTTAAAATGTTACTCCGAATAAAGTATTTACTGTTTTGCTAGTACGGCAGATGTAACTATAAAACATGCAAAATGACCCTGTAATGTACTTTGGTTGCAATGCTGAAACAATTAATGTGAATTAATCCTACTGAAAAAATGCTGCCTTTGAAGAGCTTTTAATGCTAGTCAAGGTAAATATACAAAATTCATTAAAAATTCCACCTGACTGTTCTAACTGCTAATGTGTTTATTCTTACATGCGAGTATGCACTATATTACAAAGGTTACCAATAGTTACTATAGTTATGGTGCTGACTCATATACTATTCCTGTACTATGTTAGCATATCTCAAAATTCATTAACAGTTCCACTTGTCTGTTTTTACTGCTAAGGTGTTTATTCTTACATGCGAGTATGTACTATATTACAAAGGTTACCAATAGTTGCTGTATTTATGGTGCTGACTCATATTCTATTCCTATACTATGTTAGCATATCTCAAAACTAATGGGAAATTGAAGGTAAAAATCGAAGAGCACACATTGTTTTCTAATGAAATATTTGTCAAAATTAGGAATCATAGGCAACAAAAGTGATTTATAGAACTGCATAAACTAAAAAAAAATCTGAAGTCATTACACAGCTAATCCCTATCAGCTATTTACTTTTATCAGGCTTTGATGCATACGAAGCTGAAGTTTTCATACAATTAAAAAGAGAAAAAAAATGTGGAAGATCGTCAGAAGTAGTCTAAAATTTAGGTTAAATGAGGCGGCTTTAAGTTTTCTAAAATAATCTCATCAAGGTCTCTGACCATCTAAACTTCTTCCCCAGGCATTGATAAGAGTCCAATGGGACAATTAACTGAGTCAATAAGATAAGGCTGTGTCAATAAGAATATTTTGAGGGTGTCCTTCTTGAAAATTGATGAGTGACCATTATACTACTGTCTAAACGGAAAGCATTTGCAGGGATTGGAAGTCCCTCTTTGTACTTAGTCAAATTATATGGCAAGATTGGGAATAATTGGTAAAACTGTGATCCATATAATAAGAACGAAAATGAAATTAAAGCTAAAGTTAAAAAGAAGGAAAGAAGAAAATGTGCAGTTTCAATTGTTAAATTACATTAACTGTTTCACCTCATACTTTGCAGATTATCATAAGCACTTTACCAAAATGCAGAATAGATGTGAGTGTAAATTCCTTCATAACAAACATTAAACATAGCATTAAGATGAAGGCATTCTTAGGAACAAAGTATAAAGTGACTCAGCCTGTGGATCCATATTCTTGCAATAAAATACCCAGTTAATAGACATCAAAAATAGCATTATGATGTAGGCATTCTTAAGATTAAGGTAATATACTGTAACTAACTCAGTTAAATAATCTTGCAGTATTATAAATTACACAGTAAATACCCAGTTAATAGGCATCGAACATAGAATTAACATAAATGTATTCTTAGGAATAAGGTTATATAACTGTCTCAGCCTGTTAATAAATAATCTTTCCGTATTATAAATTACTCAGTAAATACCCAGTTAATAGGCATCGAACATAGCATTATGATGAAGCTGTTCTTAGGAATAAGGTCATATAAATGACTCAGCCTGTTTATAAATATTCTACCCAAACATTAGAGGTCTAAATTTACACGCTCAAATATAGCATTGCATGTAAACACCAATATTTCAATACCAAAAACACTTCTTTTTAGAAAATCAAATGAAAATCAGCCTAATTTACATTCCTATAAAGCTGCATTCTGTACAAAATGTATAGTCAAAACACAGGTATATCAATAAAACTCAATATTAAGAATTTCCCTGTAGAAATATGCTTACTGTTTTAACTATGCGTGGTGCAAATCAATTGTAGTCCCACATAAACAGAAACTTTGTCATAACTTACTTGCAACATGTTATTGATTTAAAAATAGTTATCGAAATATTCTTGGTCTCCAGATTATGGAGCAGCATCCATTTAGTATAAAGAGGAAACGAAAGGGAGTAATTTAAAAGGAAAATCACATATTGCCAGACTTTTGTTGGTTCAGAAATTTAATACAGAAACATTTGCTTATCACTCTCCTTGAAAATCAAAACATTCTGCATAACAAATGTTCATATCAGCCTCCAAAATATCTAAAGGAAACATATAAATGGCACCAAAAAGTCCAGTTCATTTCTTAAACTGGTATAGCATTTCTGTAATCTAACAGTTTTAAAAACCTTCCAAATTCCAAATTACAAAACTGAAAAATGAATAATGTGAAATAATTAAAGACACCAACATCACCAAGATGCCACTTAACCAAAATGGTCAACATCACAAAATTGATTCAAATATTTAATACGTCCATACTCGCCAAAAATTAAAAACATCAATTATATTGTACAGAAAGGAACACACTACAAATTCCCAGCACATTTCCCCCTTTTTGGAGCAAGAGGTCAATTTGTGACTGGTCCGAAATACTGCATTACTGATACCAGGGTATTAGAAGCTTATAAACATCTGTAAATTTCAAAAGGTCAGACAAACACTCAGATTTACTTGTAAATATTGTACCTAAATGAGGGAAGGGCTACACTCCATTGCATCTATGTGTGACACAGTGTTTATATAATACTATAAAGTTTTAATCGATTGATTGAACTACTTTTCCAATTAATGCATCTGCTAATGATAGCAGGCCACCATTCACATGTTACTTATTCACACTGAGCAGAGAGGGGATAATCTTTAACAAGACACATCGGATCTTTGATTATCAACATTTACATATAAATATGTTAGTCATCGTGGGTCAGGGGACTTAATGCAACAAAAAGAAGATAACACATTTTTTGATATTTTCAATCAGAAAGGATTGTTTGTAAAACAATAAGTGAAAATACCTCCGTCTGTAAGCTCCAAGACTCTCATTCAATTTGTCAAAGTCTGAAAAATGTGTCAATGAGCCCACTTAAAAAATTCTTCTGAACTCACCTTTGGGTCATGCCCCATAGTTTGTGGAATGTTTGAATGACAACATTTATGAAGAGGCTGGTACTGAGAACAAATGTTATATATAATTAGGTTGTACATGAACCTAGATGTCACCAGAGTTAACTTAATGGGGTTATGAATATAGTCTTGTAATACCAGGTTTGCAAGCATTTTTACAAAGCATATCATGTTAAAGAGAGCATGGTATCTTAAAATAACTTGTTGGCAAGAATCAGTGTAACCAAGGAAACTTTAACATCTATCTATGAAGGAGCAGAACTCGATTATTTACAGAAGTAGAAAGAGCTGGTTGAAGTGGGTATGAAACGACGGCTGATTGTGTAGCTTAAGGCTGCTGAGGGTTGTTCTGTTGGGGGTATGCTGGGTTAATTTGAGCATTGGAAGGTGCATACATCGTAGGAGGGCTAGACATGACAAGGCTGGATGCTGGTGGGTTGGGATCTTCAATAGTCTGACTTGTCACACCAGATGGTATCGCTGCTGGTACTCTGATCATTTGATGAGTTCTCATAGCAGCGGCTCCTGATCTTTGCCTGGTGCCTGATCTCGTACATGCACAGATACAGCAAATGAAACAGCTAATAATGCCAATTATCACGATGACGATCACGATCACGATGACTATCCTTATCACAAGGGGGAATACGAAAACACCTACGATAGATATAATCAAGGAATTTTAAAGTTTGAGAAATTCAAAAGATACTAGTCAGGTAGCTCGATGCTATTTCTTAAGTTTCATAATTTTTCCCCTCAACAATCTATAGAGAGTTAAGAGGCAGGCGTGATATTGTTGCAAACATTCTTACTTCCACACTGGTGACAATAATGTGAACTTATATCGAAGAGAAATGTATTTTACACTGCTAGTTGAAAACCTCATCTCAATATCTTGTACCTAACTCGATATATAGTTGATTGAATGTAAAATATTTTGACTGGCTAAACTTTCTACTACTCCAGCCAAGTTGGATCACAGTAGGGAGCCGAGATGTCATCTGGGCATATGCTCTTCAACAGTTTTACTTAGGCTATGACAATCTCCTTGTTGATATATACTTGATCCTGATAGAAATATTTGCTTAGGTAGCTGTAAAAGTTCTCTGTACTAAAAAAATCCTAAAAATGTATCTTTCTTGTAGAAATATTTTTTTCCTCTCTGGATTAATGACTGAAAAATTATAAGATAAACCCCTTCCATCGGTTACTTGTATCTAAATGCATAACAGTTATGCAGCAAAGGAGAAGTTTGCCTCAAGATTCCTCCAAATTCTCCACCAAATAAACTACAATTATGAGAATCCATATCTCCACTGTAGCCAACCTGGTCGCAGATCGCCTGACTCTCCTCAATAGCTAAAACTATCATCACAGATAATTAAAAAATCAAACCAATCATTAATTATGGCAGTATTTGCCTCCTTAGCTGTAATAAATCCCAAGTTTCTCAATTAAACATAATTAATATTAAAGCCCTTAGAATTTACCTTAATATCCCTAGCTATATAGCCACTAGAAAGCTCCTTGAAGCAGCAAACTCTGTACCACTTTTTGAACAGCTAATTATTGCAAACAAAAAATCCTTAAACAACACCCTCCTTCTTGATCCCCTAATCCACGACCTCTTAAATAAATAAATAGTCCATAAAATTAACGATAAAAATAACCTGAAAAGTTCCCCAGATACTTAAGATTTTTTAAACTGGGAGGAGGCTTCAGCCCTGGCAGAGGGATGGGGCCCTTGTTTAGGAACCCGGTGGCTAGAGGACTTGTGAGTAAAACCCCATTGGAATTGTCCTCCTCTGCATAATAAGGATTAAAGTGTTTCTGTATGTAGATTCCCTACAGAATCAAGCAAAATCAAATCAAACTTACTTCTGTTTGTTGTGTATCCATCAAATACATCAGAAGACCCTGGAATGAATACTTGGAAAAGAGAGAGGAGTAAACCATATGGAATAACTGTTACCAAATGGATCAATTAAAGGGGCTCCATGTCCCTATGACAATGTACTAACACTCATATTGAGGAAAGAAATATTTCACAGCTATGACAGTCAAGTATCCCCTTCTCAAAGATATGGTGGACTGAATGTAACATAATACTTTGCAAGGCAAAGGTTTCCCTTCATTCAGGAGATGCATGACAGTAGGTGGTAGAAGATGAATGACACTTGGTAGGAGATACATGACAGTAGGTGACAGGAGGTGCATGACAGTAGGTGGTAGGAGATGCATGGCAGTAGGTGGTAGTAGATGCATGACAGTAAGTGGTAGTAGATGCATCACAGTAGGTGGTAGGTGATGCATGACAGGAGGTGTTAAGAGTTGCATGACAGTAGGTGGTAGGAGATGCATGACAGTAGGTGGTAGTAGATGCATCACAGTAGGTGGTAGGTGATGCATGACAGAAGTTGTTAAGAGTTGCATGACAGTAGGTGGTAGCAGATGCATGACAGTAGGTGGTAGTAGATGCATGACAGTAGGTGATAGGAGGTGCATGACAGTAGGTGGTAGTAGATGCATGACAGTAGGTGTTAGTAGATGCATGACAGAAAGTGTTAGGAGTTGCATCACAGTAGGTGATAGGAGATGCATTGCAGTAGGTGGTAGTTGATGCATGGCAGTAGGTGATAGGAGATGCATGACAGTAGGTGGTAGTAGATGCATTATAGTAGGTGGTGTAGATGTGTGACAGGTGGTAGTAGATACATGACAGTAGGCGATAGTAGATCCATGACAGTAGGTGTTAGGAGAAGAATGACAGGTGGTAGGAGATACATGACAGTAGGTGATAGCAGATGCATGACAGTAGGTGGTAGTAGATGCATGGCAGTAGTTGATAGGAGATGCATGGCAGTAGGTGGTAGGAGATTCATGACAGAAGGTGTTTGGAGTTACATCACAGTAGGTGGTAAGAGTTGCATGGCAGTAGTTGGTAGAATTGTTCTGCAAAGGCGTCCCTTCCACATGATAATTTTACTTTGATTTTTTCGTGAGATGTGTTACATTTTGGATATTTGTTTACCATTTATTTGCGTAAATGGATAAATGTTTTAGATATGACAAAGGAAACCAAAATCCTCCACAGCTCAAGTGCCAAAATAAAATTCTTCTCTCTACTGTTGCCAGATGCATTCACGAAAAAAATCAGACAGTATAAAAACCTTACAATATGCAATGTGGTTTTGAAATGAAGACGCAGATAGTTTCCAGCAATTTTGCAAAAAGGTCAAACTTACACAATGGATCATATCTTTAAAGAGGTATAATATGAAGCAGATAGATAGAATGATCTTTCGTAGTTCCTTATGGTGACAAAATGGTGACTGAGATACCCAATTTGCATTGCTGGTATACACATGGTAACATTGGAACAACAGGTGACAGTAAGTTTTACTGCCAAAAGTGTAACCAACATAAATGATAATGTAACTATCAGTCAGAATGGCTAATGGTTACACAATGTTAATCATTTCTTTGTGGTATAATATTTCATATGTAATTAGCCAAAACAGTGTGAATATAACCAAATGATGTGGAGTATTAGATCAGTGGTTAACCCCGGTGCCTTTCAATCATAAGGTCCCGGTTCGATTCACTCCCAGATTAATGTATGTCTTCAAGTGACAGAGTTGTTGACAATTAACAATTCATAATCATGGACGTTAAATATGAATCTAAGAGACTGACTTCGGTCAGCTTGCGGCTCTGATAAGCCAATGAGGCTTCTTCGCGAGTTCCTGCTTGCAGGAGGATACAACATATATATACATAAATGATAGTTATAGTTCCAGTATCATGAATGCCATTAAAATATTATCAACATCTCCTACTAATGCTTTTCCTACTTTCCAAGGTAAGTTCTATGTGTTTTACTATAAATCAAGCCTTCTGGGTTTTGTGAACGTTAAGCGTCACCTCCGAAACAAAAGAGACTGAAAGTATATACAATATATTTTATATGAGATAATCATTTGCAATCAGTAATGCTACAGACTTCAACCCAATGTTTACAATTGCTTTTAAAATTTTATATATATATATATATATATATATATCATATTTGCTTTGCCTGACATTTACCTATCTTTTATAACATAACACTATTGTATTCTGTGTCCTGTATTCATTCACTTGTTCCACCAGTTGTGCGGGTCGTTGACGTACATTCTCTGCTACTTGGCATAAATATTTTTTTTAATTTAAATCAGTGTTTGATTAAAGATGTTATGTATATACATTGAGTTGTTATTAGCACAAAAAGCCTATACAACAACTTTTTTTGTCACATTTTTGTTACTTTTTGTCACTTTTTTGAACATTTTTGTCACCTCCGAAACACAAAAATTATTGTTTACAATTGGCGACACCCACTAATTCTGCCTTTTCTAATTAAGCTGGTGTTTTAATGAAAAAACTGTCAAGCCAAAGAGCTAAAAAACAGTTACACTGAAAGGTTTCTTTGTTGTGTATTTTCTCCATCTTCACTTAATCCTGCATTGACTTGATATGAAGACATCAACATCCTAACTAAATAGATAACTACTTATTTCTCTTAAAACTGTCACCCACTGAAATTTGGACAAATCTCATCTATGCCTATAATGTTCCATCCCACCTCCCAAAAGTGCTATGGTGGGTGGTTGATGCATCCATATGAAATGTAAATACTTTACCTGCACTGCAGCGTACACCAGCATCATCATAATGGTCACAATTATGAACTCCCCATCCTCTGTGAGAACAACTGTCTAAGCGGCTTTCTGTACCAAGGCAACGAACATCATCCAGCCAGATTCGTCCAGTGCCTCGACCAAACTGACGAGTGTCTTCAGCATCTCCTAGTCCAAGCTGACGACAGACAACGTCTGCATCAACTATACTCCAACTGTCATCACAAACAGTTCCCCAGCTACCATAGTAGTATATTTCAACTCTACCCTCGTATAATGTAGACCCACCTGCCAGTCTTACATCGCCATAACCTGAAAGAAGTACAAAGATTAGTTTATGAACTGTAAGTTCGGTTGTATTACCGTTTCAATTTCATATATATTATTTAATCTTTTTACTTTATCCTTAGAATCAAACTTCATGTAAAATGGATGACATACACGCCAATGAAATATTTCAGTGTATTTAAAATTACACGGTGGAAGTAAAGTATGTATCCTTGTTTTCACATTTTTAAAAGAGGGGGGGGGGGGACGGGGAGAGGGAGAGAGGAGAGCATCTCACTTCTAGAGTCCACTCTACTTTAGCCAATAATGCAGAAATCATGTAACAATTACTTCTTTTAAAATATGCACTGTTGATAGTGTGAAACAGGTATTGGAAAAAGTATACATCATTCACGTATATATATATATATATATACATATATATATACGCATATATATATACATATATATATACGCATATATTTATATATATATATATATATATATATATATATATATATATATATATATATATATATATATATATATATATATATATATATATATATATATATATATATATATGATACGTATATGTTACATGATTTTTGCATTATTATAGTAGACCTACAATCGTATCTTACAAATTTTACAATCCGACCAAACTATCAGAATAATCTGGATGAGCCACCAGCTGTCGGTTCAAATTGTAGCACCAACATCAAGGTTGTAATTATGACACAGGTCAGCTGCAAATGTGATCAATGGCGTGCAGAACTTCAATTGTACCTTTTGTTCTTTGTAAACTCTGCAAAACTGAAAAAAGGGACTCACCTCAGCTGTTGGTTCCACAGTCCTGTAATCTTTAACGTTATAGTAACTACAGTAGCATTAATTTGTATTTTACAGACTATTTAGCCATCTCACTCACCCTGACCAGACGAAGAGCCCAACACACAGGTGAGGAGTATAAACTTCATATACGCATCTTTCTTGCTTATAAGTCCGAATTCCATTTGTGTAATTCACTGTAAATAATAAATAAAGAATGGTAGAAAAAAATCTAGCTGCTTTGATATCTTGAACAAAATATAGATTTGTGTACAGCAGTTTTGTGTGTTCTAAGATCATATTGCTTTTTATACTGATTAGCTGAAATGCACTGATAGACACTGAGGTAACCACTTTTATTAGTATTTATATTTACAGTTTTACTTCAAAGGCCTCAAGGAAGACAGCAAACATGAAACATGCAATAGACAGGAACGTTTCACCGTTTTGATTCTTGACGGGCTCCAAGAAAGGAAATTCCTGTTTAAACCCTCCCAACTTCAGCACAAAACAAATAGAAAAGTTCACAAACAACAAAAATATACAAACAGCACTGTACACTAATGATACATTGTACAACTCTAATTGCCTTTAAACTACTGTAAACAGTTCCTTGTCATTTAGATTCCAGTGGAAGTCCAATTTTGTCTTGGGAGTCATTCAATGAAATTACAGAGACCACAACCTCAAGAAGAGAGCTCCAAGTATTAACAACTCGAAAACAAAAATAGTTGAGACGTGTATTGATTTGCAATGCATTTTGGCAATCTTGTAGCTATGCCCTCTGTTTTGGGCACTGTTCCAATATAAACAATTTGCCACACTCAACATCCTTCAAACCAGGAACAATCTTATAAGTTAGATCACCACTCCTTCTGCGGCATGCTAATGTAGGTAACTTGAGTGCACGTAATCAGTCACAATACTCATAGTTATACAGACCAGGCACAAGACAATGTGTATTTCTGCGTTGAACGCTCTCAATACTGTTTATACCAATAACACCAACCAATAACACTACAATATTCCAGATATTCAAGTGCTTTGTACAAGGTGATAACTAAAGTAGCATGTGAAGCTTGAAAAGACCTATTAATGAAATCCAACATGCTGTTTGCTTTGTTCATCTTGTTAGAAATGTGCTTGCTAAAATTTAAGGAATTCTGAAATAACACCCCAGAATTTCTATTCACTTCCGCTATGCAATAGATGGTATTTATTGTCATTATCACCCTGATAAAAGAATTGATGTTTAGGATTGTTCAGTCCAAAACTATGCATAACATTGAATTGCCTCACCATGTATACTGGTGCCTATGTGATTAATGATGTCATAGGTTCTGCCTATCAACATGTACGAAAAAGTCATTAAAGCACACGATATGTTGTGGGTCAAAGGTCAAACATCAAAATGGTTTAAATTGTGCGAAAAAAAGTGTGTCGCTATCTCCATTTAGACCGTACGTCTGATCAAATACAAACCTAGGTGCTTGACCATGTTAATTCGTACCTGCGTAATTTATGTCATAGGCAAATGGTCAAGAAATGTAAAAATTGGTTTTTAACCATTCCTGCAAGTTGGAAAAGGCAATAAACCTCATGATATGTAGTGAATGATAAGACAAATTAGGTGTTTAGGGTTGCGGTCAAAAGGTCAATTGAGCTCAACGCTAAAATTTGTCTAAAATGTGACAAAAGTGTGTTGTGAACTCCTAGACTGTAAGTCCAATTGGTAGGTGCCTGACAATGTAAAACCATGATTGGGTGATTGATAACGTCATACGTCAAAGGTTAAACTATCTAAGAAATGGTTTTTAGCCATTTCTACATGCCACGTGATATATAGAGAATGATGAATAAACTTTAAAAAACACAGATTTAGGGTCAGGGTCAACTAAGTTAAAAAGTATAAACTGGGTTAAGTTGTGTGAACGTGTTTTGCGAACTCCTCGTAGAGCGTAAGTTCCAATCACGTTTAAACTTGGTGGGTAGGTGCCGACCATGCACTGTAAGTTCGTGCCTGGGTGATTGGTGATGTCATATGTCAAGAAACCTAAAAATTGCATTTTGGCCATTTCCTGCTTGTCAACATATATAGAAAAAAGTCATTAAATCACATGATATGTAGAGAATGGTGAGAAAGTTTATATTATAGGACAGATTTAACTGTTTATGGTCTGGTTCACATGGAGAAAACACAGTTTAATTTAACCTTTTTGTACGATGGTGGTGAGTTCAGCATAGCACAACTATTTTAGTATCAGGCAGGAACTTGTTTTAGATGGATTTAAGCAGGTATTCTTGTTCTTACAATGTTGGTGAATTTATCATACTCCAACATCCATGTCTTGTGTGATTAATTACAAAATGAAGTTGAGGTGCATTCAAATTGATTTTTTTGGGTGCATATATAGTGTATATCTTAACAAGTATATCAAATCATTTCTAAAAGTTGGACGAAAATGTGACAACTAATATATTTTGCATTGAAAAGGGATAGTTATGGTAAAAACAGTGCTATATTGAAAAATTAGTAAATAAGCTTGAAGTTTTGCACCTAACGAAATTTCGTTGATACTGCTCAATATTTCATGTCTTTACTTTTGTTTATTTTTGTTTCTAGATAATCCCCATTGAAGGTTTAGTTGCATCAATCGTTGTCACCTTTATCATTAGTTACAGCTACTATGTAAGGATGTGAATAAGGGTGCAGCACCCCAGCAAGAAACACCAGCAACTGTTTCAGAGCGACATCAACTGACTTCATTATAATTGTCTGACCAGATCCCAGGAGATCACAATCTGTGTATCACAATGAGATCACAATGTGTATATTGTACAATAAGACAGTAAGAATAATAAGAAAAAGTCAATATATGACTATTAATAGGGAAGGGGAAATATTAACAGCATTACACCCACAGCACCAGTGATGTAACCCCCAATTTTTCAACCTTGGTGTGTGACTTAGATTCCAACGGTAACAAGTACTAAACACTATTTGTTGTATACCAATTGCTACTGTGATATTTATTCATTCATTTTGGTAATATCCATGTGTGTTATAAAAATGTTGCTAGTTCTTTCTTTCTCTTCCCCATTCTTCTTTTCACTATCATGCAAGGATTATAATATTCTTTTTTTCTGGAAGGAAAGTAACGTAACCTCTGGTTATACGATATCCAGGTAAATATTCAGTAAATTACTAGTGTCATTAATTACAATGTTTGACTCTGTTTGATACATTTGAAATATTGAAGAAGAAGATGTAAGTTTAATCAATGTTGATAATTAGTTTTTGTTTATATATATTTATTTTACCACTGCTGTGAAAGGATATCTGCAGTGATGAAAAAGTCTGGTTCAATCAAAGTTAAATATTTATGAAGTTTTATAATTTAGTGATATTTTGTAAATGCATCTGTAGAATGGATGATGTCATCAGGGCACTTCAGTTGGAAATGCCTTTTTCTTAATCTTTCATACATATCGATATTTATTAAATGTAGAGTGTTAGTTATCAATCTTAATATCAAGTATAGTTAATTATAATTCTTCCGATTCTGTAAAGATTTCGTGTCCCGGACGCCAGAGTGCACAACAGTTTGTTATGGAATTTAATTATGAGACACTAATACATCAAAATGTACTCAAATGAACACAAAGCACTTGAAGTTTTACGATACCAGTATATAATGCACTACATTAAGCTAAAATAAACTAATTGGAATAGCTAGAACAAGAATCGAACCAGTGCTCCACAAATAATGCGCTTTACATACTAACATTTTGGTCAATCGTCCTGTTAAACATTCCTTGTGCCCATGGCGAAGACAGCCAGGTTGAAACTTTATGAAAATGAGAACATTCTATCCTTTATCGCATATATCACAGGGCACACCAGATTTCCCCAGGTCCCTTTATTGACTCTGAAACTGGGGCTCAACACAGAAAACTCAATAAAGTATCTACAGAAATTTGTAATATGTAGAAAGCATGTACCATAGTCATTTATTAAATCGCTCCGTTTTCATTACTTCCTTAACATTCCCAGCTCACTTGTCTATACAGGCATTTCCATATTTAATTACAGCCAACAATTATATGTAATATTATTTTAGGAGACGCTTGTACCTCTGTCATAAACGATAAAACATAACACTTGTTGAATAGAAAGTAATATTTAGATTCTCATATGAGGAAATGTACGGAAATGGAAAGCAGTGACTTTGAAATGAAGGGAAAACCCCAAATCCTTTACAAATACTTGATTTGTTAAACATTTTAATACACCCATTTAGCAAACAAGTCCCCTTAAATTATTTGCTTTGCTTTGGATGACAAGATAATAAGCTGACAATGTAACCACTTTAGATGCGATAAATATAGAGAGTAAATTTAAATTAGTCAACAGTGGGTGTCGTGAGTCTTATTGCAATCACTTAATAAACAATAGCAACTTTAAAATGTGGTCAGACTACCTAAAACATATCAGGATAACGGCTTTATTGTATTCACCTTAACTTCATGCATGGGTAAATATATTCAAGGAACCTCTTTCAATTGAAAATACATTCGGTGAAATAACTACAGTGATATCTGTTGATTATCCATTATGGGAGATCAAAAAGATGTTTTCCTCTTGAATAGTTGGAGCGGAAGCATATTTCAGCCCCTTCATCTCAAGAGGGTTTGGGAAAAGTTTACAAAGTGAAGAAAATTGTTGAACATTTAAAATCATGCAGGGTAGTAGTAAATTTTGAGCATAGCGGTTCACCCTGGGTCCTATGTGATCTGCTAGTGAGAAAATAACGGTTATTGCGATGGTCGGTGGAAGAAGTTTTACTGATGAACATAATACGTTTCGTCCTATGTAAAAAACTTGTTTGAGTATTTTTGTAAGACTACAAATCGCATCTGGTAGGCACGTGGGGCACGATTTTTTTAGGTGGGCACGTGCCTCCCCCGGGAAAACCCCTGGCGACGGCACTGATCAAATGACATATTTCAGTCATGAACAATACAGGTGGTAGGCCCCTCCATTGAAAAATAAGGAAAAGCAAGAGATCAAACATTATGTAGGCCTAATTCCTTTTTCGATACGCACGCAATCACTGTAAGGTTAAATTGTTTTTTATTATACTTTTTCTTTAGTACTGAAATATAAAATACTAAATTCTAAAAACACAGCATAAATTTCGTTACTCATAGAAAGTCTTTTCCACTTCCTAGTTTTGCCCTGTTTCGCAGCACGGTTAAAGAAAAATGTTAATTCCCAGCGCACTGGCTGCAGACCGTAGAAGTATTTATCCTTAGCATATCTCTGCACTGCAGCATTTTTGAATACGTCAAGAAAGTCTGACTGGCGCAATTTAAACTTCAAATAAGGGGTAGGGAGAGACGAGGCACAGGTGATCGGATATTTGAGGTGACACTTATCCTTCTCTACTTGATATATATAATTACAGTTTTACATGGATAAAATGGCAATTGTCAGTAGTAAGCACACTTAAACTCAACAATAAATACCTAGCATCAATACATTAAGACCATAGCCTACGTTTAATGCTTACATTTTATTCAATTTCTACCTCAAATGATTTGCATAAATCGAAAGATCAACAGGGAAACAGTGCATGAGTGGTCGCGATGATCCACTGTGCCCCGGTCCACTGTGCCTCACCATGGTTTTGCACATTCATTGCCATCAAATTGTAAAACTAGGCTAACCATGGTTTCACATGGTTTCAAATTTGTTACCAAATACTCTATTAAATTATGGTATAACTAACGGCCCCCATTTCAACTTGTGGTATAACAGGCTTGGATTATGAGCAGCAAAAATTTACATAAGACAATGAAAAACAATAATGCTTCCCAATTTTGCTGGTACTGCAGCTACTCTGGTAATTTGTCTGTGGGTTATTGGCTTTGATGTGAGAGTAAATTAGATGGCACTATAAATAATTTGTATTCTATTTTTTAAAGTTATTTGAAGTGATTCACTGTGCCCCATGATCCACTGTGCCCGACCTCCCACTATATGACTAAACGCACGGTCGTAACAGTAACTGCTTTGAATTATTGTGTGGGGTTGAAAGGGGAGAGTAGTGTTCTTCTCCGCACCCCTGGAGTCCTATTGGGGTCACAGGAAACATTTAATATTTAGAAATAGGTGCAATCTTAATGGTCCATTTTGTTTTCCTTATATTTAGTTAGTTCATAGGCTACATTAGCATATATCTAGCCGAAGGTTAGTAGGTCATTTTGGTTAGGAAATTTTACAGGTTTAGTCCCTACTGGCACATTGCCAATGAAATAAAATTCCAAAACTTCTTAACGTCACAAGTTATAATGAGTCAGCTAGTTAGTTATACAATAGGAATAAAATAAGTCCAACATGTTTGGGTATTGTTGATACACCTGTGATGATAGGTATATAAGGGAATTTTGTAATATCATTCGGGGTTGAGATCCAGAACTGGTATCAAAATTATACGTAGAATGTGTTATTAAGTACAGGCCAGTTTTCCCTGTTGTTACTGTTAGTTTGACTACCTTCCAAAGCTATAGATAAACACGTGGCGTATATCATAGGGGAAGCAGTAGGATCTTTTAAAATTATACCGTAACTGTGATAAACCCTTATATGTGTAAATGAAACGTGGATGACGCATCTTTCTTGGAAAGCAGTCCAACGCCTGTGTCCTGGACACCGTTAGTCATCTTGTATGGTAAAATTTCATTCTTTAATTTAAACCTTACATGTTACTGTGATAATATTTCGATATTGAAATACTACTAGAAGTGTAGTTACATGACCGTCTTACAGTCGTGAATAAAACATATTAAATGGAGTAGTGGAATGCATTGAGTAGAGAAATTAACATGATATTAATATATTACAACTGAAGCAATTACAATCGGAGTGATGCATTGCTATTAATTGGAAGTAACAGTATAATCTTGCTATTAGCTATATTAATATTAGGAAACGTATGATTTTGTTAGTTGAATGCAACTAGTACCCAATTTATTATATTGAAACTTCAAGGCATCTAATCAGGGATTCCTGTCTTGGCCTGAATACCTACCGGGAACAGACCCGAACGTGGCCCCATGTAAGTGATGGACCCCGGAAGGACATTGAGTTACCATATGCGACGTATTTGAATACTTTGAGTTTTTGAACTTTAATAGAACATTATTATATTATATTCATACCGATAGTATGAAGATTATGGTTGAACATTCCAGGTATAGTAAACTGACACAAGAGGGGCAGTCTAAAAGAGGATGCAATATAACGTAGCGTGCAAAATAAAACTCAATATTTAATTATAAGTTCATTATTCATGTTGATGTTAAGTAGTTCGATAATAAAATTAGTTCAATAAGACGTCCAATAGTTGTTTATTAACTTCAACAGCGTGTTATTGTCATTTGTTGATTGTGGTATTTTAAACACACCAGTATTTGTAAGAAATTCTCTGAACACACATGTCCCTGCATATAGCCGTGATAATGGGGGCCTGTCCGGGAAAGTGAAAAGATTTTCAGAAAGTATCAAATTATTGTGAAAGTTACATATGCATATTGAAAATACGTACGGATGTACTTTATTTTGGTGTTGTAATATTCTGTATTGATGGTGTCGTATTTTACATTGTTCAGGAGACGGGTGTAGACTGGCTTTCCGAGGAGTTTGTTGCCTAAGTCTTTTATAGAGCTAAAACTTTGGTGTATTGTAAGTCTGATTCTTATTTTATTTACTGTTTCCCCCATACATACAGCCCTCCGCAATGTCTCACATATATAGGGGATTTAGAAATTGACGCACTTATGACTATAGGAAAGGCTTTTGGCTATAAGGCTGATCAATTATATGATTATGTTGAAAAGGAAAGAGAACGGAATAAACGGGAACGTGAGGAAGAACGTAAAACTAGGAGGGAAGATAAAGAACGGAAGATAGAGAAGATTGAAAGAGAAACAGAAATAAAAACCATAAGAAAGGAAAATTTTAATAAGGGTAACCAGCAAAATCCCACAGAAAGTTCAAATAGAGCAAAACCCCCAA
Organism: Apostichopus japonicus; assembly: GCF_037975245.1. NCBI lineage: Eukaryota > Metazoa > Echinodermata > Holothuroidea > Aspidochirotida > Stichopodidae > Apostichopus > Apostichopus japonicus. Next base: position 20,294,079 of record NC_092581.1, read on the forward strand.
TATTACCTTGTTTCAATGAAAAGGACGATCCAGATGCCTATCTTGATCGATTTTGAAAGATAGCTACCCTGTGTATATAAAAGTGATCAGCACTGTAATTATGACTGTTCCACTTCTCTTCTCGGTTTCTTGACGTTTACTTCTACCCCCTCCTTATCTTCTTTTTCTCTATTTCTATTTCTTCTTTTTCTTTTCCCTTCCTTCCTCTCCATCCTTCTCTCCCACCTTTTCTCTTTTTTATTCTCCTTTTTTTCTCTCCTCTTTTTCGTACCCTGGGTACGCGCGCCCCCAACACACCCCCTTGGATACGCGCCTGAAGACGTTCATGTAACTACACTTCTAGTAGTATTCCAATATTGGAATATTATCACATTAACATGTAAGTTTTAAATTAAAGAATGAAATCTTACCATACAAGATGGCTTACGGTGTCCAGGACACAGGCGTTGGACTGCTTTCCAAGAAAGATGCGTCATCCACGTGTCATTTACACATATACGGGTTTATCACAGTTACAGTATAATTTTAAAAGATCCTACTGCTTCCCCTATGACAGACGTGTCTATCTAAAGCTTTGGAAGGTAGTCAAACTAACAGTAACAATATTTCGCACCAACAGGGAAAACTGGCCTGTACTTAATAACACGTTCTACGTATAATTTTGATACCAGTTCTGGATCTCAACCCCGAATGCTATTACACAATTTACTTATATTCCTATCATCACAGGTGTACCAACAATTACCAATTACCCACGTTGGACTTATTTTATTCCTATTGTATAACTAACTAGCTGACTCATTATAACTTGTGACGTTTAGAAGTTTGGAATTTTATTTTAAGTGCAATGTGCCAATAGAGATTATACCTGTAAAAAGTACTAACCAAAATGTAAGAAAACAAATGGACCATTAAAGTTGCGGCTATTTCTAAATATTAAATGTTTCCTGTGACCCCGATAGGATCCTATGGGGTGCGGAGTTGTACACTACTCTTCCCTTTCAATATCACACAATAATTCAAAGCAGTTACTGTTACGACCGTGCGTTTAGTCATATAGTGTGAGGTGGGGCACAGTGGATGATGGGGCACAGTGAATCACTTCAAATAACTAAAAAGAAATAGAATACAAATTATTTATAGTACCGTCTATTTAACCTCCACGTCAAAGCCAGTTTTTCTGCTCATCACCCAAACCTGTTATAGCACGTGAATAAAAGTGTTGTGCCCCCCTTTTCCCCCAAGTTGCAATGTCTGGCGAAGGTAATATATTTGATGACTGAATATGACAGTGATAGCTGTTAAAATCCAAAAGAAAACGGATTTAAAAACGGTACAACTTTGAAAGTATTTATGAAAAAACGACTCACATTATAAGATCGAGACCACGCTTAGTTCTGCGGTAAGTAATGAATATGCAACACTAAACAGCAACGTACGTGTCACCAGTGTAACACATACAAAGGCCTACTACTAAGAGTGGTCGTATTTAATGGGGTTAAGAGTGGACTTTTTCATTCCTTTGTGTTTTATTTATATATGTAAATATATTTTTTTATTCATGTGCAGGGGTTTCTTGTGTGTGTGTATTCCTGTCCGGTGCTGGGGTGCATTTTTATTTATTATTTGATTTATATGTTTTGTGTCTGTGTATTCCTGTGCTGGGGTTTTCAATGATCGGGCTTTCCATGAGGCATATTCCTTTCTTTGCCATTAACCTGTTATGTTATGTTACCTAAGTTTTAGTGTTAGATTCCGTAATGAGTTAATTTGTTAAAGTGGTAATCCATAATCCGGGCTTCATCTACATTTATATCTTTTCTATTTCGGAATCGTATAGAATCACTTAAAGTTGTCAAAGCTAAATCAACACATGCCAGGGCGGATTGTCAAAACATAACTACAAATATTGATCAAATCAAAAACGCCCATGCGATTTCTACGTTTAATCCATTCGATCACTGCCAATACTTTTCACCGAATGTATTTTCAATTGAAAGAAGTTCCTTGAATATATTTACCCATGCATGAAGTTAAGGTGAATACAATAAAGCCGTTATCCTGATATGTTTTAGGTAGTCTGACCACATTTTAAAGTTGCTATTGTTTATTAAGTGATTGCAATAAGACTCACGACATCCATTGTTGACTAATTTAAATTTACTCTCTATATTTATCGCATCTAAAGTGGTTACAATGTCATCTTATCTTGTCATCCAAAGCAAAGCAAATAATTTAAGGGGACTTGTTTGCTAAATTGGTGTGTTAAAATGCTTAAAAAATATGAAGTGTTTGTCGATGATTTGTGGTTTTCCCTTCATTTCAAAGTTTCTGCTTTCCATTTCCGTCCATTTCCTCATATGAGAATCTAATTATTACTTTTTATTCAACAAGTGTTATGTTTTATCGATTATGACAGAGGTAAAGGCGTCTCCTAAAATAATATTACAAAAATATAATTTTTTTTTGTCGTTAAATATGGAAATGCCTGTTTAATCAATTGAGCTGGGAATATTAAGGAAGTAATGAAAACGAAGCGATTTAAGAAATGACCATGGTACATGCTTTTCTACATGTTATACATTTCTGTATACATTTTATTAAGTTTTCTGAGGTACGTGGATATGAACAGGCACTGGCAGACTTGGAACGCCTACAGTGTAATTACGACCTTCCGTACCGGTTTAGAACCTCTGGACATACAATCAGCGGCCATGGCCTAGTTGGTTAGGGTGTCCGCGTACAAAGCGGGAGGCCCGGGTTCGAATCCCTGTGGAGGCTGGATGGTTTTTCACTGTTCTTGATTTTCCAACTCATTACGATTTTCATTTATGTATACTCAGTTGACTTTGCCGTTTACCTCCATTTCATTAACATAAAGTCTGTTCAAAATATCTCTTTCGAGATCCGGCTTTAGGAATCACAAATGATTTTCGAGTTGGTTAGCATCATGTTTGATCTCTAAAGTAAGGAAAAAATGTCACCAGAACATAACTAGTATTGTTCGATACAGGTGACAAATGCCTACAGTGGCATTACGACCTTCCTTACCGGTTTAGAACCTCTGGACATACCATCAGTGTCCATAGCCTAGTTGGTTAGGGTGCCCGTGTACAAAGCGGGAGGCCCGGGTTCGAATCCCGGTGGAGGCTGGAAGTTTTTTCACTGTTCTTTATTTTCCAACTCATTACGATTTTCATTTATTTATATATATATATATATATATATATATATATATATATATATATATTACCAACTTTAAATAATTACTAGTTCAAAAGGCAAATATTAACATATATAGATCTTATTAACATGATATAACTTACATCATTCATACTACTGGTTTAAAATGTGTGAAAAGCCTTCTTTGGAAGTATTAACAATGATTGTAAAATGTAGTAAATATGGACACAATTATGAAATGGCAAGCCTGTTGGAATATAATGTCCTCATAATACTGAATACTTTGCTCTTGAAAAACTATCAAATAAGTAACCTTTTCTAAAAGAACATTGATTTTTGTGATATTATGGGAGCCCAGATATATATTAGATGAAGTATAATGCTATATAGTATAATCATTTTCAAAAATATATTGAAACAAAACATCAAGACATCAAATAGGGACCCCATTCACATTAAAGTTTGAGTAACAAGGCCATGGAATACAAGAACCCTGCTAATGTGTAATGTTCCAACTTAAACTCTGACCACTGCTACAACCTGGAGATATGGTTGATTGAATGTAACCTATTTTGAGTTACTGCACCTTCAACTATTCCAGGAAGTTAAATCTCCGTCGGGAGTCTGTGTCGTCATATGGGCAAATGCTCTTTGGAAGCTTTTACTTCTGCTATTATAAATTTTTTTGTTGATGTATCCTTAAAACCTGATACATTTGGAATGCTTGCATAGGTGTCAAAGTTCCCTGTACTTAGAATATCATCAAATGTATCTTTTTTGTAGAAATATTCTTTTGCTTGTGTATGAAAGATTAAGAAAAAGACATTTCCAACTGAAGTGCCCTGATGACATCATCCATTCTGCAGATGCATTACCAAATATCATTAAATTTTAAAACTTCATAAATATTTAACCTTGATTGGGGCAGACTTTTGCATCACTGCAGATATCCTAAAAAATATATATATTTTTTATATAAACAAAAACTTATTATCACCATTGATTAAACTTACATGTTCTTCTCCAATATTTCATTTGTAATGGAAAATACTGTACCCTGCATTAGACATCTTCATTGTTATATTATAATTGCAGGATGTAACAAACAGAGTCAAACAATGTAGTTAATGACACTAGTACTTTACTGAATATTTACCTGGAAATCGTATAACCAGAGGTTACGTTACTTTCCTTCCCGAAGAAAGAACATGATAATCGTTGCATGATAGTGAAAAGAAGAATAAGGAAGAGAAAGAAAGAACAAGCAACATTTTATCACACACACATGGATATTACCAAAATGAATGAGTAAATATCACAGTAGCAATTGGTATACAGCAAATAGTGTGTAGTACTTGTTACCATTGAAATGAAAGTCACACACCAAGGTTGACCAATTTGGGTCACATCACTGGTGCTGTGAGTGTAATGCTGTTCACATTTCCCATCCCTATTAGTTCACAAGTTCACAGATGTTTCAAATATAGTTACTTTAATACATGTTTATACAGAAATGTTATACTTGCCATTAATTTCTATCTTTGCTAATGAGGTTGGTTATAAAAAAATGGAGACTCTGGTAAGGGCCTGGAATTTGACAACAGGGTTAGTAGAAATTCATAAGAGGGACGGACCACCATCATTTGGGAACTTGTTAAATGGTATCAGTCGATTCACTTAATGTACTGTCTCTGGTGGAGCTGCTGAACTACACTGGTGGGAGCATGACTTGAATAGTGGATATGGAGGGTAGCAGTTGGTTGAGCAGTTGGACTACACTGGGTGGGAGAATGGATTGAATGGTAGATATGGACCTACAGCTGCTTGTATGTATGTATGGAGGAACAGTTTCCTGTTGTTGATATGGAGTGACAGCTGTTTGCTGTGGGTATGGACTACTGGTTGACCCTTGTGGATAGGGAACATTGGCTTGATGAGTGGGGTAGTTTTGTGGGGGGTATGCTAGGAGGATATGGTATTTTGAAACACTGGTGAAGGAAACATTAAAGGTCAAGATATGACATTTATGTAGGAAGGTAGATCGTGTTCTCCTGGGATCTGGTCAGACAATTATAATGAAGTCAGTTGATGTCGCTCTGCAACAGTTGCTGGTGTTTCTTGCTGGGGTGCTGCACCCTTATTCACATCCATATTGAGAAGATGTAACTAACGATCAAGGTGACAACGATTGATGCAACCGATCTTCAATGGGGATTATCTAGAAAAACTAAACAAAACGTAAAGACATAAATGATTGAGCAGTAGCAACGAAATTTGGTTAGGGTACAAAACTTCAAGCTTATTTATTGATTTTTCAACATTGCACTGGTTTTACCATAACTATCCCTTTTTAATGCAAAATATATTAATTGTCACACTTTTGTCCAACTTTTAGAAATGATTTGTGTTGTGCTGAACTCACCACCATCGTACAAAAAGGGTTAAATTAAACTGTGTTTTCTCCATGTGAACCAGACCATAAACAGTTAAATCTGTCCTATAATATAAACTTTCACACCATTCTCTACATATCATTACTTTTAATGATTTTTTTTTCTATATATGTTGACAAGCACAATATGGCTAAAATGCAATTTTTAGGTTCCTTGACCTATGACATCACCAATCACCCAGGCACGAATTTACAGTGCATGGTCGGAACCTACCCACCAAGTTTAAACGTGATTGGACTTACGCTCTACGAGGAGTTCGCGAAACACTTTTCACACAATTTAAACCAGTTTATACCTTTTAAATCAGTTGACCCTGACCCTAAGTCTGTGTTTTTTAAAGTTTATTCATCATTCTCTATATATCACGTGGCATGCAGAAATGGCTAAAAACCAATTCTTAGATAGCTTGACCTTTGACGAATGACGTTATCAATCACCCAATCATGAGTTACATTGTCAGGCACCTACCAAGTTTGAATTTGATTCGACTTACAGTCTAGGAGTTCACAACACACTTTTCGTACAATTTAGACAAATTTTAGCGCAATTGACCTTTGACCCAAACCTAAGCACTTAAATATGTCTTATCATTCTCTACATAGCATGAAATTTATTGCCCTTTTCCAACATGCAGGAACATGTTACATTTCTTGACCTTTTACCTATGACATAAATTACGCAGGTACGAATTAACATGGTCAGGCACCTTCCAGGTTTGTATTTGATCAGACGTACGGTCTAAATGGAGATAGCGACACACTTTTCGCACAATATAAACCATTTTGATGTTTGACCTTTGACCATGAACACCTAAATCTTTCCAATTTCGAAACTCGTCTGATTATTCTCAACATATCGTGTGGTTTAATGACTTTTTCGTACATGTTGATAGGCAGAACCTATGACATCATTAATCACATAGGCACCAGTATACATGGTGAGCAATTCAATGTTATGCATAGTTTTGGACTGAACAATCTTAAACATCAATACTTTTATCAGGGTGATAATGACACTTAAAACCATATATTAGATAGCGGAAGTGAAGAGAAATCCTGGGGTGTTATTCCAGAATTCCTTAAATTTTAGCAAGCACATTTCTAACAAGATGAACAAAGCAAACAGCATGTTGGATTTCATTAATAGGTCTTTTCAAGCTTTAGATGCTACTTTAGTTATCACCTTATACAAAGCACTTGAATATCTGGAATATTGTAATGTTATTGGTTCCCACATCTAAGAAAGGACATAAACAGTATTGAGAGCGTTCAACGCAGAAATACACATCTTGTGCCTGGTCTGGATAACTATGAGTATTGTGACAGATTACGTGCACTCAAGTTACCTACATTAGTATGCCGCAGAAAGAAAAGTGATCTAATTCAAACTTATAAAATTGTTCCTGGTTTGGGGATGTTGAGTGTAGCAAATTGTTTATATTGGAACAGTGCCCAAAACAGAGGGCATAGCTACAAGATTTCCAAAATGCATTGCAAATTAATACACGTCACAACTCTTTTTGCTATCGAGTTGTTAATACTTGGAACACTCTTTCTGAGGTTTTGGTCTCTGAAATTTCATTGAATGACTTCCAAGGCAAAATTGGACAACCACTGGAATCTAAATGATAAGGAACTGTATATAGTATTTTTAACGCAATTGGAGTTGTACAATGTATCATTAGTGTGCAGTGCTGTTTGTATATTTTTGTTGTTTGTGAACTTTTCTATTTGTTTTGTGCTGAAGTTGGGAGGGCTTAAAAAGGAATTTCCTTTCTTGGAGCCCGTGAAGAATCAAAACGGTGAAACGTTCCTGTCTAGCTGTTTACCGTAAGGTATATGAAGTAAAACTGTAAATGTAAATACTAATAAAAGTGTTTACCTCAGTGTCTATCAGTGCACGCAGCTACATAAGCTTATAAAGCAATATGATCTCAATATAAGAACGCACAATATTGCTGTACACAAAACTATATTTTGTTGAAGATATCAAAGCAGCTATTTTTTCTACAATTCTTTGTTTATTATTTACAGTGCAGGAGTAGCAAATGGAATTCGGAATAATAAGCAAGAAAGATGAGTATGTGAAGTTTATACTCCTCATCTGTATGTTGGGCTCTTCGTCTGGTCAGGGTGAGTGAGATGACTTGATAGTCTGTAAAATATAAATTAACGGTGTTTGCTCATTGAAGCTACTGTAATTACTATAACGTTAAAGATTACAGGACTGTGGAACCAGCAGCTGAGGTGAGTCTCTTTATTTCAGTTTCGCAGATTGTACAAAGAAAAAAAGGTACAGTTAATGTTCTGTAAGCCATTGATCACAGTTGAAGCTGCCCTATGTCATAATTACAACCTTAATGTTGGTGCTGCAATTTGAACCGACTGCAGCTGGTGGCTCATCCAGATTATTCTTATAGTTTGGTCGGACTGTCACATTTGTAAGATATGATTGTGGGTCAAATTTTTGTTGATATATGAATATATATATATATATGTATATATAAATATATATATATATATATTTATATATATATATATGAATGATGTATACTTCTTCCAATAACTGTTTCACACTATCAACAGCGCATATTTTATAAAGAAGTAATTGTTACATGATTTCTGCATTATTGGCTTAAGTAGAGTGTAGAGTGGATTCTAGAAGTGAGATGCTCTCCTCTTCCACCCCCCCCCTCCCTTAAAAATGTGCAAACAAGGATACATTCTGTACTTCTACCATGTAATTTTAAGTGCACTGAAATATTTCATTAGCGTGTATCATCCATTTTACAGGAAGTTTGTTTCTAAGGATAAAGTAAAAAGATTAAGTAATATATATGAAATTGAAACGGTAATACAATCGGACTTACTGTACATAAACTCATCATTCTACTTCTTTAAGGTCGTGGTGATGTAAGACTGGCAGGTGGCTCTACAAAAAACGAGGGTAGAGTTGAAATATACTACAATGGTAGCTGGGGATCTGTTTGTGATGACAGTTGGAGTATAGATGATGCAAACGTTGTCTGTCGTCAGCTTGGACTAGGAGATGCTAAAGACACTCCTCCATTTGGTGAAGGCACTGGAGAAATCTGGCTGGATGATGTCCGTTGCTTTGGTACAGAAAGCCGTTTAGACAGTTGTTTTCACAGTGGATGGGGAGTTCATAATTGTGGCCATAATGAAGATGCTGGTGTACGCTGCAGTGCAGGTAAAAAATTTACATTTCATATGGATGCATTAACCACCCACCGTAGCACTTTTGGGAGGTGGGATGGAACATTATAGGCATGGATGAGATTTGTCCAAATTTCAGTGGGTGAGAGTTTTAAGAGAAATAACTAGTTATCTATATAGTTAGGATGTTGATGTCTTCCTATCAAGTCAAGGCAGGATTAAGTGAAGATGGAGAAAATACACAACATAGAAATCTTTCAGTGTAACTGTTTTTTTTGCTCTTTGCTTGGCAGTTTATAGTTGAAGCCAGTTTAATTAAATAAGGCAGAATTAGTGGGTGTCGCCAATTGTAAACAATAATATTTGCAAACTAAAAACCAATATAATGTAAACAAGAAAAGAAAAGAAATTTATAATTAATATCTAAGCTTTTGGGCTGCTGTATAGTATATCCTAGCTCTGTCAGTATTTGATCGTATTGTATGAGATGATATTCTTTATCCATAGTTTTGAGCTCTCAATTTGTACCTTTTTCTTAATTCAAAAGGTTCAGTGGGCTTCTGTGTGTAACATTGCATATATATGGTCATTTTCAGAATCAGTGGTGTTACTTTTGTACACTAAGGCTCAAAATTTCAAACACAATATATATTGAAATTTTACTAACAATTTTTGGAATTTCAACTTTTCGAAGCTTAAACATATATATACGTTTATGGATGTAATTTTTCGGTGACTGTAGCATTCTAGATGTTTTTTTTTAAGCAACCATATTTACACAATTTAAAACAGTACTCTGGTTGTAGTCAATTTTAAGTTAACTATGAATATATGTAACTTAAAAATGAAATTGATTTTAGATATTTCCATGTTCATTAAACAATTTGTTAGAAAAGCATTTTTTCTTAATTTTAAATATAATCTATTTTAGAAAAATATTAGGTCACGTCAAACACTCTAAATAAAGTCTTCTCACGGAGGGCTAATATCCAATGTGAGTTGCCCAAATTTCCATGCATTTTTCCAAAAGTTGGAAAATTCCCACTTAGGCGTTTTGGAGGTGACGTTAACATTTTACGTGTGTTTCGGAGGCGACAAAAATGTTCACAAGTTGTTGAAAAGGCTTTTTTTGCTAATAACAAAGAAGTAAACACTTACTCTCAATGTATATACATAACATCTTTAATCAAACACTGATTTAAATAAAAACATTTATGCCAAGTAGCAGAGAATGTACCTCAACGACCCGCACAACTAGTGAAACAAGTGAATGAATACAGAACAAAGAATACAATAGTTATATGTTATAAAAGTCCGGTAAAGCAAATGTGGGCATTAAAAAAGAAATTATAAACATTGGGTTGAAGTCTCTTACTATATCACTCTCATTGCATATGATTATTTCACATAAAACATATTGTATATACCTTCAGTCTCTTTTTTTCGGAGGTGTCGCTTAACGTTCAAAAAACCCAGAAGGCTTGATTTATAGTAAAACACATAGAATTTACCTTGGAAAGTATGAAAAACATTAGTAGGAGATGTTGATAATATTTTAATGGCATTCATGATACTGGAACTATGACTATCATTTGGTTAAATTCACACTGCTTCGGCCAATTACATATGAAATATTATACCACAAAGAAATGATTAACATTGTGTAACCATTAGCCATTCTGACGGCAAGTTACATTATCATTTATGTTGGTAACACTTTTGGCAGTGAAACTAACTGGCACATTCCTGTAACCTTTTACAAACTTGTAGAGCACATTCAGTCTAATATTTTGAAACAAAACACATCATTAACATGACCTAACCACAGTTTATCAAAGTTTTATTGCAACGTTAGGTTAACACTTGTCAAAAACTGCATAAAATGATGGGTTCACATTCCTGTCTAAAAACATTTAACAGCAACTTGGCCACGATGACCTTGTTCACACTTAAGAATGCACCCGTACTTCAAGTCCGCAAGGGCGATTAATTCCCTTGGTGTTAAAACTCCCGTACTCATACTTCTAGTACGCGTGCAGTGTTAAGAATAATCCTCTTTTCTGGGGTTTCATTCAATCGCTCTTGCATTCTTAATCAATGTAAAAGCTAACGGAAAAGTTAACTTTAAATTTGAAATGAAGAAAGCAATAAGTGCCAATACTGAAAGTTACAACACTGTTTGTGAAGATGACCATATGCTAATGTCGTATGATATAGTCTTACACATCATTTTGAAAGAGCCACAATCAATTCATGAAAAGTGACAACATGCCTTGAAGCATGTCTCTGACAGAAGTTTGTGAAATATGCAGGTATTTCTGTGATATTCGTTAAACTTTGAAGGAACCTGTTGTTCCAATGTTACCATATGTATATAAGCTAAGCAAATTGGGTATCTCAGTCACCATGTTGTCACCATAGGGAACCACGAAGGATCATTCGATCTATTTGCTTCATATTATACCTCTTTAAAGGTATGTTCCATTCTGTAAGTTTGACTGTTTAGCAAACTTGCTGGAAACTTTCTGCGTCTTCATGTCAAAACCACATCGCATATTGTAAGGTTTTTATACTGTGTGTTTTTTTCGTGAATGCATCTGCCAACAGTAGAGAGAAGAATTTTATCTGGGCACTTGAGCTGTAGAGGATTTTGGTTTCCTTTGTCATATCTAAATCATTTATCCAAGGAGGAACATAAAAAAATGCTAAACGCAAAGAAATGGTAAACAAACATCCAAAATGTAACACATCCCACGAATAAATCAAAATAAAATTATCATGTGGAAAGGACGCCTTTGCAGAACAATTCTACCAGGATGATATGACAAACCACCTACTGTCATGCATCTCCTATCACCTACTGTCATGCATCTCCTATCACCTACTGTCATGCATCTCCTACCACCTGTCATACATCTACTACCACGTACTGTCATGCACCTCCTACCACTTACTGTGATGCATCTACTACCACCTACTGTCATGTATCTCCTACCACCTACTGCCATGCATCTCCTACCACCTACTGTCATGCAACTACTACCACCTACTGTCATGCATCTCCTACCACCTGTCACACATCTACTACCACCTGCTGTCATGCACCTCCTACCAATTACTGTGATGCATCTACTACCACCTAATGTCATGTATCTCCTACCACCTACTGCCATGCATCTCCTACCACCTACTGTGATGCATCTCCTACCACCTACTGCCATGCAACTACTACCACATACTGCCATGTATCTCCTACCACCTGACATGCATCTCCTACCACCTACTGTGATGCATCTCCTACCACCTACTGACATGCAACTACTACCACCTACTGTTATGTATCTCCTAACACCTGTGATGCATCTACTACCACCTACTGTCATGTATCTCCTACCACCTACTGCCATGCATCTCCTACCACCTACTGTGATGCATCTCCTACCACCTACTGCCATGCAACTACTACCACATACTGCCATGTATCTCCTACCACCTGACATGCATCTCCTACCACCTACTGTGATGCATCTCCTACCACCTACTGACATGCAACTACTACCACCTACTGTTATGTATCTCCTAACACCTGTGATGCATCTACTACCACCTACTGTCATGGATCTCCTACCACCTACTGTGATGCATCTACTACCACCTACTGTCATGCATCTACTACCACCTACTGTCATGCATCTCCTATCACCTACTGTCATGCATCTCCTAACACCTGTCATACATCTACTACCACCTACTGTCATGGATCTCCTACCACCTACTGTGATGCATCTACTACCACCTACTGTCATGCATCTACTACCACCTACTGTCATGCATCTCCTATCACCTACTGTCATGCATCTCCTAACACCTGTCAAACATCTACTACCACTTACTGTCATGCACCTACTACCACCTACTGTCATGTATCTCCTTCCACCTACTGACATGCATCTCCTACCACCTACTGTCATGCAACTACTACCACCTACTGTCATGTTTCTCCTACCACCTGTCATACATCTACTACCACCTAGTGTCATGCACCTCCTACCACTTACTGTGATGCATCTACTACCACCTACTGTCATGTATCTCCTACCACCTACTGTCATACATCTACTACCAACTACTGTCATGCACCTCCTACCACTTACTGTGATGCATCCCCTACCACCTGTCATGCATCTACTACCACATACTGTCATGGATCTCCTACCACTAACTGTGATGCATCTACTACCACCTACTGTCATGTATCTCCTACCATCTCCTGTCATGCATCTCCTACCACATGTCGTGCATCTACTACCACCTACTGTCATGCATCTTCTACCACCTACTTTCATGCATCTCCTATCACATGACAAGCATCTACTACCACCTACTGACATGCTTCTACAACCACCTACTGTTTTGCATCTACTAGCACCTTCTACCATGCATCCACTTCCACCTACTGTTATGCATCTACTACAACCTGCTGTAATGCACCTCCTACCATTACTGTCATGCACCTCCTATCACCTACTGTCATGTATCTCCTACCGCCTGTCATGCATCTACTACCACCAACTGTCATGTATCTCCTGCCACTTACTGTGATGCATCTACTACCAACTACTGTCATGCATCTCCTGTATGAAGTGCAAGTTTAGCTTTGCAAATTATTATGTTACATTCAGTCCACCATATCTGTAGTTAGGGAGAAGGTATTGAGAAGGGGATCCTTGACTGTCATAGCTGTGAAATATTTCTTTCCTCAATATGAGTGTTAGCACATTGTCATAGGGACATGGAGACCCTTTAATTGATCCATTTCGTAACAGCTATTCTATATGGTTTACTCCTCTCTCTATTCCATGTATTCATTTCAGGGTCTGCTGGTGTAGTTGATGGATTCACAACAAACAGAAGTAAGTTTGATTTGATTTTGCTTGATTCTGTAGGGAATCTACATACAGAAACACTTGAATCCTTATTATGTGATATGACGCCTCATTTGTGCATGGTCAGAGTGACAGACCTGTTCGAGCCGTGCAAGGCACGGCTCTTGCAGGTAATTTGGAACTTTTATAGATGATGAAAAACAGACAATTGAGCAATGTAAAGTAACAAATAAAGTTGAAGACAAGCAGTACAAAATTTTGGGTGGTTGCCCCCACCCTGCCGAGATGTACCCTTAAGCTAAGAAAAAAATTGTAAAAATAAAACATTAGTTCCCGGTGACTGGACTATTCCACAGAGGAGGACAATTCCAATGGGGTTTTACTCACAAGTCCTCTAGCCACCGGGTTCCTAAACAAGGGGCCCCCTCCCTCTGCTAGGGCTGAAGCCTCCTCCTAGTTTAAAAAATCTTAAGTATCTAGGAACTTTTAAGATTATTGTTAACGTTAATTTTATGCACTATTTATTTATATAAGAGGTGGTGGATTAGAGGATCAAGAAGAAGGGTGTTTCTCAAGGATTTTGTTGTTTGCAAATAATTAGCTGTTCAAAAATTGGTAAAGAGTTTGCTGCTTCAAGGAGCTTTCTAGTGGCGATATAGCTAGGGATATTAAGGCAAATTCTAAGGGGTTTAATATTAATTATGTTTAATTGAGAAATTTGGGATTTATTACAGCTAAGGAGGCAGATACTGCCATAAGTAATGATTGGTTTGATTTTTTAATTATCTGTGATGATAGTTATTTAGGAGAGTCAGGCGATCTGCGACCAGGTTGGCTACAGTAGAGATATGGATCATCATAATTGTAGTTTATTTGGTGCAGGATTTGGAGGAATATTAGGGCAAACTTCTCTTTTGATGCATAACTGTTATGCATTTAGATACAGGTAACCCATGGAAGCGGTTTCCCACAGTTCCTTTTAATTTGTCAGTCATTAATCCAGAGAAGAAAATATTTCTACAAGAAAGATACATTTTTAGGAATTTTTTAGTACAGAGAACTTTGACAGCTACCTTAACAAATATTCCAAATTTATCAGGATCAAGTATATATCAACAAGGAGATTATCATAGCCTAAGTAAAGCTGTTGAAGAGCATATGCCCAGATGACATCCCGGCCCCCTTCTGTGATCCAACTTCCTGGAGTAGTGGAAACTTTAGCCAGTCAAAATATTTTACATTCAATCAACTATATATCGAGTTAGGTACAAGATATTGAGATGAGGTTTTCAACTAACAGTGTGAAATACATTTTTCTTCAATATAAGTTAACATCATTGTCACCAGTGTGGAAGCAGGAATGGTTGCAACAATATCACGCCTGCCTCTTAACTCTCTTTAAATTGTTGGTCGTGTTCAAAGCATTTGCAGATGGGGGGAAATTATGAAACTTGAGAAATAGTATCGAGCCACTTGGCTAGTATCTTTTGAATTTCTCAAACTTTAAAATTCCTTGATTATATCTATCGTAGGTGTTATCGTGTTCTTTCCTGTGATCATCGTGATCGTGATCGTCATCGTGAGAATTGGCATTGTTAGCTGCTTCATTTGCTGTTTCTGTGCATGTACGAGATCAGGCACCAGGCAAAGATCAGGAGCTGTTGCTATAAGACTTTATCAAATGAACAGAGTGCCAGCAGCCATACCATCTGGTGTGACAAGTCAGATTATTGGAGATCCCAACCCACCAGCATCCAGCCTGGTCATGTCTAGCCCTTCTATGATGTATGCACGTTCAAGTGCTCAAATTACCCCAGTATACCCCCAACAGAACTACCCTCAGCAACCTTATGCTACACAACCAGTCGTCTTTACGTACCCACTTCAACCAGATCTTTCTACTTCTGCAAATGTTCCATACCCAACACAATCGAGTTCTGCTTCTTCATACACACCACAGCCCGCCATCGCCCCACACCAGCCACATCATCCTGGTCCTAAACCTGACGTCCACCCCCATCAGCTTACTGGCAAAGACTTATATCCACAACAGGGTTATCATCCACAGGGGTCAGAGAATGAGCAGGTTTAAGCAACACGATACCCACAGTACCAGCATTAGAGTTTTGTGAACTCACAGAGTGTCGAGTAGTCCAGTAACCGCCACCTGATGATGGCAAGCCTGACATTTAGTTTGCCCCAGCAGGCCTAATATCTAAAGCTAAAATAAACCAAGCTCCTCTATCTAGATATATGTTAATGTTCCCTTGGTTACACTGATTCTTGCCAACAAGTTATTTTAGGATACCATACTCTCTGTAACATTCTATGCTTTGTAAAAATATTTGTAAACCAGACATCTTTATCAAGCAGGTAGAAGACCTGGTATAACAAGTAACTAATCAAAACCCCATGAAGTTACTTCTGGTGACGTCTAGGTTATTGTACAACCTAATTATACATAACATTTACCATTAAGTTACTTCTGGTAACATCTAGGTTCATGTACAACCTAATTGTATATAACATCTGTTCTTAGTACCAGTCTCTTCATAAATGTTGTCATTCAAACATTCCACAAACTATGGGCATGACCCAAAGTTGGGTTAACAAGAATATTTAAGTGGGTTGATTTCATTTCATTTTTCAGACATTGACAAATTGAATGAGAGTCTTGGAGCTTACAGACGGAGGTATTTTCACTTTTTTTTAGTTGTGTAGTGTTGTTTAGTTGTTCTGTGTGTGTGGGTGGGGGGGGGGGGGTCATGTGGATCCTGGGTCACTGGCCTTAAGTTTGTGACCGCTAGAAGACTGATTTGAAGTTACATCTTGCTTATACCCTTAAATCATTTCTCGGCTTAATAATCCTGATTTGAATTTCCTGTGCACTTTCAATAGCTGATCATACATAATTTGCAACGCCAGTATTCATCTTTGCAACACTGGAAACATCAAAACAATTGAAGTTGAATAGATTTGTCAGTTTTCTCGAGTCAAGTTATCATTGCGGTTATTACATATTGTACTACAAAAGAGTTTTAATTTGTTTCCAATGTTTAGTGTGCCTGCCTTCTGTTTTTGCAACTCATCATCTTGCTTAATATTAACGATATTGTTTTACAAACAATCCTTTCTGATTAAAAATATCAAAAAATGTGTTATCTTCTTTTTGTTGTATTAAGTCCCCTGACCCACGATGATAACAGATTCATATGTACATGTTGATCATCAAAGATCCGATGTGTCTAGTTAAAGATTATCCCCTCTCTGCTCAGTGTGAATAAGTAACATGTAAATGGTGGCCTGCTATCATTAGCAGATGAACTAATTGGAAAAGTAGTTCAATCAATCCATTAAAAACTTAATACTATTTTATGAACACTGTGTCACATATAGATGCAATTAAGTGTAGCCCTTACCTCTTTTAGGTACAATATCTACACGTAAACCGAGTTTTAGTCTGACCTTTTGAAGTTTACAGATGTTTAGAAGCCTCTAATACCCTGGTATCAGTAATACAATTTTTAGAACCAGTCACAAATTAACTTCTTGCTCCAGAGAGGGGGGGGGGGGGGGAAGTGCTGGGAAATATTAGTGTGTTCCTTTCCTTACAATATAATTAATGTTTTTAATCTTTGCAGGGTATGGCTGTACTAAATATTTGAATCAAGTTTGTGATGTTGACTCTTTTGGTTAAGTGTCATCTTGGTGATGTTGGTGTCTTTAATTATTTCACATTATTAATTTTTTCAGTTTTGTAGTATGGATTTCTTTAAATCTATTAGATTACAGAAATGCTATACCTGTTCAAGAAATGGACAGGTCTTTTTGGTGCTATTTGCATGTTTTCGTTAGATATTTTGGAGGCTGATATGAACATTTGTTATGCAGAATGTTGTGAGTGTCAAGGAGATTGATAGGGAAATGTTCTGTATTAATTTTCTGAACCAACTAAAGTCTGGCAATATGTGATTTCCTTTTAAAATTACTCCCTTTCGTTTCCGCTTTATATTTAATGGATGCTGCTTCATAATCTGGAGACAAAGAATATTTCGATAACAACTTTTAAATCAATAACATGTTGTAAGTAACATATGACAAAGTTTCTGTTTATGTGTGACAGAACTTTTCTTGCACCACGCTTAGTTAAAACAGTGGGCATATTTCTACAGGAAATTTCTTAATATTGAGTTTCATTGAGATACCTGTGTTTTGACTATACATTTTGTACTAAATGCAGCTTTATAGGAATGTAGAAATAGGCTTATTTTCATTTGAGTTTTTAAAAGAAGTGCTTTTGGTAATTAAATATTGGTGTTTACATGCAATGCTATATTTGAGCGTGTAAATTTAGACCTCTCATGTTTTGGGAAGAATATTTATTAACAGCCTGAGTCAGTTATATAACCTTATTCCTAAGAATACCTTCATGTTAATGCTATGTTTGATGCCTATTAACTGGGTATTTACTGGGTAATTTATAATACTGCAAGATTATTTATCAACAGGCTGAGTCATTTACAGTATATTACCTTATTCCTAAGAATTCCTTCATCATAATGCTATTTTCGATTTCTATTAACTGGGTATTTTATGGCAAGAATATAGATCCACGGGCTGAGTCACTATACTTTGTTCCTAAGAATTCCTTAACCTTAATGCTATGTTTAATGTTTGTTATGAAGGAATTTACCCTCATATCTATTCTGCATTTTGGTGAAGTGCTTATGATAATCTGCAAAGTATGAGGTGAAACAGTTGATGTAATTTTAACAATTGAAACTGCACATTTTCTTCTTTCCTTCTTTTTAACTTTAGCTTTAATTTCACTTTCGTTCTTATTTTATTTCTATGGATCACAGTTTTTCCAACTGTTTTCACTCTTGCCATATAATTTGACTAAGTACAATGAAGGACTTCCAATCCCTGCAATTTTTTTCTGTTTAGACAGTAGTATAATCGTCACCCTCAAAATGTTCTTATTGACACAGTCTTATCTTATTGACACAGTTAATTGTCTCATTGGACTCTTATCAATGCCTGGGGAAGACGTTTAGATGGTCAGAGACCTTGATGAGATTATTTTAGAAAACTTAAAGCCGCCTCATGTTACCTAAATTTTAGACTACTTCTGATGACCTTCCACAGTTTTTTGTTGTTGATTTAATTGTATGAAAACTTTAGCTTTGTATTCATCAAAGCCTGATAAAAGTAAATAGCTGATAGGGATTAGCTGTAATGACTTCAGAATTCATTTTAGTTTATGCAGTTCTATAAATCACTTTTGTTGCCTATGATTCCTAATTTTGACATAGTACAGGAATAGTATATGTGTCAGCACCATAAATACAGCAACTATTGGTAACCTTTGTAATATAGTACTCGCATGTAAGAATAAACACATTAGCAGTAATAACAGTCAAGTGGAACTGTTAATGAATTTTGAGATATGCTAACATAGTACAGGAATAGTATATGAGTCAGCACCATAAATACAGCAACTATTGGTAACATTTGTAATATAGTACTCGCATGTAAGAATAAACACATTAGCAGCAATAACAGTCAAGTGGAACTGTTAATGAATTTTGAGATATGCTAACATAATAGAGGAATAGTAGATGAGTCAGCACCATAAATACAGCAACTATTGGTAACATTTGTAATATAGTACTCGCATGTAAGAATAAACACATTAGCAGTAATAACAGTCAAGTGGAACTATTAATGAATTTTGAAATATGCTAACATAGTACAGGAATAGTATATGAGTCAGCACCATAAATACAGCAACTATTGGTAACATTTGTAGTATAGTACTCGCATGTAAGAATAAACACATTAGCAGTAATAACAGTCAAGTGGAACTGTTAATGAATTTTGAGATATGCTAACATAGCACAGGAATAGTATATGAGTTAGCACCATAAATACAGCAACTAGTGGTAACCTTTGTAATATGTTACATACTCGCATGTAAGAATAAACACATTAGCAGTAATAACAGTCAAGTGGAACTGTTAATGAATTTTGTATATTTACCTTATATAAACAATAACTTTAATTAAAAGCTCTTCAAAAGTAACATTTTTCAGTAGGATTAAATCATATTAATTGTTCTTTCAGCATTGCAACCAAAGTACATTACAGGGACATTTTGCATCTTTTTTATAGTTACATCTGCCGTACTAACAAAAGCAGTTAATACTTTATTTGAAGTAACATTTCAAATTAAACCTATTCTTTTATTGGATTTTTCCCCCAACATTTCAGCTGTAAAGTAAGTTTTATCCTTTGTATCCTTCAAGCTTTGCCTGTTATTTATCAATGTTTTCTATGCAATTTATTGTTCCTTAAAACGTAGAAACTAAGATTTGTTGTTTTGAAAATAGATTCTTGTGCTATAATCCAGAAATCATACAGTGTGGTATTTGTTTTCCTGTGTAATTGCATTTGATATAATAGAGATTGAGTATAAAAATAATCTTTGGCAGCCATGTTGTGGCAACTCCATAGATTTGTAGCAAGACAAACAATTTGCATTGTCAGCTTGTGCCCTGGAGTGAAAAGAAAAAAAATCAGGAATCGAGAAAAGACAAGAAAACGACTGTTGAAAGTTTACCTCTCTAAGTCCTGATTAACAGATGAAGTGTACATCAACCTACATTACCTAACACATTGGTAGTCAAGCAGAGCAGATAGAACCAGCTGGATCTATAATTGTTTTGACCAGGATTTAATATATATAACCAAATAAACCATGACTATACAGGGAGCGGATTAAGGAGCAAATAACGGATTATATATGTTTGGAGAACTGATAGTTGTTAAGGGGTCCCAAGTCTTTGTTGACGTCGGTGATGTTTGACTTAAAACGAAAGATCCGATCAATTTCTTTACGTTTACGTTCAGTAGCGGATTTGAAGTTCGAGTCAATTAAAATACATTTAAGGTTTATTAAAGAATGACTGAAGATTGAAATATTCGGAAACTGGGAATGCTGCAAAATACACCAAGAATAGATCTTTTCTGTGATTATTAAAACGTAAGCGGAACCGGGAGCCTGTTTCACCTACACAATTGCCCTCTTTGCAAGTACTGTACACAGTAGGAAATGTAAATAACATTAATAAAATCAAAAGACAGGGAAGGGGGTCTTCGACTATAGTCAACATTGGGAATTCTTAACTCGGTGCCTGGGGTAATATGGGGGCATATTTGACATGGAGGTTTGTCGCAACAGAAATTGCCTGCGGAGGTGGAAACTGAGTAAGGAAGTCTTGAGGAAGTAAGTAGAAATATAAGGTTGGGGGTTGACGAAATGCTAGCATGGGGGGGGGGGGGGTAAATTAAAAGATTCTTCTACAGGCTGATCGTCTTGGAATACAGCAAATTCCTGTTTGATAGAGCTCATAAAGGATTTGGTGAGGGGATTGTAACTGGTAACAACCGGAATGCGTGAGTTAGGACATTAGACTTTAATAAGTCCTCACGGCTCAACTTTTCGGCTCTGGAAATACCCTTATTAAGTGAAGGGGGTATCCGACGTTCAAGAAATAACCAGTTAAAATGGATACCTGGTGTTTAAAATCACGTGGATTGGAGCAAATGCGTTTAAGTCCAAGGCATTGGCTGTAAACAATAGAAATCTTGAGATTATGTGGCTGAAACAAGGGCGGCGGAACCGGGGGGGGGCACAGGGGGCACGTGCCCCCCCACTTTTCCTCAGGTTAAAAATGTGCCCTTTTTCTACATAAAAATTGAGGTGTCTCAAGTTAGCAAGACGCCAGGGAACCAGAATGAACACTCGGGAAGGGCCGTTTCTGGCCATCTGAGGGGTTTGTAGAACCAAAAATTTTCTAGTACGCTCCGCGCCAACCGATGATGGCGCTCCGCTCAGATAGTCGTGCATACAACTTTGCCAATGTTGGCTACGCCCGTGACTTTTAATGAATTTCTGTGGATCAAACTCAAAGCTATTTCGAATGGTAAAAATTTGTTAAGATATTAACAAGAAATAAACTCTAATTCGGAAGATTCCTACATTAGCAACTAGCATGATTTCACCTCATTTTGTCTCAAAAGAAAACTTGTTCCTTGTTTCCCAATTTGCACATTGGATATTGCAGTGCTAGTATGCATATTTTCCTTTAGGGGGGGGGGAGGGGGGGGGGCGTTGATGGAGTGATGTGTATACACAAATAAGATAATACAATAAGAGTTACAAAGGGTCCTAAATATAAGGCTGCATCAGTCCAATCGAATTTCTGCAAAGTGCCCTTTGATGTCGGTGCCCCCCCAGATTAAAAGTGCTTCCGCCGCCCTTGGGCTGAAAACTAGTAAAGGGTTATAACATATGAATATCAGTGGGCTTATAATAGACCGAAGTGGTTAAGGAATTGCCATCCAACTTGACCAGAACACCTAGAAATGATATTTGGTGTTTATAATTTTTAATGCTGTCATGAAAAGAATTAACATGTTCAAAGAAAGACTTAAGAGATTCTTCACCATGTGGCCAGACAAAAAAATATATCTTCAATGTATCTATAATAATGTGATGGCTTTAGAGGAGAAGTGGATAGCATTTTCGCTCGCAGGCGTCCCTGATCTTGAAAAAATATGATTGTAATACTGAATGGAGTATAATTACGTACATACTACATACTTGTACATACTTGTGTGTTATTGCAAAAAAGAAACCTTTTCTAAAAGTACTTTAATATTGTGATCTTATGGGAGCCCAGCTATATATGTATTACATGAAGTATAATGCTATATAGTATAATCATTTTCAAAAATATACTGAAACAAAACATCAAGACATCAAGAAGGGACCCCATTCACATTAAAGTTTGAGTAACAAGACCATGAAATTCAAGAACCCTGTTAATGTATAATGTTCCAACATTAACTATGAACACTGCTACAACCTGGAGATATGGTTGAATGAATGTAACCTATTTTGAGTTGCTGCACCTTCAACTATTCCAGGAAGTTAAATCACCGTCGGGGGTCTGTGACGTCATATGGGAAAATGCTCTTTGGAAGCTTTTACTTCTGCTATGATAATCTTTTTGTTGATTTATCTTTGTAACCTGATACATTTGGAATGTTTGCATAGCTGTCAATGTTCTGTGCTTAGAAATCATCAAAATGTATCTTTATTGTAGAAATATTCTATTGCTTGAGTATGTATGATTAAGAAAAAAACATTTTCAACTGAAGTGCCCTGATGATATCATCCATTCTGCAGATGCATTACCAAATATCATTAAATTATATAAAGTCATATCTTTGCAATGCAGAATGCTACGAGGATGTGGTTACAATTAGATTCAGAAAAAATTCATCAATGTTGTTCAGCAATCAATTTTAGCCACCAGAAAATACTTTAAAATGGTTGTAAAAGCACCTACACAGATTTATACTCTG
Organism: Apostichopus japonicus; assembly: GCF_037975245.1. Lineage (NCBI taxonomy): Eukaryota > Metazoa > Echinodermata > Holothuroidea > Aspidochirotida > Stichopodidae > Apostichopus > Apostichopus japonicus. The sequence continues at coordinate 20,317,212 of NC_092581.1, forward strand.
AAAAGCTGTTCCGGTTGCTAGTCTCCTTATGATGACTGAACCAAAATATATAATGATAATACATAAATGATTAAAATATTTTACACAAAAAGAACATTATAATCCTTGCATGATAGTGAAAAAAAGAATAGGAAGAGAAAGAAAAGAACTAGCAACATTTTTATCACGCATATGGATATTACCAAAATGAATGAGTAAAAATCATATCAGCAATTGGTAAACAGCAAATAGTGTTTAGTACTTGTTACCATTGTAATGAAAGTCACACACCAAGGTTTACCAATTGGGGTCACATCACTGGTGCTGTGGGTGTAATGTTGTTCACATTTCTCGCCTCCCTCATAACTTCACAAATGTTTCAAATATAGTTACTTAAATACATGTTCATACAGAGATGTTATACTTGCAATGAACTTCTACCCTTTGATAATTAGGTTGGTTTTAGGAAAATGGAGGCTCTGGTAAGGGCCTGGAATTTGACAACAGGGATAGTAGAAATTCATCAGAGGGACGGACCACCATCATTGGGAACTTGTTAAGCGGTACCAGTCGATTCAATTGATGTACTGTCTCTATGAGTCTCCATTGATCTTTCTGAGGGTGTTACAATGTTCACTGTTCTTTCATTCTGTGGCACCGTCGGATTAATTTGTGGTGGTTACAGCTCTGGTGGTTACTCTGAGGAGGGTTCCAATCAGGTGGAACAGCTTTACTACACTGGGTGGGAGCATAAACTGAATGGTGGATATGGAGGGTAGCAGTTGGTTGAGAAGTTGGACTACAATGGGTGGGAGCATGAATTGAATGGTAGACATGGAGCTACAACTGCTTGAATGTATGGAGGAACAAATCCCTGTTGCGGATATAGAGTGACAGCTGGTTGCTGTGGGTACAGAGCACTTGATGAGTAGGGTAGGTTTGTGGGGGGTTTGCTATGATATGGTATTTTGAAGCATTGGTGGAGGATACATTGAAGGTCAAGATATGACATTTGTGTAGGAAGGTAGATCGTGTTCTCCTGGGATCTGGTCAGACAATTATAATGAAGTCAGTTGATGTCGCTCTGCAACAGTTGCTGGTGTTTCTTGCTGGGGTGCTGCACCCTTATTCACATCCATATTGAGAAGATGTAACTAATGATCAAGGTGACAACGATTGATGCAACCGATCTTCAATGGGGATTATCTAGAAAAACTAAACAAAACGTAAAGACATAAATGATTGAGCAGTAGCAACGAAATTTGGTTAGGGTACAAAACTTCAAGCTTATTTATTGATTTTTCAACATTGCACTGGTTTTACCATAACTATCCCTTTTTAATGCAAAATATATTAAGTGAGGATGATCTAGAAAAACTACACAAAAAGTAGAGATATAAATCATTGAACAGTATCAATAAAATTGGTTAGGTACACAAATTCAAGCTTATTTATTGATTTTGGTTGCTTCTTTTTTTTACATTTTGTTTTTCAACATTGCACTGTTTTTACCATAACCATTCCTTTTTAATGCAATATACATTAATTGTCGCTCTGAACTAAATATTGGAGCATCCTGTTGAACCTGTAGGAGGAGTCTTAATGAATGTAATACCAGTGTTTACATTTTGTCATCCATATTGTATACATGATGTGTCAGATCGGTAAAAGCTGCACCACTTATTAAGATGCCATACAAACACCAGACCAGCAAAGGGTCAAACACCAGTATATATGCACCAAACAAATATCAATTTCAATGCACCTCAACTTCATTTTGTAATTAATCACACACTACATGAATGTTGAATTCACCAATATTGTAGGTGTCACTTTAGGGTTGTAAGTATAGTAGTTATTTGTTTCATTGATAATAATCTGCTTACTTCTTTCATGACTTGCGCGATAAATTGGGGTCCTTGATCTGTCAGAATTTTGTTGGGAAGCCCTAATCTCGAAAATATGTTCAGTAGTTGTTCCGCCACGCTTTCTGACTGTATTGTAACGTGTCGCATAGTCCACGACAACTAGAATGTATCTTTGGCCACGCTCTGAAGCGGGATAAATTGAACCTACAATATCAGCTGCGATTCTTTAAAAAGGTACTTCAATAATAGAAGTTACACCTCATGGGACTCTAGTAATTCTTCCTTTCGGCATTGTACTCTGACAGATATCTCAAGACTGACAAAATATTTTCACATCGGATTATAATACAGGCCAAACGAAACCCGGTCTGCAATGTTTTTGCGACCCTAAATGTCCAGCTAAAATTGACTCGTGAGCAATGCTGATCACATCATGTCTAAATTTAGTGGGTACAACAACTTGGGAAGCTCCTGCCTTTCGGAATTCTCTAAAAAATAATGTCATTCTTTACTTTGTATCTGGAAGAGCTACCATTTTATAGTGTACTGTCATACCTAATTTTGTACGGATTTCGCCAATGTTGGATCGGTTTGCTGTTGTTCTTTTAGAACTTCTGGAGTTACGATACCAGGTAGAGGATCCTTAATTCTTAGAGGCTTAAATGCTTTATCTTTCTTTAAATGACTACGCCTATCAACTGCATTATAGCAATTGCGGTTTTTTCTTTTTCAATATGTTGACTGGACATGGCTATTGCGTTCTCAATCACTCGATTTGGCAGGTTCTCTACAATTTCAACCATTTCATTTGGAGGGGTTGCTACGGTTTCAAGAATTCCATTTGGAGCGGTTGTCACATTTTGAGGTTTCCATTTTGGATCAGGTTGCCTTGATAGTTTGGCTCCTGAAATATTACCTATAAGTACGTCACATGTGAGGTTTTCTACACAAGCTACATATGTAGTGCCAAAAAAAAAGAGGAGTCAATATATATCGTAGACACTGGAACATAACGAATGGTTTGGTCAGCTAATACGCATGGAATATACTCTCCCGTGAATTCTTCTGTTGGAACAAGGTTTCTCTTGTCAACGACGCCATTATAGCCAGTATCGCGCAGAACCATAATTTTCTTTTACACACAAACCCTTCAGCAATCGGCATATTTGATTTGATCTCTTTACTAATTGCACTTATAATGGGAATACGGTGACCACACTTGAATTCAAATTTATCGTTTTAGATAACACCACGTACTGGGTTAGAGACTTTAGTGAACTGTTGGGGAGTCTTGATTTGTCGACAGGTAAGTCATGGATTCATTGTGCTCTTGCGGGACCTGGTCAGAATTATAGTTTACGTCCATATTGGAACGGTCATTTTGGGAACTCCAGTCTTCGTCTATGCTACAACTTTCTCTAAATATATCAACTAACTTTGCCATAGTTGGAACAAAAGACTCCGGGGCTAACCTATACTGCTTCCAAAAATGAGCTGGTTTCCTACAGTAATAACAAACATTCTTCGTTTGAACAGGATTATCTTTTCTGTTGGGATTATCTCGTTTTACTGCATCCAATCTCGGCGTAAATATACTATTCTTAGAGTTATCGACATTTGACATTCTACCCAACCATGTGCCTTGAAGTCTCATCTGATATTTCCATTGCAGCCTGGAGATCTTTAGGTTTCCTTTCTTTCACAAAAATGGCTAATTTCTTCAGCACATGTTGTAAAAATTGGTCTAATATTAAATGATCCCTAAGCGCATTGAAATCATGTTTGACCACAGAGGTATCTATCCATCTATCAAAATAATTCGTCAGCATTAAACCATATTAGGCACTAGTTTCACTACTGCCAGGCCTGGCAGTTTTAAACCGATTTTTATAGCCTGTGGGGTTAAGATTGAAGCGTTTGAGTAATGCTAATTTAACTTTCCATAGTCAATTTGCTTCTACTAGATGAAGGGTACTATAAGTAAGCCTTACTTATAAGTATAAGTAGAGCCTTTCCAGTGAGTAAATGGGAGTAACTTCCCAAGTTGTTGTACACACTTAATTTAGACATGATGTGATCAGCTTTGCTCACGAGTCAATTTTAGCTGGACATTTAGTGTCGCTTAGAATTGCAGACCGTTTCATGTCAAGTTTCTTTTTGCCTGGTTTACAATCCGATTTTGTCAGTCTTGAGATATCTGTCAGCGTAAAATGCCGAAAGGAAGAGTTACTAGAGTCCCATGAAGGTTCGATTTACCCTGCTTCAGAACGTGGCCACAGATACATTCTAGTTGTCGTGGACTATGCAACACGTTATCCAGAAGCAGTCCCAATGAAAACAATAGAGTCAGAAAGTGTGGCGGAACAAATACTCAACATATATTCGAGATTAGGGTTTCCCAATGAAATTCTGACAGATCAAGGACCCCAATTTATCGCGCAAGTCATGAAAGAAGTAATCAGATTATTAATGAAACAAATAACTACTATACTTACAACCCTAAATGTGACGCCTACAATATTGGTGAACTCAACATTCATGTAGTGTGTGATTAATTACAAAATGAAGTTGAGGTGCATTGAAATTGATATTTGTTTGGTGCATATATACTGGTGTTTGACCCTTTGCTGGTCTGGTGTTTGTATGGCATCTTAATAAGTGGTGCATCTTTTAGTGATCTGACACCTCATGTATAACATGGATGCCAAAATGTAAACACTGGTAATACATTCATTAAGACTGCTTCTACAGGTTCAACAGGATGCTCCAATATTAAGTTCAGAGAGACAAATAATGTATTTTGCATTAAAAGGGATGGTTATGATAAAAACAGTGCTATGTTGGAAAAAAAAAGTAAAAAAAAAAGAAGCAACCAAAATCAATAAATAAGCTTGAAGTTTTGTACCTAATCAAATTTAGTTGGTACTGCTCAATGATTTATGTCTCTACATTTTGTTACGTTTTTCTAGATGATCCCAATTGAAGGTTTGGTTGCATCAATCGGTGTCACCTTGATCATTAGTTACAGCTACTATGTAAGGATGTGAATAAGGGTGCAGCACTCCAGCAAGAAACAGCAGCAACTGTCGCAGAGCGACATCAACTGACTTCATTGAATATGTATGACCAGAACCCAGGAGACCACAATCTACCTTCCTACACAAATGTCATATCTTGACCTTCAATAAAGATGTCTATGCAGGGTACAGTATTTTCCATTACAAATGAAATATTGAAGAGAAGATGTAAGTTTTATCAATGTTCATAATTATCATCATTTCTATTATTTTTCTTTTACCACTGCTGTGAAATGATATCTGCAGTGATGCAAAAGTCTGGTTCAATCAAGATTAATTTTTTGTTGTTGATGCAAACAGATTTTTGTACTGTTCAATAAACTCGTTAATGCTGCTATTATCAAAGTATGAAATCATTGTCCACTTTTCTGTTTGTAAACTTACAGTTTAAGATTTCAGTTACCGATGAACACTTTGTTTAGTTTTTGGTGAATATTGCAACAGTTTTAAGTTAAAGTACTTTTAGAAAAGGTTTCCTTTTTGTTGTTGCAATAGCACACAATAGAATGTACGTAATTATACTCCATTCAGTACTACAATCATATTAGTTTTTTTCAAGAGCCGAGACGCATGCACGCGAAATGCTATCCACTTCTCCTCTAAAGCCATCACATTATTATTGATACATTGACGATATATTTTTTGTCTGGCCACATGGTGAAGGATCTCTTAAGTCTTTCTTTGAATTGTTAATTCTTTTCATGACAGCATTAAAGATTCTCAACACCAAATATCATTTCTAGATGTTCTGGTCAAGTTGGATGGCAATTCCTTAACCACTTCGGTCTATTATAAGCCCACTGATATTCATATGTTATAACACTTTAATAGTTTTCACCCACATAATCTGAAGAGTTCTACTGTTTTCAGCCAATGCCTTAGACTTAAACGCATTTGCTCCCACCCACGTGATTTTCAACATCAGGTATCCACTTTAACTGGTTATTTCTTGAACGTCGGATACCCCCCTTCACTTAATAAGGGTATTTCCAAAGCCGACAAGTTGAGCCGTGAGGACTTATTAAAATACAAGTCTAAAAGTCCTAACACACGCATTCCGTTTGTTACCAGTTACAATCCCCTCACCAAATCCTTTATGAGCTCTACGAAACAGGAATTTGCTGCATTCCAAGACGATCAGCCTTTAGAAAAATCGTTAAAGGTACCCCCATGCTAGCATTTCGTCAACCCCCAACCTTATATTTCTATTTACTTCCTCAAGACTTCCTTACTCAGTTTCCACCTCCGCAGGCAATTTCTGTTGCGACAAACCTCCATGTCAAATATGCCCCCATATTACCCCAGGCACCGAGTTAAGAATTCCCAATGTTGACTATAGTCTAAGACCCCCTTCCCTCTCTTGTGATTATATTAATGTTATTTACATTTTATATTGTGCAGTTTGCAAAGACGGCAATTGTGTAAATGAAACAGACTCCCGGTTTTGTATACGTTTTCATAATCACAAAAAAGATCTATTCTTGGTGTATTTTGCAGGATTCCCAGTTTCCGAACATTTCAATCTTCAGTCATTCTTTAAAAAACCTAAAATGTATTTTAATTGACTCGAACTTCAAATCTGCTACTTAACGTAAACGTAAAGAAAAATCGATTGGATCTTTCGTATCACCGGCTTTCGTATCATCAAACATCACCGGCCTCAACAAAGATTTGGGACCCCTTAACAACTATCAGTTCTACAAACATATGCAATCCGTTATTTGCTCCTTAATCCGCTCCCTGTATAGTCACGGTTTATTTGGTTATATATATTAAATCCTGGTCAAAACAATTATAGATCCAGCTGGTTCTATCAGCTCTGCTTGACTACCAATCTCTTAGGTAATGTAGGTTGATGTGTACTGCATCTGCTAATCAGGACTTTGAGAGGTAAACTTTCAACAGCCGTTTTCATGTCTTTTCTCGATTCCTGATTTTTTTCTTTTCCTTCCAGGACAAAAGCTGACAATGCAAATTGTTTGTCTTGCCCCAAAGCTATGGAGTTTCCTCAGCATGGCTGCCATAGATTATTTTTATACTCAATCTCTATTATATCAAATACAATTACACGGGAAAACAAATACCACACTGCATGATTTTAGCACAAGAATCGATTTTCACAAAATTTTGTTTCAACGTTTAAAGGAACAATAAATTGCATAGAAAGAATAGATAAATAACAGGCAAAAATTGAAAGAAACAAGGGATAAAACTTACTTTACAGCTGAAATGTTGGGGGAAAAAATCAAATAAAAGAATAGGTTTAATTTTAAAATGTTACTTCAAATAAAGTATTAACTGCTTTTGTTAGTACAGCAGATGTAACTATAAAACAGGTGCAAAATGTCCCTGTAATGTACTTTGGTTGCAATGCTGAAAGAACAATTAAGATGATTTAATCCTACTGAAAAATGCTACTTTTGAAGAGTTTTTAATGAAAGTTATTGTTTATATAAGGTAAATATACAAAATTCATTAACAATTCCACTTGACTGATATTACTGCTAATGTGTTTATTCTTATTTGCGAGTATGTACTATATTACAAAGGTTACCAATAGTTGCTGTATTTATGGTGCTGACTCATATACTATTCCTGTACTATGTTAGCATATCTCAAAATTCATTATAAGTTCCACTTGACTGTTATTACTGCTAATGTGTTTATTCTTACATGCGAGTATGTACTATATTACAAAGGTTACCAATAGTTGCTGTATTTATGGTGCTGACTCATATACTATTCCTATACTATGTTAGCATATCTCAAAATTCATTAAAAGTTCCACTTGACTGTTATTACTGCTAATGTGTTTATTCTTACATGCGAGTACTATACTACAAAGGTTACCACTAGTTGCTGTATTTATGGTGCTGACTCATATACTATTCCTGTACTATGTTAGCATATCTCAAAATTCATTAAAAGTTCCACTTGACTGTTATTACTGCTAATGTGTTTATTCTTACATGCGAGTATGTACTATATTACAAAGGTTACCAATAGTTGCTGTATTTATGGTGCTGACTCATATACTATTCCTCTATTATGTTAGCATATCTCAAAATTCATGAACAGTTCCACTTGACTGTTATTACTGCTAATGTGTTTATTCTTACATGTGAGTATGTACTATATTACAAAGGTTACCACTAGTTGCTGTATTTATGGTGCTGACTCAGATACTATTGCTCTATTATGTTAGCATATCTCAAAATTCATGAACAGTTCCACTTGACTGTTATTACTGCTAATGTGTTTAATCTTACATGCGAGTATGTACTATATTACAAAGGTTACCAATAGTTGCTGTATTTATGGTGCTGACTCATATACTATTCCTATACTATGTTAGCATATCTCAAAATTCATTAAAAGTTCCACTTGACTGTTATTACTGCTAATGTGTTTATTCTTACATGCGAGTATGTACTATATTACAAAGGTTACCAATAGTTGCTGTATTTATGGTGCTGACTCATATACTATTCCTATACTATGTTAGCATATCTCAAAATTCATTAAAAGTTCCACTTGACTGTTATTACTGCTAATGTGTTTATTCTTACATGCGAGTACTATACTACAAAGGTTACCACTAGTTGCTGTATTTATGGTGCTGACTCATATACTATTCCTGTACTATGTTAGCATATCTCAAGACTAATGGGAAATTGAAGGTAAAAATTGAAGAGCACACATTGTTTTCTAATGAAATATTTGTCAAAATTAGGAATAGGCAAGAAAAGTGATTTATAGAACTGCATAAATTAAAAAGAATTCTGAAGTCATTACAGCTAATCTCTATCAGGTATTTACTTATCAGGCTTTGATGAATACAAAGCTAAAGTTTTCATACAATTAAAAAAAGAAAAAAAATGTGGAAGGTCATCAGAAGTAAAACATATAACAATTGGAGAGAGTTAAATATAAAATGGAAGTCCCTCCTCATACTTAGTTCTATTATATGGCAAGAGTGGGAATAGTTGGTAAAAATGTGATTCATAGAAATAAAATAAGAAAGAAAATGAAATTAAAGCTAAAGTTAAAAAGAAGGAAAGAAGAAAATGTGCAGTTTCAATTGTTAAATTACATTAACTGTTTCACCTCATACTTTGCAGATTATCATAAGCACTTCCCCTTAAATACTTTAATGGATCAATACATGAGTAACATGGAGGTTAGGAATAAATTGTTTGGCAATCATATTTTATTGAGCAGTTAATGGTTTATTTCAGTTTCATGGATCGAAACTAGGGAATATACCAATCAGGACATAGAGAAAATTCATTTTTCCCAAACATACATATTGAAGACATAAAAAAGCTTAATAATTTATTGGATCAATACATTAGTAACATGGAGGGTAATTTGTAAAGGGAAAAGGGCACGATATCACTAGCTTTATCATATAATTTAATACACTTAACACTATCACCAAATTACAGAATATATGTGAGTGTAAATTAATTCATAACAGACATTAAACATAGCATTAAGATAAAAGCATTCTTATGAACAAGATATAAAGTTACACAGCCAGTGGATCCATAATCTTGCCGTTTTATAAATTACCTAGTAATTACCTAGTTAATAGACATCAAACATAGCATTATGATGAAGGCATTCTTAGGACTAAGGTCATATAAGTGACTCAGCCTGTTGATAAATATTCTTGCCATATTATAAAATACCCTGTTAATAGACATCAATTAATGCATAACATATGAAGGCATTCTTAGGAAGAAGGTCATACAAAGGCTCAGCTGAGAGATCAAATATAGCTGAACATGTAAAAACCAAATATTTCAATACTAGCACCCTTTTTTTTTAAAGAAAATAAAAAAATATCAGGCTATTTTACATTCCTTTAAGCTGCATTCTGTACAAAATTTATAGTCAAAACACAGGTATCTCAATGAAACTCAATATTAAGAATTTCCCTGTAGAAATTGTGCAAGAAAAATGTTGTCACACATAAAACAGGAACTTTGTCATATCTTTCTTGCAACATGTTATTGATTTAAAATTGTTATCGAAATGTTCTTGGTCTCCAGAGTATGAAGCAACATCCATTAAATATAAAGAAGGAATAAATTTAAAAGGAAATCACATACCACCAGACTTTTGTTGGTTCAGAAAATTAATACAGAACATTTGCTTATCACTCTCCTTGAAACTCAAAACAGTGTGCATAATAATGTTCATATCAGCCTCCAAAATAACTAAAGAAAACATGCAAATGGCACCAAAAAGACCAGTCCATTTCTTGAACAGGTATAGCATTTCTCTAATCTAACAGTATAAAAAAATCCATGTTACAAAACTGAAATATGAATATTGTGAAATAATTAAAGACACCAACATCACCAAGATGCCACTTAACCAAAAGGGTCAACATCACAAAATTGATTCAAATATTTAATACAGCCATACCCTGCAAAGATGAAAAACATAAATGATATTGTACAAAAAGGTACACACTACAAATTCCCACCACTTTGTTCCCCCCCCTCATCCCCCCCCCCGCTCTGGAGCAAGAGGTCAATTTTTGACAGGTCCCAAACACTGCATTACTGATACCAGAGTATTAGAAGCTTGTAAACATCTGTAAAATTCAAAAGGTCAGACAAAACTCAGATTTACTTGTAAATATTGAACCTAAAAGAAGGAAGGGCTACACTCAATTGCATCTATGTGTGACACAGTATTTATTAAATACTATTAAGTTTCTAATTGATTGATTGAACTCTTTTTCCAATTAGTTCAGAGTCATATTTACATATGACTCTGGTCAATTTGTTAGTCATCTTGAGTCAGGGCGCTTAATAGAACAAAATAACACCTTTCTTGATATTTTCAATCAGAAAGGATAGTTTGTAAAACAATATGGAAGTTAATATTAAACAAGTTGATGAGTTGCAAAAACAGAAGGCAAGCACACTAAACATTGGTAATAATTTAAAACTCTTTTGGAGTACAATATATAAAAACTGCAATATTATAACTTGAGAACACCAACAAATCTATTACACTTCAATTGTTAAGATGTCTCCAGTGTTACAAAGATGAATACTGGCCAAAACAACCCACCTTTGGGTCATGCCCCACAGTTTGTGAAATGTTTGAATGACAACATTTATGAAGAGACTGGTACTGAGAACAAATATTATATATAATTAGGTTGTACATGAACCTAGATGTCACCAGAAGTAACTTAATAGGGTTTTGAATATTTACTTGTAATACCAGATCTTCCACCTGCTTGATAAAGATGTCTGGTTTACAAAAATTTTTACAAAGCATATAAAGTTACAGAGAGCATGGTATCTTAAAATAACTTGTTGGCAAGAATCAGTATCAGGTGGCGGTTACTGGACTACTTGGCACTCTGTGAGTTCACAAAACTAAAATGCTGGTACTGTGGGTATCATGTTGCTTATACCTGCTCATTCTCTGGCTCCTGTGGATGATAACCCTGTCATGGATATAAGTCTTTGTCAGTAGGCTGATGGGGGTAGACGTCATGTTGAGGAGTAGGATGATGTGGCTGGTGTGGAGCAATGGCTGGCTGTGGTGGATATGAAGGAGCAGAACTTGATTGTGTTGGGTATGGAGCATTTGCAGAAGTAGTAAGAGCTGGTTGCAGTGGGTACGAAACAACAGCTGGTTGTGTAGCATAAGGCTGCTGAGGGTAGTTCTGTTGGGAGTATGCTGGGTTAATTTGAGCACCTAAAGGTGCATACATCATACGAGGGCTAGACATGACAAGGCTGGATGCTGGTGGGTTAGGATCTCCAATATTCTGCCTTGTCACACCAGATGGTATGGCTGCTGGCACTGTGTTCATTTGATGAGTTCCCATAGCAACAGCTCCTGATCTTTGCCGGGTGCCTGATCTCTTACATGCACAGAAACAGCAAATGGAACAGCTAATAATGCCAATTATCACAATGACAATCACGATGACTATCCCTATCACAGCAAGGGGCCACCAAGAACCTACGATAGATATAATGAAGGAATTTTAAAGCTTGAGAAATTCAAAAGATACTAGGCAAGTAACTTGATGCTATTTCTCAAGTGCCATAATTTTCCCCCTCTGCAAAAGCTTTGAACACGACCAACAATTTTAACTTTAACACATTAAGGTAATTTTATTCTCTGGAGAAAGGGCTTTAATTACCCTACCACATAAAATGTACTCTAGTTTAATTTAGACATTAGCATTTCCCAAGTGTTAGGCGGGCGATAGGAGTCCATCTGAAACTGTGTCTATGTGACGACTGCAGATGAACAACAGCTAGTTTACAACCAGCCGTCTCTTCATAGAGATTTAAGAGGCAGGCGTGATATTGTTGCAACCATTCTTGCTTTCACACTTCTGACAATCATGTGAACTTGTCTTGGAGAGAAATGTATTTTACCCTGTTAGTTGAAAACCTCATCTCAATATCTTGCACCTAACTCGATATATAGTTGTTCAAATGTAAACTATTTTGACTGGCTATAGTTTGCACTACTCCAGGAAGTTTGATCACAGTAGGGGGCCGGGATGTCATCTGGGCAAATGCTCTTCAACAGCTTTACTTAGGCTATGATAATCTCCTTGTTGATATATACTTGATCCTGGTAAATTTGGAATATTTGTTTAGGTAGCTGTGAAAGTTCTCTGTAATACAAAATTACTCAAAATGTATCTTTCTTGTAAAGTATTGATTTCCTCTCTGGATTAATGACTGACGAATTACAAAGAACTGCGGGAATCCCCTTCCAGAGGTTACTTGTATTTAAATGCATTACATTTATGCAGCACAAGAGTAGTTTGCAAGCTAACTCGATCTGGCTGAAGTTCATATTGCATGTATCTCAACTGACCTTAAACCTTGACCTAAAACATCAAGGAGGTTCTTACTACTTATGGAGAAGACAACTCAGCATATGTTCTCATCTTCATTGAGATCTGACCTGACCTACACCTCCTTTGCTCCTGTGATGATCGACGCAGCATTTTTTAGATTTTAACATCTTGCCCTCTGCAGACCCCAAAAGACCTTCGACAGCAACAAAACAATAGAATTCTTGTTCCAATTATGATGAAGTATGTTGAAGCATGGTTGGAGCAAGTTGAACTCACCGTCATCGTCGGAACAAATCAACCCTACATCTTCTCGATGTGAACAAGCAGTGGTTCCCCAATCCTGATAGATGCAATCCATAAAGTAGTTTTCATCTCCAGTACAGTCAAGATGCCCCAAAATGGGTCCATATCCTTCACCAAAGACACTTGTATGAAGATACTCTGTAGCTCCATGGTAGCCCAGCTGACGGCAGATCACATGACCTTCATCGATACCAAAACTATCATCACAGATGGTTCCCCATTCATCATTGAAAAATATCTCCACCCTTCCTTCATATGGATTGGAACCACCAGCTAGACGTACATTGTTTAACCCATCTGTGTCGTCAAAGTACAAAAGTACAAAATATGAATGTTAGGTTAATGTTTACCATTAATTGGAATATGTATCACATTCAGTGCTATGTCTACAGAAACTTGTGATACACAGGCATCAGTTACTTCTGGAAGCATATTTTCAACTGTTCATACTGCTATTACTTCAACTAATGTAAAGTTATTTAAAAAGCTATGTAATGGATTTGTCTCTGCCTGTGTATCATTTCTCAACTACATGGTACCTACCGTATATTGTCTGTCCATCAATCTTTTATCTATTTTGCCACGAATTAGCAACTCAAAACTAATAATAACTGACAGTGATTTGGGTAGAGCTTAGAGAGTGCTTGAGGCACAATTATAGCATAACCACACATTATAGTTGTTCAAACTGCCATGTATGATGACTTTTTATCCACACACACACAAAATACACAATAAGGATTCAAGTGTATCTATAATGTACAGTAAATTCCCTACAGAATCTTGTGTATGCTGAGAACTCACCACTGGACAAACATGATAATCCAACGTCTTCGTCATGTGAACAGATACTGCTTCCCCAGTCCTCATAGAAGCAATGTGACCAGCCTAGCTCGTATCCATTACAACTAACATGCCCCATGATAGGTCCATTCCCTGGACCGTAGTGAGCATTGGAATAACACTTATATGGAGGAGAGAAATACTTCACAGCTATGACAGTCAAGGATCCCCTTCTCAATATCTTCTCCCTTATAACTACAGATATGGTGGACTGAATGTTACATCATTATTGGCAAGGCTAAACTTTCACTTCATACAGGAGATGCATGACAGATGGTAGGAGATGCATCACAGTAAGTGGTAGGAGATACATGACAGGTGGTAGGAGATGCATGGCAGTAGATGGTAGTAGATGCATAACAGTAGATGGTAGTAGATGCATGACAGTAGGTGGTAGGACATGCATCACAGTAGGTGGTAGGAGATGCATGACATTAGGTGGTAGAAGATGCCTGACAGTAGGTGGTAGGAGATGCATGACAGTAGGTGGTAGTAGATGCATGACAGTAGGTGGTAGTAGATGCATGACAGTAGATGTAAGGAGATGCATGACAGTAGGTGGTAGGAGATGCATGACAGGTGGTAGGAGATGCATGGCAGTAGATGGTAGTAGATGCATGACAGTAGGTGGTAGTAGATGCATGACAGTAGATGTAAGGAGATGCATGACAGTAGGTGGTAGGAGATGCATGACAGGTGGTAGGAGATGCATGGCAGTAGATGGTAGTAGATGCATGACAGTAGGTGGTAGTAGATGCATGACAGTAGATGTAAGGAGATACATGACAGTAGGTGGTAGGAGATGCATGACAGGTGGTAGGAGATGCATGGCAGTAGATGGTAGTAGATGCATGACAGTAGGTGGTAGGAGTTGCATGACATTAGGTGGTAGAAGATGCCTGACAGTAGGTGGTAGGAGATGCATGACAGTAGGTGTTAGTAGATGCATGACAGTAGGTGGTAGTAGATGCATGACAGTAGATGTAAGGAGATGCATGACAGTAGGTGGTAGGAGATGCATGACAGGTGGTAGGAGATGCATGGCAGTAGATGGTAGTAGATGCATGACAGTAGGTGGTAGTAGATGCATGACAGTAGATGTAAGGAGATGCATGACAGTAGGTGGTAGGAGATGCATGACAGTAGGTGGTAATAATAATAATAATAATATGCAGTTCTTATAAAGCGCAAATACACACTTAAGTCTCAATGCGCTGATTATTAACCCCTGGTCATTGGTAACTTGTCACACCCACACACCAAAGTGTGCACAATTCAATCAATCTCTTCTGGGGCACCACAGTGCACCACAACCACGTGTCCCCCGGGGGACTTCCCATAGGGTGCAGCCACAAACCGGCGCACGCAACTATATTTACAAGTTACCTCGCAGGTCCCCATTTATACACCTGGGTGAAGAGAGGCAATGGAGATAAAGCGCCTTGCCCAAGGACACAACGCAATGATCTGGCCAGGGCTCGAACCTGTAATCCTTAGATCACAAGTCCACTGCCTTAACCACTTGACCACAACCCCCCTTATAATCTAGGAGATGCATGACAGGTGGTAGGAGATGCATGGCAGTAGATGGTGGTAGATGCATGACAGTAGGTGATAGTAGATGCATGACAGTAGATGTAAGGAGATGCATGACAGTAGGTGGTAGGAGATGCATCACAGTAGGTGGTACGAGATGCATGACTAGGTGGTAGGTGCATGCATGACAGTAGGTGGTAGTAGATGCATAACAGTAGGTGAAAGGAGATGCATGACAGTTGGTGGTAGTAGATGCATGACAAGGTGGTAGGAGATGTATGACAGTAGGTTGTAGGAGATGCATGACAGTAGGTGGTAGGAGATACATCACAGTAGGTGGTAGGAGATGCATGACTAGGTGGTAGGTGCATGCATGACAGTAGGTGGTAGTAGATGCATAACAGTAGGTGAAAGGAGATGCATGACAGTTGGTGGTAGTAGATGCATGCCAATAGGTGGTAGGAGATGCATGACAGTAGGTGGTAGGAGATGCATGACAGTAGGTGATAGGAGATGCATGACTGTAGGTGGTAGGAGATACATGCATGACTTTAGGTAGTAGGAGATGCATCACAGTAGGCGGTATGTCACATCATCGTGGTAGAATTGCTCTGCAAAGGCGTCCTTCCACATTTTAATTTTATTCCGATTTATTCATGAGATGTGTTACATTTTGGTTGTTTGTTTACCATATCTCTGTGTTTAGATTTTTTCATGTTCCTCTGTGGATAAATGAATATATTACAAAAAAAACCCAAAACCTCTTCAGCTCTAATGGT
Organism: Apostichopus japonicus; assembly: GCF_037975245.1. Taxonomy (NCBI): domain Eukaryota; kingdom Metazoa; phylum Echinodermata; class Holothuroidea; order Aspidochirotida; family Stichopodidae; genus Apostichopus; species Apostichopus japonicus. The sequence continues at coordinate 20,333,458 of NC_092581.1, forward strand.
TACCAATTTGAAGATTTATACTTTGTGTATTTTTCCATATTCAATTAGTCCCACCTTGAATTGATAGGATAATCATCAAGATCCTAACTATACAGATGAATACTTATTTCCTTTAAAACTCTCACCCACTGAGATTTGGGCTAACCTCAGCCATGCCTATAATGTTCCATCCTACCTCCCAAAATCTCACAAAGTGCTTCGGTGGGTGGTTAATGCATACAGAGGAAATGTTTCCACTTTACCTATACTGCAGCGAACACCAGCATCTTCATAATGGCCACAGTTATGAACTCCCCATCCACTGTGAGAACAACTGTCTAAGCGGCTTTCTGTACCATAGCAATATACATCATCCAGCCAGATTTCTCCAGTGCCTTCACCAAATTGAGGAGTGTCTTCAGCATCTCCTAGTCCAAGCTGACGACAGACAACGTTTGCATTATCTATACTCCAACTGTCATCACAAACAGTTCCCCAGCTACCATCGTAGTATATTTCAACTCTACCCTCATATAATGTAGAGCCACCTGCCAGTCTTACATCACCATTATCTGAAAGAAGCAGAATAACTAGTTTATCTACAGTAGGTGCTGTTGTATTACTGTTTTAATTTCATATACATAACTTAATCCTTAGAAAAAAACTTCCTGTAAAATCCATATTCAACAAGTTAAGGATGACGCACACACTTCATGAAATATATCAGAATATTCTGAACAACATAGTGAAAGTAAAGTATGTATTTCTGTTTTCCTCTATTTAATTGGGGGAGGGGTTTGGGGGGAGAGGAGAGCATCTCATTTCTAGAATCCACTCTACTTTAGCCATGAATATTACAGACCATGTAACATATATGTTATATGTTCCTCTGTGGATAAATGATTTTAATATGACAAAGAAAACCAAAATCCTCTATAATTTTTTTTCACCTAGAGATGATGAAAATTGTCAGCAGTTTGAGTTTACAAGCAGTCAGCTTCAGTCTCCATGAATATCCTTTTACATCCCCCATCTGAAAGTCAAAGGCGCACCTCACCACCTGACCACTTTCTTAAATACAGAGGGAGGTGAAGGCACCCCATTTATCATCACTGCAGTGTAGCCATGGTGGAGATAGCTGTTACAAAACCATTGAAAGAACAGAACTAAACTCCATTTCCCAATTTGCTAACAATGTTTCATAACAAATCTACGGTAAATTACACTAAAGAACTCTGCAAAGTAGCAATTTTGAAAAGGTCAAGAGAATCTGGTTTCTGTTGAGGATTTGAACCAGGACCCTAATAATGGCCCACAGACCCTCTAACCACTACACCACACATTCAAAAAACTTACTGACCTATTCAACACTAAAAGAGACACTTTGGGCATATATTGCTGTAGCAAATTCAAATTAACAGACTGTATGCAAATTGAGTAGTATGCAAACTGACTTAAAAGCAAATGATGTGTCATTCTTTATGATTCATCAAACCAATTAGCTTGCACACAAACACCTGCTGATACATGGTACTTACCATATATTGTCTTTCCATCAATCTTTATCTATTTTGTAAAAACTAATAATAACTGACAGTGATTTGGGTAGAGCTTAGAAAGTGCTTGAGGCACAATTATAGCATAACCACACATTATAGTTGTTCAAACTGCCATGTATGATGACTTTTTATCCACACACACACAAAATACACAATAAGGATTCAAGTGTATCTATAATGTACAGTAAATTCCCTACAGAATCTTGTGTATGCTGAGAACTCACCACTGGACAAACATGATAATCCAACGTCTTCGTCATGTGAACAGATACTGCTTCCCCAGTCCTCATAGAAGCAATGTGACCAGCCTAGCTCGTATCCATTACAACTAACATGCCCCATGATAGGTCCATTCCCTGGACCATAGGCATTGGAATAACACTTATATGGAGGAGAGAAATACACAGCTATGACAGTCAAGGATCCCCTTCTCAATATCTTCTCCCTTATAACTACAGATATGGTGGACTGAATGTTACATCATCATTGGCAAGGCTAAACTTTCACTTCATACAGGAGATGCATGAAATTAAGTGGTAGAAGATGCATGACAGTAGGTGGTAGTAGATGCATGACAGTAGGTGGTAGTAGATGCATGACAGTAGATGTAAGGAGATGCATGACAATAGGTGGTAGTAGATGTGTGACAGGTGGTAGGAGGTGCATGACACTACGTGGTAGTAGATGTATGACAGGTGGTAGGAGATGCATGACAATAGGTGGTAGGAGATGCATGACAGTAGGTGGTAATAATAATAATAATATGCAGTTCTTATAAAGCGCAAATACACACTTAAGTCTCAATGCGCTAATTATTAACCCCTGGTCATTGGTAACTTGTCACACCCACACACCAAAGTGTGCACAATTCAATCAATCTCTTCTGGGGCACCACAGTGCACCACAACCACGTGTCCCGCATGGGACTTCCCATAGGGTGCAGCCACAAACCGGCGCACGCAACTATATTTACAAGTTACCTTGCAGGTCCCCATTTATACACCTGGGTGAAGAGAGGCAATGGAGATAAAGCGCCTTGCCCAAGGACACAACACAATGATCTGGCCAGGGCTCGAACCTGTAATCCTTAGATCACAAGTCCACTGCCTTAACCACTTGACCACAACCCCCCTTATAATCTAGGAGATGCATGACAGGTGGTAGGAGATGCATGGCAGTAGATGGTGGTAGATGCATGACAGTAGGTGATAGTAGATGCATGACAGTAGATGTAAGGAGATGCATGACAGTAGGTGGTAGGAGATGCATCACAGTAGGTGGTAGGAGATGCATGACTAGGTGGTAGGTGCATGCATGACAGTAGGTGGTAGTAGATGCATAACAGTAGGTGAAAGGAGATGCATGACAGTTGGTGGTAGGAGATGCATGACAAGGTGGTAGGAGATGTATGACAGTAGGTTGTAGGAGTTGATGACAGTAGGTGGTAGGAGATACATCACAGTAGGTGGTAGGAGATGCATGACTAGGTGGTAGGAGATGCATGACAGTAGGTGGTAGATGCATGACAGTAGGTGGTAGGAGATGCATGACAGTAAGTGATAGGAGATGCATGACTATAGGTGGTAGGAGATACATGCATGACATTAGGTAGTAGGAGATGCATCACAGTAGGCGGTATGTCACATCATCATGGTAGAATTGCTCTGCAAAGGCGTCCTTCCACATTTTAATTTTATTCCGATTTATTCATGAGATGTGTTACATTTTGGTTGTTTGTTTACCATATCTCTGTGTTTAGATTTTTTCATGTTCCTCTGTGGATAAATGAATATATTACAAAAAAAACTCAAAACCTCTTCAGCTCTAATGGTTACCAATTTGAAGATTTATACTTTGTGTATTTTTCCATATTCAATTAGTCCCACCTTGAATTGATAGGATAATCATCAAGATCCTAACTATACAGATGAATACTTATTTCCTTTAAAACTCTCACCCACTGAAGTTTGGGCTAACCTCAGCCTTGCCTATAATGTTCCATCACACCTCCCAAAATCTCACAAAGTGCTTCGGTGGGTGGTTAATGCATACAGAGGAAATGTTTCCACTTTACCTATACTGCAGCGGACACCAGCATCTTCATAATGGCCACAGTTATGAACTCCCCATCCTCTGTGAGAACAACTGTCTAAGCGGCTTTCTGTACCATAGCAATATACATCATCCAGCCAGATTTCTCCAGTGCCTTCACCAAATTGAGAAGTGTCTTCAGCATCTCCTAGTCCAAGCTGACGACAGACAACGTTTGCATTATCTATACTCCAACTGTCATCACAAACAGTTCCCCAGCTACCATCATAGTATATTTCAACTCTACCCTCATATAATGTAGAGCCACCAGCCAGTCTTACATCACCATTATCTGAAAGAAGCAGAATAACTAATTTATCTACAGTAGGTGCTGTTGTATTACTGTTTTAATTTCATATACATAACTTAATCCTTAAAAAAAAAACTTCCTGTAAAATCCATATTCCACAAGTTAAGGATGACACACACGCTTCATGAAATATATCAGAATATTCTGAACAACATGGTGAAAGTAAAGTATGTATCTCTGTTTTCCTCTATTTAATTGGGGGAGGGGTTTGGAGGGAAAGGAGAGCATCTCACTTCTAGAATCCACTCTAGTTTAGCCATGAATATTACAGACCATGTAACATATATGTTATATGTTCCTCTGTGGATAAATGATTTTAATATGACAAAGAAAACCAAAATCCTCTATAATTTTTCACCTCACCACCTGACCACTTTCTTAAATACAGGGGGAGGTGAAGGCACCCCATTTATCATCACTGCAGTGCAGCCATGGTGAAGATAGCTGTTACAAAAACATTGAAAGAACAGAACTAAACTCCATTTCCCAATTTGCTAACAATGTTTCATAACAAATCTATGGTAAATTACACTCAAGAACTCTGCAAAGTAGCAATTTTGAAAAGGTCAAGAGAATCTGGTTTCTGTTGAGGATTTGAACCAGGACCCTAATAATGGCCCACAGACCCTCTAACCACTACACCACACATTCAAAAAACTTACTGACCTATTCAACACTAAAAGAGACACTTTGGGCATATATTGCTGTAGCAAATTCAAATTAACAGACTGTATGCAAATTGAGTAGTACGCAAACTGACTTAAAAGCAAATGATGTGTCATTCTTTATGATTCATGAAACCTGGTAGTAGATGCATGACAGTAGGTGGTAGTAGATACATGACAGTATGTGAAAGGAGTGACATCACAGTAAATGCATGGTAGTAGATGCATCACAGTAGGTGGTAGGATATGCATGACAGTAGGTGGTAGTAAATGCATGACAGTAGGTGGTAGAATATGCATGACAGTAGGTGGTACTAGATGCATGAGAGTAGGTGGTAGTAGATGCATCACAGTATCTGGTAGTAGATGCATCACATTATGTGATAGGAGTTGCAAGACAGTAGGTGGTAGTAGATGCATGACAGTAGGTGGTAGGAGATGCATGTCAGTAGGTGATAGGAGATACATGACAGTAGGTGGTAGGAGACGCATCACAGTATGTGGTAGGAGATGCATGACAGTAGGTGGTAGGAGATGCATGACAGTAGGTGGTCGTAGATGCATGACAGTAGGTGGTAGACTATGCATGACAGTAGGTGATAGGAGATACATGACAGTAGGTGGTAGGAGATGCATCACAGTATCTGGTAGTAGATGCATGACAATAGGTGGTAGTAGATGCATGACAGTAGGTGGTAGTAGATGCATGACAAGGTGGAAGGAGATACATCACAGTTGGCGGTATGTCATATCATCATGGTAGAATTGTTCTGCAAAGGCGTCCCTTCCACATTATCATTTTATTTTGATTTATTGGTGAGATGTGTTACATTTGGGATGTTTGTTTACCATTTCTCTGTGTTTAGAACTTTGATATGTTCCTCTGTGGATAAATGATTTATATATTACAAAGAAAACCAAAATTCTCTTCTGCTCTATCGGTTACCAATTTGAAGATTTATACTTTGGGTCTTTTTTAATCTTCAATTAGTCCAACCTTGACTTGATAGGATGTCATCATCATCCTAACTATACAGATGAATACTTATTTCCTTTAAAACTCTCACCCACTGAAGTTTGGGCTAACCTCAGCCTTACCTATACTGTTCCATCCCACCTCCCAAAATCTCACAAAGTGCTTCGGTGGGTGGTTAATGCATACAGAGAAAATGTTTCCACTTTACCTATACTGCAGCGGACACCAGCATCTTCATAATGGCCACAGTTATGAACTCCCCATCCACTGTGAGAACAACTGTCTAAGCGGCTTTCTGTACCAAGGCAATATACGTCATCCAGCCAGATTTCTCCGGTGCCTCGACCAAATTGAGGAGTGTCTTCAGCATCTCCTAGTCCAAGCTGACGACAGACAACGTTTGCATTATCTATACTCCAACTGTCATCACAAACAGTTCCCCAGCTACCATCGTAGTATATTTCAACTCTACCCTCGTATAATGTAGACCCACCTGCCAGTCTTACATCACCATTATCTGAAAGAGGCAAAATGACTACTTTATCTACAGTAAGTCTGGTTGAATTACTGTTTCAATTTCATATATAATACTTTATCTTTTTACTTCAACTTTTTACTTAATCCTTAGATACAGAATTCCTGTAAAAATCCATGTTCAACAAGTTAAGGATGACACACGCTTCATGGAATATATTAGTGTATTCTTAAGGACATGGTGAACGTAAAGTATGTATCCTTGTTTTCACTTCTTTTTCTTAAGGGTGGGAAGGGTGGGGAAGGAGAGGGAGAGGGGAGAACATCTCCCTTCTAGAATCCACTCTACTTTAGCCAATAATGCAGAAATTATGTAACATTTATTTCTTTATTCAATATGCACTGTCGTTAGTGTTAAACAATAATACATCATTCATATTTATTTGTATATATATATATATATATATATATATATTATATATATATTTTATAAAGTTGGTTGGTATTCGTTTATCTTGGCGCAGGGTGCTCTATGTCCGGTGGACAGAGCGGAATATAGGTTGAGACTAGTTGAGACTAGGAACACTAGTTAGTTGTTACTCAGAGTTTCACATGTTGAGCGATCATCAGCAACTCTATATATATATATCTCTCTATAACTATATCTATCTATATAAACATAAATTTATATATCAACAGAATATTGACCCACAATCATATCTTACAAATTTCACAGTCCGAACAAACTATAAGAATAATCTGGATGAGCCACAGGCTGCAGTCGGTTCAAATTCCAGCACCAACATTAAGGTTGTAATTATGACACAGGGCAGCTGCAACTGTGACAAATGATGTGCAGAACTTTAACTGTACCTATTCATCTTTGTACACTCTGCAAAACTGAAATAAATGGACTCACCTCAGCTGTTGGTTCCACAGTCCTGTAATCTTTAACGTTATAGTATTTTACAGTAGCTTCAATAAGCAAACACAGTTAATTTATTTTTTACAGACTATTTAGCCATCTCACTCACCTTGACCAGACGAAGAGCCCAACATACAGGTGAGGAGTATAAACTTCAAATACTCATCTTTCTTGCTTATAAGTCCGAATTCCATTGTTACTGCACTGTAAATGAAAAACGAAGAATGATAGACGAAAAAACCTAGCTGCTTTGATATCTTGATTAAATATAGATTTGTGTACAGCAATTTTTTGTGTTCTCAAATCATATTGCTTTATACCTATGTAGCTGCATGCACTGATAGACACTGTGGTAACCACAAATAGAAAAGTTCACAAACAACAGAAATATACAAACAGCACTGCACACTAATGATACATTGTACAACTCCAATTGCCTTAAAACTACTGTATGCAGTTCCTAATAATATAGATTCCAGTGGTACAGTAGTCTAATTTTGCCTTGGAAGTCATTTAATGAAACTGCAGAGACCACAACCTCAGAAAGAGAGTTCCAAGTATTAACAACTCGATAACAAAAATAGTTGAGACAAGTATTGATTTGCAATGCATTTTGGCAATATTGTAGCTATGCCCTCTTTTGTGGGCAGACTGATCCGAGGTAAATAATTTGCTACTCTCAACATCCTCCAAACCAGGAATAATCTTATAAGTTTGAATAAGATCACCTCTCTTTCTGCAGCATGCTAATGTAGGTAACTTGAGTGCACATAAGCTTTCATAATACTCATAGTTATCCAGGCCAGGCAAAAGACGTGTATTTCTGCGTTGAACGCTCTCAATACTGTTTATGTCCTTTCTGAGATGTGGGAACTAATAACACTTGCTAGTGAACTGTACCCTCTGTCTTCAATCAGTAAGAAAACTCTTGATCCAGTTATATACATTACCTTTGATACCATATGCTGAGAGTTTATGTAAAAGTAATCTGTGAGGAACAGAGTCAAAGTTTAGGTACACAGGCAATATTATACAGCAAACCTGCATGGGCAGTACAGATTTCTGTATATCTTTCTCTTGATTGGTAGTTTGACTAAGTAATGTAGTTCTGCCTTACTAGCTCTGATTTAGTAGCCTAGGTCAATAGGACTGAAAGTAACATTGAAAATTGTAGCTCAATATTTCAATTCTTGTGTACAGCCAATGCCTGTATATAATCAAGGTTGGCCAACTTACGTCATACTGATTAAGAGTTTCATTTTAGTCACTTGATTTTCTTTTAAATGACTGGTTTTAATCAATAATGTTTCTTCTTATTTTAACTGCAAACAGAAACTTATGAAACCTTTGCTGGCCCATTTATTCAACATCAAATGGTTGAATCAAACTTGTGCATACTCTATTGTAGTAGTTGCAAAGCCACAATCTAACAAGTATAACAAATTAACATGTTTATAAAAAAACTGTTGCACTAAAAATGAAATTGTGTCTGAGCACCACCACCTGTTGTTAACCTTGTAACATCTTACATTAAAATGCAAACATATATTTTATGAGCTTAACATATTGTTAATTTTACTGCATTTAACAAATTATCTTGCATATATCCCTTACCTAACACGAATATATTCGATAAGTATTCGATAAGTATTCAAAGATTTCCTTAGTATTCAGAAATCTACCATGTAACACACAGTACAAAATAAGTATTCGAATACTAATACGAATAACTATAAGCCTTCGTCAGAGCCGAATTATGTAAATGAGTTAAGTATTCGAATACCTGTTAAGTATTCGAATAGCTATTCGAATAGCTCTTCGAATAGCTATTCGAATAGGTATTCGAGTAGCTTTTGGAATAGCTATTTGAATACTTAGCTCATTTACATATAAGTATTCGCTCATTTAAATAATTCGGCTCTGACGAATACTTATAGTTATTCGAATACTTATTCGCTAGTATTCGAATACTTGTATGCTAATTAGTTATGTTATGAAGGCTTAACAGGTTTCTGAATACTTACTTGAATACTTATTGAATACTTGTATGCTAATTAGTTCCAAGTAAGGAGAGTTAGGAATTTGGCCAGCTTGTTGTCCTAGCTTCTTGATTAAATCTGCTATTAAAAGTTGAATAACATTCACAAGGAATAAATATCTATTTGAAATGGAGTATTAAGCACAGAATACTAAAACAGTAGGTCTTATGAATATGATGGATGAAATTTTGGAAACGCTTCAGCTATTAAATCCTCCACGGTATATTTCAAATATTTTTGCGCTGTTCAAAGTGTAAGGGTGTTAGCCACTGAAAAAAATGTTTGTTCTTGATCAGAGAACTCTGGGTTTGGTTGGAAGACCAAACACAGAGCAGATACATCAAAACTGGAAAACTCAACCGGATTGGATCAAAAGAAATTATAATTATGAATAACAAACAATATTCAGCTGATCTGGGCCCAGTCAAAGAATTAAATAAAATAACTTACAGTCGTGAGGTCACACCCAAATGTTAAAGTAAATACACTTAATTTAAAAGTCTGTTCTGGTGAGTTGGCCTGCTGGTGACATCAAGTATTCTACGACATCATATCTTCCACGACATCAATTATTCCACAACATCAGAAATAGTTGAACACAATAAATGGTATTATGAATGTCCGATCCCAACAAAGTATTATCCTTCAATTTATTAGCAATGGTGTCGCAGGGTATCCTTCAGTAAAATAATGTCAATATCCTCTGTAGTAAAATAATGTCCTTTATAAGAAATGGTGTCCCGGAATATATTGTAAAATAATATCCTTTATAATAAAATAGTGTCCCAGACTGTCAGTTGAATATCACAACTTCCATAAAATAATAAGGTCTACAGTAATTTGAACTGTGTAAATTAAGGTTTAAAACAAACTATCCAGCCATTAAAACTATCTTTCTCTTCTTTTGCAACTGCCTTGCTCAGATACTTATAGCCAACTGCCTAACTCCTTATACCCCTCACAAAACTCCCTTTGTTACTAAAATATACACACACAGACCCCATTTCCTGTGAGAGCTAATTTCCAGGAAGAACAAGATAGTTGCCTAGCAACCTAGAAGAGGTAGAAGTGTAGAGGTTTTAATCCACAAGACAACATACAAATATACTGTACAAATGTATAGCCCCTCTGTTCAGTGCACAATGCACCTAATAAACAAGTAAAACTATGGTACAAAACAAAACTTTATGTAAGAGCTGACCACCTTACAAAAGGAAATAAGTATTCGAATAGGCATTCAATGAAATAGGTGTTCGAATACTTATTGGAATAGCTATATTTAGCATTCTCTAAGCATTCGAAGGAAAGAAGTATTCAAATACCTATTGGAATAGTTATTTTAAGTATTCAATTAGTTATTCTAAAGTCTGAATGCTTAAATTTTTGAAATACCAACTATATAGTTATTCGAATACTTAGCGAATACTTAATAGTTATTCGTGTTGGGTAAGGGTAGTTTGCCAAAGTATGTTACTTCTTAATAAAAAATTCAATATTTAATGCCTATAGGAGAGGATGACATCTCATAACAGACCCAATTTAAGTAGTATAGTAAAGGCTTCATAATTAATGCACCTTCGTAATTGACGCACCTTCAAATATTACTTGCAACAATACAGCAGGCAACCTAAAATTTTTTTTGCAGTCAAGCAGAGTTACATATTTCATGAGTTTGAATCCATTTCAGGAATATATCAAATTGTGTTTTTTTTTAAGCTTTTAACTGCCTCCCCCCAGTTTTGCACATTTTTTTGAGCATTTGGAAATCTTACTCCCGAAAAAAATATCCAAAATTACCTCAATATAATACCACTGTCGTCTGGGACCTCACCTGTTTGAGTTTAGAGGTTCAGAGCATAGCAAACAGCATCCAAAGTCAATGGATGTATACTTAGGCCTACACTACAGTTACAGTAGCTTATCGACGAATGTGTCAATTTAAGGGTATGAGAGAACTTGCCATGGCAGACATTTTTAGGTCAAATTCTGCTCAATTATACGTTGTGTAGGCACAGAACAATACATATTTTGAGATCATTATATTTCTGGGGAACTACACATATGAAAAATGCATACAGTTGAAGGACTTGGACTTTTCCTTGATAGACATCATTGATCAAATCCTTAAGTGCATCAATTATGAGCCCACCATGCTACTATTCCAGAGAGAATACACACTACTGTACATAGTGTTAGCAGGGATTGCATGCATGTTTTAGTACTAGACTTTTAAGCTTTCAAATACATTGATAAATGTGATCCTAAAGGAATGTTGGTGAAAGTTTGATACTGAAATGCATTACAAGCACCTGCTTTGCTAAAACTAACAAGCTCTTGCATATTTACTGCTTTGGAATTATAAACTGGAACCAAAGGATCTTTGGATACAACTACCGAAAGGCTATGTAAGTAGATAACAATTTACTGTAATGCAATGAAGTGTGTGTTGGCAATTATTACTAGGCCAAACATTCAAAACTAACTTTGGTGACAGTTATTTAGTTATCATAGTAATACTATATAGTAATCATTAACAAAGGACCACTGGCTTGATGTACTGTATCTATATAGGCCTACCACAAAAAAAAAAAATACCAAAAAAAAATTAAAAAATTAAAGTTAACATAGGCCTGCTCATGTATTCATGTCAAACTTAAAATGGGATTATCATTCATATATAATGCACACTTTCTAGACTAAAGCCTACCACAAAACCATTCAACTAGATTTTACTGCTTAAACCAGTGTTACTGTTAGTGCTACTGGCATAAGCCTAGGCTATACATAATAATTAATATTTTTGACATACTGTAGATTCATATAACAAAAGCTGTTTCAAATATCATATATCTGATTTTAAAAGAAAACCAATCATCATCAATCCTGTGCCTAACATATATAGGCCTAGTCATGTTGTGTTAAGCAAACTGTAAATATTGGGTTAGGCCTAAGGCTAAAGCCTAAAGGTGTACTATTCCACTAGGCTACATTGTAGCCTAACGTTAGCCCAAAATCAAATAAGGACTATGTTAGGCAGGTCCAAAGATCCAAACTCAAACTCTAAACAAGTTCAGACTCAAATTCGACTCTAAAGTAATAATCTATTGAACGCCTCTATATACTTGAAGTTCACTTGATATGACAATTCCAAGTTTTATGTCGAAGCTCTCTTGTCTCGCCTCTTGTCTTGATCTACGTTTAGTAATTTCAGTTTGAGTCTTAATGACAACAAGGGATTTCCCCAGATATTGACAGACACGACACACCCACACTGTATACATTGTCTAGGAAATTCGTTCGATTCATGGAGGTATTATCTACGCAAGGCCAATCGAGCAACAAGTAGTTCGCTCAATCAAGCGCAAGTGTTATCATGTTCTCCTCAAATATTAGCAGGCTTAAAAGTGGCTTTAAGTTTTCGAAAATACTCTCGTGATACTCCGAACCACTCTTATCTTTTGAGGATTGTTCGAATTGACAATTCAATATCTCAGTGTATACCGCTATAAGAATGGCCGTAAACATACCTGTTGAAATCAGTTGACCAATATTTGACTTTCTAGCAAATTTAACCTGGGAGGGGGGTAGGGGTGGGTAGTAGACGAGGACGAATTTCGACAGTGTGCAAGTGAAACCATTTAATTTGTAGTTAGTGTCCCTAGTTCGTGATCACATCAGGTAGGGCAAACATATTTGGTGATGATGAATTGGCTTTGGGTATGCTATCCATAGTCAACGTCACCGATGCTTATTATTGCTATAGTCCGGCCCCTGGGAAAGAAATATAACCGGTGGTCCTGCTTAAAGTTATAACCATTTTCCTGTTCTATTCCTCTCAATAATCCACACTATCAAAGCTCCAATGATTCCGAGACTCTCTATACATAGATGATTGGCACAACTGATATTTCAAGCTATCGGGCATTTTTAACCTGCATGCGCAATAAAGTAAAACCAAAAAAGAGGGGGTTGTTGTACAACTCTGAAGGAAGACTGTGACTTAAGGGGAGCAAAGCACAAAACAGCGGAGGAGCCAGAGGGGCCGGGTGGGGTGAGGCGGGAGGGTGGAGGAGGGGAATGCAACTCTAATATTTGATCTGAACGATTGCTTTGTCTGTTTTGGCGCTCTTTAGAAGTTTGTGATGTTGTATGCAGCCCAGATGACTGTTGCTTATCTCCGTACACTCCTGCCTCTATACGGCTTCTATATACAGTGCGCTTATAAGTAATATATCCAATTGTTGTATTTTCATGGTAGACGCACTCGATGGTTTCGTCCTACTTATTTCTCTAAAAGAAGTGAGATTCGAAGTGAGCAATCCATTTATACATATAAAACCGTGTGAGTAATTAAGTTCTCTTTAATCGGTGTCACGATCCAGGTGCGTATCCAGGGGGGAGCGTTGGGGGCGCGCGCCCCCCGGGTAAGAAAAAGAGGAGAGAAAAAAAAGAGAAGAAAAAAGGGAAAAAAGAGGGGAAAAAAGAGGAAGAGGAGAGGAAGGAAGGGAAAAGAAAAAGAAGAAAGAGAGAAAAAGGAGAAAAGGAGGGAGTAAAAGAAAAACGCCAAGACACCTGGAAGAGAAGGAGAAATAGTGACATCATTACAGCGCTGATCCTATTATATACACAGGGTAGCCAGTGACTGATCAAGGATTTCGGAAGGGGCGTGCGCCTCACCCTACCCCTAACATCGTCAACTCCATTTTTGACGTTTCCATTTTGTCCTCTCTCAATAATGTATATGTATATATATACTATATGGTCTATCATAACGCGTGTGTGTATATGAAACCTGCTATGAAACCAACTGTGGCTGGTCTCGAACTCGACCGTGTCGTCGGGGAACATGACGCATTTCGGGAAGGGGGCGACTGCCCCCATCCCCCCTTGAGCATATTTTTTTTATGATATCGTTAGTAATTTCAAAATAAAAAATGCTTAGATGCAACTTACAAGGCCGGGGAAGTGTCATTTCCAGCGATCTGGGAGGTATTTTCGGCCAAATTTGCTTGTACGCTTCGCGCCAACAAATGGTCCTGGGTAGTGCCATTTCCAGCGATCTGGGAGGCATTTTCGGGCAAAAATTTTCTTGTATACGCTTCGCGCCAACACATGGTGGCGCTACGCTTAGATAGTTTGCCAACAGGCTTCGCCCCTCATTGGCGAACTCCTCGCGACGCGCCTGCTCGAATTTGTAAAGCAAACAGCAGATATCACCTTATATCAATGAGCATGAAAATGGTGTTCCAAGATGAACAGCCTCAAAACTGTCTATGTGTGAAGTCATGGGCGTAGGAGCCCAATTTGATTTGGGGCTGTAACGACTTGCCCGAAAAAAAAAACCAAAAATTTTCGCGCGCTCCGCGCGCGTTAAACGATATCATATCAGCCAGCATCGGTTATTACATCGTTTGCCATTGTGTACCTTACGATCCGTGAAAGTTGCGCGGTATACCGCGGGATGCTAATGTAAACAACGAAATGTCTTATGTAGATGGGGAAAACCTTGAAAAGCGGGGCTGACAGGTATTGTGGGCCGCGACGTAGAATCACCTACACAAGCAATGATCCACAGGACATGCGATGAGGTCGAAAATGATTTGTGACTGGTGACAATCTTCAAAAAGGTTATGGATAAAAAAAAACTATTGGGAAATACTTGGTTCTCAGACAAAAGTATACATCTGGTTGGTCATTTTTAAGCCTGAGAAGTGCCATTTCCGGTGATCTAGGGGGTATCAAAACCAGAAAATTTTCTTGTACGCTGCGCGCCAACCGATGGTGGCGCTCCGCTTAGATAGTAATTGGCGCCCCCCGGATCAGAAAATCCTGGATACGCCCCTGCGATCGATTGTTAGTTGGTGACTTTGATGCACATTACTGTGTTTTAAGATCACCCAAACTACACAGCAGTCAATCTGATTGCTGAACAGAGAATATTTTGGTAAATGTACTTGCTACTACTAGGCATAGATAACTGCTTGTGTGCAAAGTCAACTACATAGACCTAATCATTTCCTATGGGACGATTTTACGCGAGAAAGCTCTGTAGTATGGAACGCGGAAGGGGTCAACACGTGGCGCCGTCCACTCACAAATAGTCGTTCGCTTATAAACCGTCCACTTAGAGATTGCCGCTCAAATACAGCAGCCGTCCATTTGAAATCGCCGTTTAACGCGAGGCGCCGTCCACTTAGAGATTGCCGTTGATAGACAGACGGTCCATTCAGAAATGGCCGTTGACTTAGAAACCGTCGCGACTGAGAAATGGTCGTGATTCAGAAATCGTCCATTCAGAGATCGTTCACTCTGAGATCGTTGTCTCAGAGATCATCCATTTGAGTGACAGCCAAACTTGCATATATATATATCGTGGTCGGGGCGTGAACTTTTCAATCACAGAGTCGAGGTGCGTCGACCGTTCGCACTCGCACTCGTTCATTGAATTTTCAATCTCAAATTAAAATAGGTCGAAACGATGATGTACAACTCGAGGAATTTGTATAAATCGGTTTCAACAACAGAAGAACGACAGATTTGCTTGATTGCAGCAGTGGCGGAGCTAGGGGTATTGTTCAAGGGGGCGAGTATGGTCTGTAGGTGCGCTTTTGACACTATCTGAGCGGAGCGCCACCACAAGTTGGCGCGGAGCGTACAGAATTTTTTTGAGTAAAGATACTCCCTAGATCACCGGAAATGACCCTTTCCGAGCCTTGCTAATTTTCAGATAAACGAAGAATAAATAGGTGTCATCGCCATTTTGACAGAAAATCACACCAACAAAATGTGACAAATGTCAATAGGTATTTGAGAGCGCAATAAAAAAGTCAACAATCGCGAATAAGTAAAAAGTGGTAAAAGGCTGAAAAGGGCGCCAGCAGTCCATTTGAGTCCTTCAAAGGGGGGGGGGGGCGCATCCGCCACCTCTGACTGTGCCAATCCCTAATAGACTCACTTGACCCTCATACTCGTTTGCTTTCATCCATTTCATTCAGTATCGGTTCGTACTCAATCTTCAGGCGTGTGTACATGTTGAGACGACGTACAATTAAGCCTATTATTAGTTTTTAATTAATAATTCGTGATCACCAGTTATATTTTCCCCCAAAAATTATTGATTTATTATTACGAATTATAATTTTGCTGTAATGAAATACTTGTTTGTTTTAATGAAATATTACTTGTTAAAAATGAGTTATTACTTCATAATGATGAATTATTAATTTGTAACAATTAATGTCGAATTAATAAGTACCACACATGAAGAATTTTTAACATGCAATTATATACAAATTTTTATTTCATACGAATTGTAATTTCTTTAAATGATTATTGATTTATTAATACAACTTATTTGTTTTAGTGATATACTATTACATTTGTCATTAAACGTTATACTTGGTAACACTGGATTTACTAATTCAAAATAAGGGATCATTTAGAGTTTACAACGTTTTGTAAATTTGTAGCAGCTAGTGGAAATACCATTGTTTAATGCCTATAGTATTTCATAGTTACAACTTATTAATTCATTATTGTTAATTAAAAATTAAATGTTAACATTTGTAGTTACCAGGGTTAACATTTATGATCATGGTCATCATGATACATATCACATTTTTCCATTGCCAAGAATATGTTAATTTTGATGTTCAGTAATTATTGAAGGCATATATACGTCAAGTCATCACTTTCTTTTATTTTGACAAATGCTGAGCATATGGAAGGTCAAATCTCGGTCAAATTGATAAGACCAATGTAAAAAAAAAACTGGGCCAAGCTACGGATGTTACTAATTTCCAAATTAGTTAATACTGTTCGTCTGTGAGTTGCCTGTTCCCTTTCGTAGTAACGGGAAACTTCTTCGGCATTTTCGACCTCCAACATATGGGTTATATCTTCCATCTTATTTCTTTTGGATTCTGGAAACTTTCATTGCATGTGGTCTTCGATGTACCGAACGAAATGACTCTCCTGAAAAAGGGAGGGGCGCCGCAGGGACGACTTGAATGAGTCGGGAACAACAACGTTCTACTGTAACAGCACGGTGTACGTTACTGGGAGGGAGCACAGCTGTACATAGTCCGCACCCACTTATTGCATACGTTTATAGCCATTTTAAAGGGAGGACGCATTCTAAGTAGGCGCAGCTCAGCATCGAACAGTGATTTGTAAGTGGACGATTTGTGAGTCAACGGCCATTTCTGAATGAACGGCTTCTGTACTTCTAGGCGATTTCAAAATGGGCGTCTGTTGCATTTGAGCAACGATCTCTGAGTGGATTGTCTCCGAGTGAACGACCATCTCTGAGTGGACGGTGCCTCACGTTAAACGGCAATTTCTAAGTGGGCGGCTGCTTGCATTTGAACAGCGATCTCTAAGTGAACGGTTTCTGGGTGAACGACCATTTCTAAGTGGACGCCTCATGTTGACCCTTTCCGCGTTCCATATGTATACGTGTGTTTGTGTGTGTTTTTTATGTATGGGTGACAATTCGGAGGGAAATCCCCTTTAGACTTACGCCTGCTAGAGCGCTAGCACTGAATAAAAGTAGACAGCATCGCATTGCGTTATACGGAAATGCGTCGGCGGTGAAAGAATTGTTTCATCATTTACAGTACGGTTGGAGTTATATAAGACTTTTGGGGTTGAAAATTAGTGAGATTGTAAGGGGGACTAATTTGGTGAGATAGGCAATAGATTTCGTGAATTTCAAAGTGACATCTCGAGGTCGAGTGTAGATAACTCTACTGTAGTACTGCAATGGCCTAACGGCTAGGCTTATCTTAAATACTAGGAAGTAAAATATATGCCATTCAATGCGCAGCTCAGTACAGAACATGTAAACTGTAGTGTAATGTAACCTAGAATACATGCATCTGTAGTGTAGGCCTAGGCAGTATAGGTACTGTATATGTCATTATGTGTAGCGCTCAATAAATATATTTTTCTGTTGTGTGCAGGGGAATACTTTATCAGCATTGCAAATTGCAGTAGAATTCCAAAAATGTATGCTCATGCTGTTTACCACAGGAACCAATTGATTTTAATGACAATATTACAAGTCGCAAAAACTGCTTCATGAAATTTAAACACTAGGCTTAGGTTATTCCTTGATGTGTTTTCAATTGTTGGTCACATCTACCATGTGCTAAACAGGAAAAAATGTATGTCAAAACTGACTAGATTATTTATTTTCTACCATTATATGTGCAGTGCAGTCACAGTGAAAAATGGACTTTCAACATTTTACCAAGAAAGGCAATGAGGTGAAGTTGATATTACTCAGCTGTCTGTTGGCTTCTACCCTCAGTCAAGGTACTGTAAGAGTTGTATTATGGCTTAATTACAGAGTGAAATACTAGTTTCTAAAGAAGAATAGGATGTTACTGGGTACATACATTGTCCTCTGTGTGAATATTGTAACGCCCCTGTACCCTGGCCGAGCGGTAGCGTGGGAAATCAGGCAGCTGGAGGCCACCTGATGTCAGGGCAGGGGAAGGGGGGAGGCGAAGACTTATGCTAGCAGGGCTTGAACCAATACACACAAAAAAAAGAGAAGAATATAGTTTAAGAGAACTGGGTCTCAAATCAACAATTTAATTACTTAATAAACTTTAAACATACACTTAACAAATATGAGGCAGTGACTTTCTGCCGTACACAAATATAAAAGCAAACAATGGGCAGAGATTCAGTTTAAATAAATAACAAATACACTACATACCAGGGCGTGGGCAGCACGGCTCTTAAGAATCACGAGAGTGAATACCCGACACGGGGCGCCAAGGACAGACTGAACAGTACTGCCTAATGTGGTCCCACCCAGATTAACTTCTGCAATACCTCCGGGGAGAGCCCTAATTTGACCCTGTATCTCCGGAGTCTATAATATGCAACAAAGCCAACCAGGACGGGAACTTATTAGTGATGCAATACAATAGGAATGGCGCCCGTAGTCAGCCCTCACTCCCGGACCCGCTCTCTAAAATAAATAAGCCTTGCCTTTAAATTAATACTATACTGTAATTGCAGTGCTGCTCACCGCTGGTCTCCAGTTCTCTGCCGAAACTTCAACGAAATAAATTAAGTTTCCACAACACAAAATACATAAGAAAAACAACGTCTTAATTAAACAAGGTAAAGAGAGCAAGTGGATATTAAAATAGATACACGCTAAACTGACCAACTCGTGTAATAAAAGAGCGAATGCCTGGAATGCTGGTGATGGCAGACGACGGGGAGAGCGAAAGAGACCTGCATAATAAGACAATTTAAGTAAATGGAATGGTGAATGAATGGGCAACATATCGCGGGGTAAATTATTCAAACAAATTCGGGGAAACATATTCTTAGTAGCCCTGAGCGTGTTCAAAATACGGGATACACGCATCCCGAACAACCCAGGGTGTAACAATAGCCCGGAAGTGTCACAGATGGGGAATGAAAAGAACTTGTGAAGCTAAGTTGTATATATGGGAGAGCCAACTTATCTTATCTTGGTATCTATATTGTTTCACCTATTTGATCATATGGTATGCTTGTGCTTGAATACTTCATCTGAACATGTACATTAAAGCTAATTGTTACTCTTAAGCCCTCATTCTCATGTTACAAATTTTGCCATAAATTGTCAGAATTTCAGATCGAAAATTGATGTTCTTATATAAATTTTGTGATATGTATACACTAGGGCATAAATACCTACAGGTGGAAACTTTATCTGTAGTTGTGATCACAGATACAACCATATGACGAAATGGAAAATCTTTGTTTTTGGAACCAATTTCAAGTGTAAATTGCATACATAATTTGTATACATGTACAGTATGTGTGTCTAAAATGTTAAAACGAAAGAGATTTGTGTGATTTTGGCACTATTCGAAATTGAGAAAATTGTGCCCTCTTTGTATGTGTTGAAAAACCTGACAAAATTTAACCCAATATATTGATACAAGTTTACAACTTGTTTCATGTCCGTCACATTAATCCCTTTTCCTAGGGTAGTTTCCAAATTTCACACATTGGATGTCTTGCCATAGGTTGCTACAGATTTATGGGTTTATCCATAGTTTTTCACATGACCACCCACAAGATGGTAGCTTGTGATATCTGAAGGGTGAGAACATTCTAGTGTATACATATGCATGTTCAATTTCAAAACAAATCACACATTACATTTTCACCCTTGAGCATACATCCATGAGATTTATGAAAATAATCACATTTTACCTCAAGAAACTGGAACAATTGGCACAGGCTAATAACTGCATGTTTTACTCTGTTTGTGAGGGAGAGGGGGAGGGGGTGGGGTAACTAGAGGAGAGCTAAGGTACCAATGAATATGTACATTATACTGTACAACAGGTACAGTTTAACTACAAATTGTTTCAAATTGAAACACATTGTGTGATCCTTTATTGTCTCATATGGATTTTACAGGAAGCTTGCTTCTAATTATTGATTATAAAGTAATATTTATATTAAAGAGAGACAATAATACAATACTTAGAGTAGTCATTCTGCCTCTTTCAGATAATGGTGATGTAAGACTGTCAGGTGGATCTACATTAAATGAGGGTAGAGTTGAAATATACTACGCTGGTAGCTGGGGAACTGTTTGTGATGACAATTGGAGTATAGATGATGCAAACGTTGTCTGTCGTCAGCTTGGGTTAGGAGGACCAGAATATGCCGCTTCTCCGTTTGGTCCAGGCACTGGAGAAATCTGGCTGGATGATGTCTTTTGCTCTGGTACAGAAAGCCGCTTAGACAGTTGTTCTCACAGAGGATGGGGAGTTCATAATTGTGCCCATAATGAAGATGCTGGTGTCCGCTGCAGTGCAGGTAAAGTATTTACATTTCATATGGATGCATTAACCACCAACCGTAGCACTTTGTGATATTTTAAGAGGTAGGATGAAACATTATAGGCATGGATAAGGTTTGCCCAAACTTCAGTGGGTGAGTTTCAAGAGAAATAACTAGAGTCATCTATATACTGTAGTTAGGAAGTTGATGACATCCTACAGAAAACCGCCTAGATACTGTACGTACTGTAGTTGTTTCACAGTGGTTGGGAGTTGAAAATAGTGACCATAAAGAAGATGCTGGTGTCTTCTGCAGTACAGTTATTTATGTGAATCCTTCGTAAGTATGCAATACTTGTCACTCTAGACTTTCATGAGCTTTTGAAAGATTGGAATGGGATACATACAGTATAGAGTGAAAGTTGCAAGAGGAATAACCTGGCATAGTTACAAAGGATATGTAGATGCATCCAGAATGATAGTGAGTCGATGTACTCATACTGTACTCCATCCATGGTAGATTTGTACTTACACTTGTAAAGACATTTTAGAATCTATTATATAGACTCTAGTTCAAACTGAAGTACTTGTACTTTGTAACTTAGTTACAAAAGATATATCTATGCATCCAGAATGATAGTGAGTCAATGTACTCATACTGTACTCCATGGTAGATTTGTACTTACACTTGTAGTCAAGACATTTTAGAACCTACAGTATTATGTACTCTAGTTAAAACTGAAGTACTTGTATAATTTTGTTACTTAGTTACAAAAGATATATGTTGATGCATCCAGAATGATAGTGTGTCATTGTACGCATACTGTACTCCAGGGTAGATTTGTACGTACACTTGCAGTCAAGACATTTTAGAACCTATTATGTACTCTAGTTAAAAACTGAAGTACTTGTATAATTTTATTACTTAGTTGCAAAAGACATATGTAGATGGATCCAGAATGATACTGTAGTGTGTCAATGTACTCATACTGTACTCCATGGTAGATTTGTACTTACACTTGTAGTCAGGACATTTTAGAACCTATTATGTACTCTAGTTAAAAACTGAAGTACTTGTATAATTTTATTACTTAGTTGCAAAAGACATGTAGATGGATCCAGAATGATACTGTAGTGTGTCAATGTACTCATACTATACTCCATGGTAGATTTGTACTTTTACTTGTAGTCAAGACATTTTAGAACCTACAGTATTATGTACTCTAGTTAAAACTGAAGTACTTGTATAATTTTGTTACTTAGTTACAAAAGATATGTAGATGCATCCAGAATGATAGTGTGTCATTGTACGCATACTGTACTCCAGGGTAGATTTGTACGTACACTTGCAGTCAAGACATTTTAGAACCTATTATGTACTCTAGTTAAAAACTGAAGTACTTGTATAATTTTATTACTTAGTTGCAAAAGATATATGTAGATGGAACCAGAATGATACTGTAGTGTGTCAATGTACTCATACTGTACTCCGTGGTAGATTTGTACTTACACTTGTAGTCAGGACATTTTAGAACCTATTATGTACTCTAGTTAAAACTGAAGTACTTGTATAATTTTGTTACTTAGTTACAAAAGATATATGTAGATGCATCCAGAATGATACTGTAGTGTGTCAATGTACGCATACTGTACTCCATCTATGGTAGATTTGTAATTTCACTTGTAGTCAAGACATTTTAGAACCTATTATGTACTCTAGTTCAAACTGAAGTACTTGTATAATTTTGTTACTTAACTTTACAAAAGATATATGTAGATGCATCCAGAATGATACTGTAGTGTGTCAATGTACTCATACTGTACTCCATGGTAGATTTGTACTTACACTTGTAGTCAAGACATTTTAGAATCTATTATGTATATTGACTCTAGTTCAAACTGAAGTACTTGTACTTTGTTACTTAGTTACAAAAGATATGTAGATGCATCCAGAATGATACTGTAGTGTGTCAATGTACTCATACTATACTCCACGTTAGATTTGTACACTTGTAGTCAAGGCATTTTAGAATCTATCATGTTTATAGACTCTAGAACTGAAGTACATGTACTCATTTTTGTACTCATATCTGGAATAGTTCTACTTGTACTCGTACAGTACTCATGCTGTTGTACTCGGACTGCGATTCTGGTGTGTAATATTGATGACCCATATAGCAACAGTTGCTCAGGTGGAGGTCAAATATGTGGCATTGAACAGCTTGAAATGCCTGCAGGAGCGGCTGGAGCCGTGCCTTGCTTGGCTCGAACAGGAATTTTTATTCTGACCATGCATTGTTAATGTATCAATACATCAAGAAGCAACATTTTTTCAGATGTTACTATGAAATAAGTCAGTGAATTCACTCATTGACCACCAATCCATCATAGCAATTCCTTTTGCTTCTGATATTGCTTTTGGATACTAGAATTGATGTCTTCTCCTAACATACATGTCTTGATTCTATAATGCACTTTTATGTCTGCTTAGCCCAGGCCTGTCGACCGGTCTTCCACCAATATCCCAAATAACTTCTTTCCTCTCTAACCCATCACTTGTGCACCCTGATCTACATAGCTTACTGTACTTGGCAAGTTCTGGTAACATTCTAGCATTATGCACCCTGATCTACTTAGCTTACTGTACTTGGCAAGTTCTGGTAACATTCTAGCATTATGCACCCTGATCTACTTAGCTTACTGTACTTGGCAAGTTTTGGTACCTTCTAGCATTATGCACCCTGATCTACTTAGCTTACTGTACTTGGCAAGTTCTGGTACCTTCTAGCAATGTGCACCCTGATGTACTTAGCCTATTTAACAAGTTCTGGTACCTTCTAGCAATGTGCACCCTGATCTACTTAGCCTATTTAACAAGTTCTGGTAACATTCTAGCACTATGCACCCTGATCTACTTAGCTTATTTAACAAGTTCTGGTAACATTCTAGCAATGTGCACCCTGATCTACTTAGCCTATTTAACAAGTTCTGGTAACATTCTAGCAATGTGCACCCTGATCTACTGTACTTAGCTTATTTAACAAGTTCTGGTAACATTCTAGCACTATGCACCCTGATCTACTTAGCCTATTTAACAAGTTCTGGTAACATTCTAGCATTATGCACCCTGATCTACTTAGCTTACTGTACTTGGCAAGTTCTGGTACCTTCTAGCAATATGCACCCTGATCTACTTAGCCTATTTAACAAGTTCTGGTACCTTCTAGCAATGTGCACCCTGATCTACTTAGCCTATTTAACAAGTTCTGGTAACATTCTAGCACTATGCACCGATGTACTTAGCTTATTTAACAAGTTCTGGTAACATTCTAGCAATGTGCACCCTGATCTACTTAGCTTATTTAACAAGTTCTGGTAACATTCTAGCAATGTGCACCTGATCTACTTAGCCTATTTAACAAGTTCTGGTAACATTCTAGCACTATGCACCCTGATGTACTAAGCCTATTTAACAAGTTCTGGTAACATTCTTAGCAATGTGCACCCTGATCTACTTAGCCTATTTAACAAGTTCTGGTAACATTCTAGCACTATGCACCCTGATCTACTTAGCCTATTTAACAAGTTCTGGTAACATACTAGCAATGTGCACCCTGATCTACTTAGCCTATTTAACAAGTTCTGGTAACATTCTAGCACTATGCACCCTGATCTACTAAGCCTATTTAACAAGTTCTGGTAACATTCTAGCACTATGCACCCTGATCTACTTAGCCTATTTAACAAGTTCTGGTAACATTCTAGCAATGTGCACCCTGATCTACTTAGCCTATTTAACAAGTTCTGGTAACATTCTAGCAATGTGCACCCTGATCTACTGTACTTAGCCTATTTAACAAGTTCTGGTAACATTCTAGCACTATGCACCCTGATCTACTAAGCCTATTTAACAAGTTCTGGTAACATTCTAGCAATGTGCACCCTGATCTACTGTACTTAGCTTATTTAACAAGTTCTGGTAACATTCTAGCACTATGCACCCTGATCTACTTAGCCTATTTAACAATTTCTGGTACCTTCTAGCAATGTGCACCCTGATCTACTTAGCTTATTTAACAAGTTCTGGTAACATTCTAGCAATGTGCACCCTGATCTACTTAGCCTATTTAACAAGTTCTGGTACCTTCTAGCAATGTGCACCCTGATCTACTTAGCTTATTTAACAAGTTCTGGTAACATTCTAGCAATGTGCACCCTGATCTACTTAGCCTATTTAACAAGTTCTGGTAACATTCTAGCAATGTGCACCCTGATCTACTTAGCCTATTTAACAAGTTCTGGTAACATTCTAGCATTATGCACCCTGATGTACAGTACTTAGCCTATTTAACAAGTTCTGGTAACATTCTAGCAATGTGCACCCTGATATACTGTACTTAGCTTATTTAACAAGTTCTGGTAACATTTTAGCATTATGCACCCTGATGTACTTAGTCTATTTAACAAGTTCTGGTAACATTCTAGCATTATGCACCCTGATCTACTTAGCCTATTTAACAAGTTCTGGTAACATTCTAGCACTATGCACCCTGAAGTACTTAGCCTATATTTAACAAGTTCTGGTAACATTCTAGCACTATGCATCCTGATCTACTTAGCCTATTTAACAAGTTCTGGTAACATTCTAGCAATGTGCACCCTGATCTACTTAGCCTATTTAACAAGTTCCGGTAACATTCTAGCACTATGCACTCGATGACCCTGTTCCTTCCAAATCTATAATTTCTTTATGGATATAACATATGTTCCCCAGGGCTGTATTTTCAATGTTCTGAATTGACCCCTTCCAGCCCCTCCCCTCCTTTTGAGGGTTTTTGAAGTTGGAGAATTTTTCTGTTCACTTTACTCACTTACCTCCAGCCATGATCTTATTAGTATCCTTGAAAGTGTGTGTGGTTTTTTACAGCATTGTTGGGTTTTTTTCAGTTGTTTTCAGTTCCTTCTTCACAATTATATGTTTGTGCCCTTAAAAACCAGGTTGCTCCCAGGAAGATCAGAAAGAGTTGTCAAATCTGCTAGCATGAAAGCTTGTTAGCACTGTTCCCTCCCCCCCCCCCCCCCCCGCAGTGAATAATTTTGGAGTCTATTGTTAGCTCTTTCTTCAAAATCTGCCATTTTTTATTTTTTTGGTCATGGCTGAAGATGATTCCTTATAATAGCAAATTCACTGAAATTGTTTTTAATCTTTAGGCAAAAGACCACAACCCCAAGCATTTTAGATATAGGACTGTCATTATAGGGCAATCAACTGAAAATTTCTTTTGCTTTTATTTCTAATTTGTCTATCATTTATCAAGGTCAGAGAAAAAGAATATTTCCATTGAAAAGTAACAATATCCTAGCCAATGTACACTGAAAGGAGAGATGTTTAGGTTTGGTGAATAGAACAACAGCTTTAGGTTCCAAAGTGACAAAGTGCCATATCATGATTGTACCCATATTGGGCTATTTAGTTGATGCAGTTTGAATTTGATGTAAGCACTCATCCACCAGATGACCACCATTGAAGCTGATTTTAGTTGTCTGAACAGAAATTTGGAAATTTGGTCATGTTGGACGACTGGACTACCGTTGAAAATGTTGCCCTTAATGTGTGAACACTACTGTACAGTAGGTGGCTTCGTCAGAGTGACCAAATATATAATGAAGCAGAATGCATCTTTAAATTAAATTTGAATCAAACCAGATATATTTTCACAATTCAAGACACTCCCTTCACCCCCACCCCCCCCCCACCTTACCAAGCGATATTTCAGAAGATTTAAAATTGTCACCTAACACACATTAAAGGTTCAGTCTTTCCATGTTCACTCTGTTTCAAAGAAATGCCTGTAGGCTGAGAGGAATTTTCAAGAAAACATTGATTTGATTGCTAAATTCATGTCTCTCTTCCAAACTATATACTGTAGACCGTACAAAGTATAATATTCATGATTTTCTGAACAAAGTTATTTTCTTTTTCATCTTCTTAACTACATATCTCCTGTGTACCACTGATTTGGTTCCCAATATTATAAAGTCTTACAATAATGATTGAGAATATTCCCATCTTTTATAAAGAAGTAGATCATGTCCATCCTGTAGACAAGTTTATAGCTTACATTTATTAACACACTTAATATATCACCCAGTTAGTACAATATTTTCTACAATGTACTTTCATGTCCTGCTTCAGTGTACTAGTATTGTCAGTATGAGCAGTATGAACATCAGATATTCTATCAGACAAAGGTTAGGAACTGTTCATACTGTCAATATATGTGCTTTGAAGCATGAAACAGAAGGACAGTATAGAGAGGTATTAGCATTAGAAAACTGTCCCAATTGGCTGAATAAATGGAAACTTATACTACCGAAATAGATATCGAAGAACAATTTCAATTTGATATCTAAGCCCCTTATCCAAACAAAAATTTCTCAAAGAGGAATGAGACAAAAACCCCTCCTCATAGAGCACTCCCCTGGAAAATATCAGCCAACATTAACGCCCATCCCACCCCCACAAAATGGAGCACAGACTCTTTGGGCCTATGAGTTTACACAATGATTTGCTAAATTGTCATAAGCTGTGTTCTCATCTTAATATACACTTAGTATGGTCCATCTCATGTGGCTGGTATGTGCAGTACAAAGTAAATCATTATTCATCTTCCTTTGGGTTATTATAACAGTTCATTTGAATGTAACAACCAAATTAGCCAAATTTGAATTGAATGTCATCAATATTTGTTTCCTCATCAGCTAACCCTGTTACCAATGTTCGTCTTGTCAATGGATACTCTACATTGGAAGGAAGGCTAGAGATCTTTTATAATGGTCAGTGGGGGACAGTTTGTGATTACAGTTTTGATACTGAAGAGGGGAACGTTATTTGCCGCCAACTTGGCTACGCCGGAGTTAACCAGATCCATTCTAATGCGTACTTTGGTGAAGGAGTTGGGCCTATTATGGCAAGTATTAACTGCTATGGGTTTTCTGATGAGCAGCAGTGGACGGATTGCAGTATTGGTGATTGGGACACAAATATTTGCTCACATAACGAAGACGTTGGATTGACATGTCTCGAAGCTACTGGTAAGTGCCACACATGCCATACTTCCTGTATATCAGTACACACACACACACTTCTTCTTTGCATTGGTTGTAGCACCAAGATGTAAACCTGCAACAGCGGTCTACTTGGATATGTTTAGCTTGTCAGCTCTACAAACTGTTGTTTATTACAAAATGAAAGGAATGTTGCAGATATTTTAGCTAGAAGAGATGTTTAACCCGAGTAAAGTCTGTCTGTTGAGAAGTCAGTTCTTAGTAATTACAACACTTTTGTTGCTAATAGTGTGTGTGGTACAGTATTACAGTACTGATTTCGCTTAACTCCCGTTAAAATTCGTTAAAAGGAAAATAACCGAATTTCCACGTTTTTTCATCGAAATTCCCCGATTTTTATCGAAATTCCCCGAATTTTAACGATTGGTTATCTCAGTCATTTCCTTCGTGGAATTTTCAACGATACGTTGAAATTCTTTTTTAAACGAAATAGAAGGTCAATGTGTGGTTACGAAAAACGTCAGAAAACGAGCAACTTCGTGTAATTAGTATTGATTAGACTTTGGAACAGTCGTTTGCAGGCAGGAATTTCTGAAGACCATACCTGTACTTGTATGAGTAGCGACACTCAAAAAGAACATGTAGTGAAACTGACGGGGGACGTTTTCTAACTGTGAACCCCAAACACAGTGACATAAGTCTTAACTTCGCCAGGCCGTAAGAGAGATTGCAGTCAAAGCTATATACCACGAGGCACCCTTCCAGATAAATTAGAGTGCTGTTTAACCATTTAAATAACAATGAATGGACATATAAACTTGGTTTACTTGCAGATTACGAAAAATAGTTATTTTTTAGAGATGTAAATTTGGATTTTTATTAGAGTTGGAATATGAAACTTTGTTTCTGAGCGAAAACATGTTACTTGAAGCAAAATAAAGATGCCCCGCCCATTCTGCGAGGACGCTTCCATTTTTCAAAAAGGCGTTTTCTCTTTTTATTTTTTCTATTTTGTTTACATTTTAAACATGAAAATTATTTTAAAATATGTAAAGAACTTAGTAATGTACTGCAAACTATCTATAAAAACAGAAAAACGATGTTTTAGGCATGAATAATGTGTTTAATATAACTAAAGTAGTAGGCCAATAGTCATGAGCTCATGATAGTGTCGTCAATTCGTTTTCTCAGTTTATATTTGCGACATATCACCCGTGTACATCGATCAATGGCATGGTGAAATCCCGTGTGAAAATATGTTGACCCCAAAAGACGCAAATGGTCGTTCTAGAAAGTACCGTCATAACATTAACAACACAAGGCCAGTTTGCTCTCTCAGGTCCGCACGTGAACAGCCATTTTTTCACACATGGTATTATGTTGTGCGTGCATTGCGGGCGCGATTGTGGCAAACATAAAAGAATATGAACGAAAATGAAAAACTTACGATATTTTTCACAAATATTGATGCTTAGATAAGTGCTTCCTCACAATCAACGAGCCGCCCTAAAATTCGCTCCGCTTACGGAAAAACTTCTACATATATAACAAATGGAAAAACCCAAGTTTTTACACACATAATTCCCACTGACATTGGTCACAGAACATAAGTAGGTCATTGACATTCGAACTTGGCAATTTGCCCAAGTTCATCGCACCATGGGAACGACACAACACATTGAACATGATGTTATATTCTCCCGCCATCTGGACGCCTAGTGTAATATGCAAATTGTGAATGGTACTGCGCAGCGTGGTTAAATGTTAACCTATTGCGACAAAAATTTTGGGAAGCTGTTTGAAGTAACTTTTGTATCAAATGTAAGGTACTGTATCATGTATGTGACACAAGAGAAAGAAAATGAAATCGGAGGCTGCTCAAACCAATTTCAACTTGATTTTTACAACCCAACGCACAACACGTGCGTGCGTAATTTGTTTTCTTAACATGACTTTTAATGAGTAAGTAGGAAAGGTCGGTAAGTTTGCTAATTTAGGCGAGTTTTTGTTTAAAATCTTGTGATTGATAGACAAATATATTGTTTTTTTTTCTTCGAAAGTTAGGACGTTGCCGAAGGCCGAGTTATATAAATTCAGTGATCTGAAATTCTGAAGACCACGAATACTGATCATGTGTGTTAGGCAATTATTATTACACGAAAGGTTCGCAATATTATTGGGCCTAATTAGTAATTAACATACATTGATCGTTGTCTTGCTGCCTGAATTGCTACCTGCTGGAAAAGAAAACCTTAATTATTGTACTCATAACGTCCTATTTTCATTAAAAGTCCAGTAACGGTGCGTCGAAAAAGCCGCGATCGGGAAACGGAGTTTAAACGTTTAACCGACCGGCAGGCGATACGGTGAAACGGTTAGCGAAATATCTGTTAGGTAACACCTTATTTAAACCAAGGGCGTAGGAACCGGGGGGGCTGGGGGGGGCGCCAGCCCCCCAGTGAAAAATGTGGAGGGGCGGAAGTATCATTCCGCCCCCCCCCCCCGCTTCGCAAGTCAGAAAACCCCGTTTTCATTTCCAAATGAGAAAAAAAAAGCTCATTTGGAGCACCAAATTGCATCTAAGGCCTGGTGAAAATACAAAATTAAGTTTACAAAATGGAGTGGGTGTTGAAGTGTGCTATATTGCACCAAATTACATCTGAGGCTACCTGGAAATGCAAAAAATTCCAAAGGGGGAGGGGGACACCTCCTCCCCTTAGACCCCTCCCCCAGGCCGGCCATCAGTCTTCAGCCCCCCCCACTCAAAAGTACCTTCCTACGCCACTGATTTAAACACACACAACAAAACGCCCTTATTCAATGAAAATATACTGAAAACCATATCGCAAAAACACAAAATCGCTTATAACTCGAAAACGGAAGGAGATATCGACTTTTGTCGGCTGTGTAGGGATTTCCTAAACCGAATTTTGATGCGCTCTATCCACCTGTGTCATTTATGAGCTTCTCCGACGTAAGCTGCAGTACGTAATTTCTCTATACCAGTTCCGCGAAATTTATTTACGCAGTAAACATCGTTCATTATGTTTTCTTTCACAACGAATATTCAAAGTTGTGCTCCACATGCTTCACAGATATTGTTTTATGTCGTTCATTTTCAATTGTACTTTAAAATTACATTTTCGAACGATGCATTGCATGCCTTATCAAGCATTCCTGATTAGTAAAACTAAGGAAGGATATTCAAATATATATTATTTTAATTTGATATGATTTTATGAGTTGTTCCACTTGAAAAACGATGATAAAACCGAAAAACAAAACATTTACTTCTCATGTGACGCTGACCGGGAGACTCATAAAAACTCCCCCTACTCATTAAAATAAATATACATGCCGTCAGGCCAGTTGAAAGCCGTCAGGCCAGTTGAAAGCCCTCCCCAGTAATGTTTGGTCAGCTCTTCCCAATATACAATACTCAAATAAGCAATGAAAATATATTCATTTTCCACAGAAATCTACCCAACGTGGGCCCCAAGTCACTGCTTTATTTTCTTAGTAGTCATGGAAACAATTGTTTGCAACTCTCTTGCTGGCCAGGTGTTTTCAAGTTTTATTAATAGCACGACTTCTGATTGGTTCATTCAAGATAAACTTTTTATCCCTGCTGGATTGTTCTACTTATATATATATGAATGAATATTTGGTTTTCAATTAACTAAGTAACAGCTAACATCCATTCCATTACGAGTAGGGGTAAAATAATGTTTGCTTCTAGAGGCAGCCAGCCATGAAGGTTCTGCAGTGCCAAACCCCCACGAAGATAAATACTATGCTAATTAACATAAGGTAGGCGTGAATTTGACAAAGCCAAGTTTATGATTGGACTAAACCTTTCAAAAAAGTTTGGTGGTGGGGATATCCAGGGTAGGGAATGCACATGTAAGCAGCATACTATAGGTAGCCCAGACCCAGACTGCGACCTTAATTACCAGGGCAGTCCATCTGCTTTCGCGGGCAACTTACAGTAACGGGTTAGGGGGAAAATAACATTTTTTTTTTTTTTGCGTGCATTGAAGTCGGGGAGATTTTTTTGGACGGAATGCGCTCTCAGAAAAGTTTGAAAGTGAGTGCGGTTCTGTAGTAACGGTACTGTAGTACGTCAAGTAACACAGGAATTTATTGGGAATAAAGATCTCTTTGATATCCAGCTACTACTGTTTCATTGTTGATATTTTTTTTCTTGTTTTTCAGACACTGCGTTCCTTGGTGAGTTAACTTAAACTGATCCTAGTTTAATACTAGCCTATAACTTAAGAGTCATAGAATGTGCTTGTTACGATCGACCAAGACTAGTTTTTATTATCCTAGCCAAATCATTTTTCAAACACCTAGTACAGAACTTACTCCGTCTTATATACCATCAAACTTTTGCAACGTTTGTAATATTCCTCGGCAACTTCTGGTAGAGTCTGAAAACGGCTGTAGTTACACTAAGGATTCAACGCAAGTCACAACCTTGATATGTCTAGAATTGCCTTTGCGGTTTTTGATCGCGATAACTTTCGTGGAAATTTCGTTGAAACTTCGTTGACAACCGTGCCCGCAAGTAGTCTAAATCTTGTCAACGAAATTAACCGATTTTCAACTTTTTTTTATCGATTTTTGATTCCTTGGCGGTAGCCGTAGGAATCTATGCGGTCATGACTGCGTGTGTATGTGTGTATGTGTGTGCGTATGTGTGTGTGCGTGTCTGTGTGTGTGTGACGCCAAGCTTGAAATTAGGTTTTCTCAGCAATCCCAAGGTAGATTGATCTCATTCTTGGTACATAGGTTACCCATCATGAGTAGACGATCCCTATTTATTTTGGTGCTAATATCATGAATATTAATGAGTGGGCGGGGCTTAGAGTGATTTTCAACAAATGTCAATATCTTCGCAACCGTAAGTTAAATTTTCATGGAACTTGGTTTGGTGGTACAAGAGGAAAGTCCTCTATATGAATATGGTGACAGTTTGTCCAATCTCATTATTATTCATGAGGGGCGGGGCTAAGTGTTGTTTTTCGCAAAAAAGCTTGAAATTAGGTTTTCTCAGCAATCCCAAGGTGGATTGATCTCATTCTTGGTACATAGGTTACCCATCATGAGTAGACGATCCCTATTTATTTTGGTGCTAATATCATGAATATTAATGAGAGGGCGGGGCTTAGAGTGATTTTCAACAAATCTTCAGTATGACCCGGCCAGGAGTCGAACCCCCTAACCTTCCAGCTGCAAGTCGGAATTCTACCCCAATACTATTAATGAGGGGGCATGAATATTAATGAGTGGTAGAGCTTAAAGCAAATTCTTTAAAATATCAATTTGTTCATCAAACTTGAGCTGATAGCAAGGAACAACATTTGTGTTGATGCTACATTAATATTCATAAAAGGTCGGAACCAAGTGTGCACAATGAACCTACAGTAATATTTACTGTAGATGCCAAGGAATCTCAAAACCTCTTGGTTTTCTTGTTAACTTTTGTTATCGATCGTTGATTTTTTTTCAACGGGAGTTAAGCGAAATCAGTACTGTAGGATAGCCTACAGTTGTGTGAAAGGTTAATTACCGGCCTATAACACCTCTCTGATTAAGAAGAAATACACAGACCTTTATGATGAACAGTTCCCATTGCTTAACTTCAACTTCAATGTACAGTCTGCTTGATGAGATCTCAAGAAGGGAAACTTCAAGCGGTTTCATAAGTTGTACTGTATGTTAATGCCCAATATTAAGAATGATGAAACCATCTGAGGAGATCAAAAGTTACTTGAGGTTATACTTCAAGCAGTTTCATTAGTTGTACTGTATCATAATGCCCAATATTATGAATGATGAAACCAACTGTGGAGATGAAAAGTTACCTGAGCTTATACTTCAAGCGGTTTCATTAGTTGTACTGTATGTTAATGCCCAATATTAAGAACGATGAAACCATCTGAGGAGATCAAAAGTTACTTGAGGTTATACTTCAAGCGGTTTCATTAGTTGTACTGTATCATAATGCCCAATATTAAGAATGATGAAACCAACTGTGGAGATGAAAAGTTACTTGAGCTTATACTTCAAGCGGTTTCATTAGTTGTTCTGTATGTTAATGCCCAATATTAAGAATGATGAAACCAACTGTGGAGATGAAAAGTTACTTGAGGTTATACTTCAAGCGGTTTCATTAGTTGTACTGTATGTTAATGCCCAATATTAAGAATGATGAAACCAACTGAGGAGATGAAAAGTTACTTGAGGTTTTACACAAGCGTGAGTTGCACACTAGTAAAAACAGCCCCCAAACTCCCTTCCCTAAAAGAAAAGGATACTTATCAGGCTGTAATAGGCTGTGAAACGTTAAGAGATTTTAAAGGATGTCTTCTAAGTAATAATCCAAGGTAATCTGGGCAGTTTTCAAAAGATTAGTAATCCACTACGAAAACGCATGAGTAGACACTTTGGATGGTAGAATGAGAAGGAAGGACATTGACCGGAGAGAGCCGGTCACTGAGGGTGCACAGTGTTAAAAGATTACAAGGGCATAATAGACACGGTAGAATGTGGTGCTAATGTTGTGGGGAGACAGGTAAGCGGGTCACTCGTAAATATATAAACCAGTAAGTTTTATCATTTACTTGAGGTTATACTTCAAGTGGTTTCATTAGTTGTACTGTATGTTAATGCCATATAAGAGTGATGAAACCAACTATGTAGATGAAAAGTTACTTGAGATAATAGTTGTCAGTGGTTAAACTGTTAAGTCTTGGAACAGAAGCAAAACCTTGTGAATGAAAACTTGGATGGAGCTTATAACATGTGGGTGCTCCATATTTTATAGATAAACCCTGTTGGTTTTGATGTAGGTCAAAGGTCATGAGAGGTCAATATGTATTAGCAAAATGTGGAAATTTTGTAAACTAAGTGTCTTATTGATGGAGCCATGGATTGATTGAATACTTTGCATGTTGATGGCCAATATTCAGTAGATAAAGCCAAGTGGTTTTAGCAGCTATAGGTCATAGGCCAGTTGGGGTTATCCAAAGTCTATATTTTAACAATGCCTACAGCAGGGATGTAAGTCCTCCGTATTTTTACGGAAATCCGTTTTTTTTTTTTAAATTCCATTAAAGTTTCCACAAAATTGTACGAATATCAAGCACACAACGCGGCAAAAATGCCTGGCCCGTTGCAGCAAGCTAACTTCAATTTTCACTCATCGATCAACCAAAATACCATACCCTGTTACACATCGCATTGCAATGTACAACATTGTGCCATGTGAACATCGTTGCGTACGTACGAACTTCAAATCGCCATAGCTCATTTCTGTCGTAGAAAAACCTTGCCTAGTTCACATCTTCTTAACTGCTGGTGCTCGACATAAGTTTCGGAATTAACGCTTGTGATATTTGTGAGCGGTGGAAATCTATGGGATACGCATATGATAGTTGATATTCGTGATCGCATTCGAGTGTGAGATTGTTTTTTATTTCGGAGTTCGCATGCGACGTAATCGTAACTTTGAGCTAGCCTAACATAACGATAGTGTGTAAGTAGTCAGAACTAGGAGTAGGATGTGTTAGCGCTAATACTTTTGAGCTAGCCTAACATAACGATAGTGTGTAAGTAGTCAGAGCTAGGAGTAGGATGTGTTAGGACGGCATTCACCCGGGGGTCTCCGAATAGTTTTCCGTATTTTTGGGGGGGCTGCACTTACATCCCTGCTACAGGCAATAACTCAACAATAGCAAACTAAAATAGATCTCAAAAATGGTTTTAATTAATTCCCTCCATACTGAATGGCTATTATGAAGAAAATAAAGTGTTTTTGTGTGCAGTGGAGGACTGGATGTCATATATGTTACTTTAGGGAAGCAGCTAGAGCTGTCAGAAAAGTGGAAACATTTTAATCAGTGTCTGAAGTAAGGTAATTCTGACATGTCTCAAAATGCAGCTGATATTAAAATGTTTTGTATTTCTGGTTCCTATTTTTATCAAGCCCATACATATGCATAGATCTGCAATTTGTGCCATTTGTCAGTATGTCATGGTTAGTTGTTAATTTTGTTATCAAGTATTTTATACTGTATATGTTTTATTGCTACACCCATTCCAGGGTCTGGAGATGTACGACTAATTAATGGTTATACTCCAGGCGAAGGAACCGTCCAGATATATTACAATAAAGAATGGGGAACAATCTGCGATGACAATTTTGACCTACAAGACGGTCATGTGATCTGCCGCCAGCTCGGCTATAGTGGAGCTCTGGAGTACCAATCCAGTGCTTACTATGGTTCAGGAGATGGACCCATTCTGTATGAATTAGATTGCAGTGGTTGGGAGGACAGCTGGAGGGATTGTAACTACAATGACTGGGAGACCAGTTCCTGCTCACATTATGAAGATATAGGATTACAATGTACACATGATATTGGTGAGTATCAAAGGGTTTATGTATTATATGAAGATCTTCTGTATACCCATCATTTTATTGGTTACGATGTTGACGGTTCAGTAACCTTTGCAATCGTGCTGTCATGGCACTGGCAAACTTCTATAAAATGACCACTGATTTTCAGCAAGAAAGCAAAGTTTTTACATGTTGTGCTTGCATACCCAGCCATCTGTCTGTTGTCATTCTGTAATCTCCCAGTTCTAAAAAGCTTCCAGTCAATTTCAATACTCTTGCTTCCTTATACCATCAGGTAGTTTCAATTGTGATTATTGCAAATATAAAAAGTCACTTCAGGTGGTATTGTAGGCACTGTTCTCATGATGGTTGTTTGTATGTTTCTTTTTGTTTTGTCTTTTTTTTCTGTTTTGGGGGAGACTTTCCATTACTTTGTGATGTTACCATGGCTGGTTCTCATTCATAGTTTCAGGATGCTTCATAAATCTTAAAATAAGATTAAGAAAAGGAAGTGCTTTTGTGTGCAGTGGAGGTCAAAGGTTACTTGAGGGAAGCAGCTAGAGCTGTCAAAATGTGGAAACATTGTAAGACAGTATCTAAAGTAAGGTAATTCTGACATATCTCAAATGCAGCTGATATTAAAATGTTTTGTATTTCTGGTTCCTATTTTGATCAAGCCCATACATATGCATATATCTGCAATTTGTACCATTTGTCAGTATGTCATGGTTAGTTGTTAATTTTGTTATCAAGTATGTTATACTGTATATGTTTTATAGCTACACCCATTCCAGTGTCTGGAGATGTACGACTAATTAATGGTATATATACTCCAGACGAAGGAACAGTCCAGATATATTACAATAACGAATGGGGAACAATCTGCGATGACAGTTTTGACCTGCAAGACGGTCATGTGATCTGCCGCCAGCTCGGCTATAGTCGAGCTCTGCAGTACCAATCCGATGCTTACTATGGTGAAGGAGATGGACCCATTCTGTATGGCCTATATTGCAGTGGTAGGGAGGACAGCTGGAGGGGTTGTAACTACTATGGCTGGGACACCAGTTCCTGCTCACATAGTGAAGATGTAGGATTACAATGTACACATGATATTGGTGAGTATCAAAGGGTTTATGTATTATAGCGAGATCTTCTGTATACCCATCATATTATTGGTTACAATGTTGAAGGCTCAGTAACCTTTGCAATCGTGCTGGTGTGTGTTGGTGGGTGCAGGGGCATAGGTGAGTGTGTATGCGACGTCCTAAACATGATATCTCAAGATGGGTTACCTCTGCAGTTCTCATGTGGCATGTGGCTTCTAAATTAGTACAAGAACCCTATTGCTTTGGGCGGAGGTCAAAGGTCATTTTGGGTCATCATAGGGGAAAATTAGAAAATTAAAAAATGCTGTGTCTCCATGACCTGAACATCAATGGAGCTCATATATGCAAAGTTTGATAGCCTTATTGTAGTGTAACATTTTATACAATTTCATGTA
Organism: Apostichopus japonicus; assembly: GCF_037975245.1. Classification (NCBI taxonomy): domain Eukaryota; kingdom Metazoa; phylum Echinodermata; class Holothuroidea; order Aspidochirotida; family Stichopodidae; genus Apostichopus; species Apostichopus japonicus. Next base: position 20,371,265 of record NC_092581.1, read on the forward strand.
GTTCAGAGTTCATTAAAGGCAGGAATGAAAGGTTAAAACTTGATATACTTATAAACACGATATCTCCAGATAGAACACTTAATTGGCTCTCATATTTTGCATGCGGCTTCCCTATAATAAGTAAAAGAAGATTCCTGTTTTTGGTGGAGGTCAATGGTCGTTTGGGGTCATCAAAGGTCACACTCTGGAAAGCCTTATACACACAAACCTTGTACAACAGGATATCCCAAGATAGTTTACATCACATGGAATATATTTGGCTAGTCTCCTTCTTATAGTGAGTACAAGAACCCTATTATTATTGAGTGGATGTAACTGTCATTTGGGGTCAGTATACAGTAGGTCCGTAAGTATCTTACTGATGGAGTCATGGTTTGATAGAATACTTTGCATGTTGATGGCCAATATTTAGTAGATAAAGCCAAGTGGTTATAGCAGAGGTCATAGGTCAGTTGGGGTTATCGAAGGTCTATATATTAAAAATGCATACAGACAATAACTCAACAAGAGCAAACTGAAATAGATCTCATAAATGGGTTTTAATTAGTTCCCTCCATACTGAATGGCTATTAAGAAGAAAAGAATTTTTTTTGTGTGCAGTGGAGGACTGGAGGTCATATATGTTACTTGGGGAAGCAGCTAGAGCTGTCAAAATGTGGAACATTTTAAGCAGTATCAGAAGTAAGGTAATTCTGACATGTCTCAAAATGCAACTGATATTAAAATGTTTTGTATTTCTGGTTCCTATTTCTGTCAAGCCCATACATATACAAAGAGATCTGCAATTTGTGCCATTTGTTACTGTGTATCAGTATGTCATGGTTAGTTTGTAGAATGGTCCATCAAAATACACTGATAAACATAAAATTTAATTGAGTATAAATACGATAATTATCCTGAGTAAGCAAAGTATGTAGATGTTTATCTTTCATCCATATTCCTCAGGTTTTGCACAACTTCAAACATTCATCATTAACTATTGGCTATTACAAGCTCCAGGTCTATCATTGGATTTGGGTTACTTTAACAGCACACACCATTGATGAATAAATATCACTTTAAAATAAATCAAAAAGAGGTTAACCAGATGCTTTTGCAGACTTTGTGTTATGATTATATTAAATGGTTGTCTATGCATCATCCTTCAAGATTCTTACTGAAATATATTCACATACAGGATCCAGTTCAACTTCTGTCACTGGATTAGTGGTCACTGCAATCATTGTCATCTTAATCGGCGTCTGTTGCTGTAGTATCTGTGCTGCTGTGATAAAGAATTCAAGGCAGCCAAGATCTTCAGCAACTGCTGCGGGGACTCACCAACAGGTGCCCCATCAGACAAATCAGATGGCTGCGATACAACCACTCCCGACATCAGGTCAAACAACCCAAACCGCAGTGGGAGATAATCCACCCCCATACATGGAAGTGATGTCTAGCCCTATGAAGTATCCACCACCAGGCACTCAGAGTAACCCAGCATACCCCCCACAGACCTATCCTCAACAACCAACTGCAACCCAACCAGCCATTGTTCCCTACCCTACACAGCAAGCACCTGTTCCTTACCCTACACAGGCAGCCCCAAACCCACAGCAACCAACTGTTGCCCCATACCCACAGCAACCCACTGTTGCCCCATACTTACAGCAACCAACTACTGTTCCTTACCCACAGCAACTCCCCAATGCTCCATACCCACAACAACCCACTGTTGTTCCTGCTCAGTCATATCCAGCTGCTGTGCCTCAGGGGTACCCTCCTCAGAATAATCAAGCAGAGCTGTACCCACAACAGAGTAACCCGACAGTGCCACAGAATGGAGAGTTGAACAATGTATCACCCTCAGCTCCACCAATGCAGTCTCAGCCTGAGTAAAAATCTCAAATCACATCAAGAGTAGAAACTGACCCCATTTATGAAGGACCTTCTGACAGTGACCCCTTTGAATGGTCTGTACTAACCCTTGTGTTCCTGAAATAATGTAGTACTATAATGTTTGTATTGGGGACATCCATTTGGATCTGGTCTTTTTCTACTTGCTCATATTCAACATTAGCGTTTTAAGGGAATTTTTCTTTTTGATAGTGTTTGTTTGCCTTGTATGTATGTGATAGCTTGTTTGTAAACACAATAACACCTATCATTAGCTTCTACCTTAATGAGCAGAAGTAATATTTTTCAGTGGAGGATAATTGTCAGTAAAAATTAAAGTCTGAAAAATTGTAAATTTATGAGCTCTAATTTATTAAGGTGCTTTGATGTACTTTATACTTGGTATATGGATCCAACTTATTGCGTATAAATATATCATATTGTGTTCTTTTGAGGAGGTCAAAGATCAACAGAGGTCAAAGTCCGAGCTTTGTGAACTTGTTAGTTCCAATATTATAGCTTGAATGAACTTGACATCTGGTATTAGGATCCACCTTATTAATAAAACTCTTCTTGTGTGCAGAAAGGTATTGAGCAAAGTTTGTTAAGTTATATTTAGTTTAATATCAATAATTGATTTATGGTACCATTGTGACAACAACCAATTTTAATATTGCAGAGGCTGATATCACCAACAGTTACTATGTACTTTCTTTATTCATTTGATAATTTGAAGTCCTAACTAATGAACAAAGGTCGAGGTTTTAAGTGAACAATATATTTGAGGCTAATATTTGTGAAATTGTATAGTAAGTCTTCTTTGTGGATAATGCTTATTTTTGCAACCATTTTAGAGGCTATACTCAATCAACAGTAAATCATATTTTGGAGTCGAAACTTATGATGGAAAGTTGCAATATTGAGATAACCTTATCATTGCATGTTCTTATGAGACTTTTGTAGATTTTGTGACTATTTTAGAGACTAGTATACATAAGTGAAATGGCATCATTAGGGACTTGATTTTATCTGTATCATAATTGTGATATTTTTCACTAAGGCATCAAAAGTTTGTCATGATATTTGCAGAATTTTTGGTATATACAGTACTCTAGACCAATCAATGAAGTGAATATAAACAAGGTTAAGACAAAAAAACAAGAGCAGTCATGATAAACAGATGAGTTTTATGTTGGAACTTAAAACAATCAAAAGTAAGTAAAATACCAAGTGCAGGCGGCAGGGCGTTCCATACACATGGTTGCGCGAATATGAAACGACCCTACCACCATAAAACTTAGACTTTCTCAATGGTTGGTGGAGGGCCAGGGTTTGAGTGATGAATGCACCCACCACAACACCATGTCAATAGTTCTCAGTGAGTGGAAATGTCTAGCAGGATTCATTGTCATTCATCCAGAAAGTAATTTTATTCTTCCTTTTCACAAATATTGAACGGTTATTAACTGCCAGATTTACATGGCAGTCAAGCCTATATAACTATAGAAAATCAGTCTTAATGCTTCTTTTTTTCTTATTTCATTTGAAAGCTCAGAGCTATTTTTAAACCTTCTGCATTTGTATGTGACCGTACTACATCTCAGCCACAATGCAGTATTGTGTCAATAGTCACCAAGACTTCAGTATCGTCTTGCAACTGAGCTCCACAAACTGAATTACAGATGAGTCCTCGATCACAACAACTGTTATATTTGCTTTTGGTTCATGACCAGTGCTTGTTTAGGTCACTTGCAAAATGATAGTAGCCTACTGTGATTGGTAACATTTGCTGAAGCTGGGCAGTTGTACAGCCTTAAACAAACATACTGCGCCCTGGGTGTTACTAAAACGAATGACAATTGCGTTACACATAAAAAATGACAACATGTTGTACACACTAAAAAATTGCGTTGACTAAAACGAGTGACAGTAATGACAGCACAGACATTTGCTTCAACCGGATATCACAGTTCAGACTTCGTGGGTATCTAGATCTAGTAAAGTACAGATAAGATAAACACGCACCTAAGCTTATAGTAAGCGAAATTGTAAGTCTGATTTTAAAAAGTAAATTTAACGTCATTTTTCCGATATTAATTGTTAGAAACTAACAACACTATAATCTTGAAACGGCTTCAGTTATCTTTCTATGTAAATCTACAGAGGTAAAAAGCACAGCACTCAAGCGCATTCTTACACAAAAACTTTCCCTGTGGTTTCTATCCGTAAATTACACCAAAACCCTGCAACCACGTAACATGGGATTTTCCTCAAATCAGTTTGGCACAGAAAACCAATAACCGCATTTACTCCACTCCGTTGATCATTCTATCTCTTCTCAACACTGTCCTTCGTTGTCATTCGCTGTCATTTACGATGGCCCATTAGGGCCATAGTGAGAAAAAAAATTGTCAAGTAAAAAAAAAAAATCAAGTGAGAAATTGATAAGTGAAAAAAAAAAAAAATTCCAACCATAGAATTAATATGTCATGACAGATTATTTAATCTGTCGTAACAGATAATTTAATCTGTCGTAACAGATTATATAATCTGTCGTAACAGATTATTTAATCTGTCGTAACAGAATATATAATCTGTCGTAACAGATTATTTAATCTGTCGTAACAGATTATTTAATCTGTCGTAACAGATTATTTTAATCTGTCGTAACAGATTATTTAATCTGTCTAGTCTACGCCAGGCGATGAACGACGAAAAAACACACACGAGTATTGAAGTGTATAGAATATATATATCCAAACCCAAGCCTGGGCACGAGAAGGGAGAACTCCAACATAATAACGCTGAACAATACCACGGAGAGGCGTTAACTGCTACAACACAATGCACGCTGCACGTGCAACATATACAGTAGCGCATAGCGCATGATACATTGTACGGGGACTTTGATGTGCCACGTTAAAGCTGCTTTAAATAAAATTAATGCCCATGAGGTCATCCGTTTGTGTACGAGGAAGGGGATATAGATGAGTTTATACGGGGTATCAAAATTACATAAGTTCTTTCTAGTAATCATTTTCCTTCCGTCAGTTTCGCTTTTTCCAAATATTCTGGACTTTGAAAATCTAAGGACATGTTTGTGAATCAATGGTGGCGCTGTCCTCGCTACAGGATCCCCCCCCCCACCTTGTTTCGGACCTGGCTATATTTCTGTGAGCGTCTCTGTTATCATACATGTTTTCAATGACTAAGCTATCATGTGATCGTGCACAGTTACACAAACTTGTAATGTAAAGTAGATGTATAGAGGAAATGCATGATAATTGTTCTAATCAAAATAGCCTAAAAAATAACTTTATTTCAGAGATATTCGTGATTTCACCATATAGGTTCGGCAAGTCAGAGATCAAGAGCCAAGCATTGCAGCTTCCACTGCTAGTTTGGACCAACTCAGGTCATGCAAACTTTCGTTAAAAAAAAACATTTAATAGGTTATGTGGGACGGAAAACCTGAATGAGACAAATTCCCACCCTGCCGTTTGAAAATCCACCTTTTAGTATACGCGTAATGCTGTATAGAAGTCCCAAACAGCAAGTTCCGAACCAAAGAACGATTACTAAGCGTTCTAACGGGGATAATTCAAGTTCAAATTGGATATAGGGATTTGCCTCCCACGGATATCTCACCCCCCCCCCCCCCCGTTGCTACATTTACCTCAACAATAGAGCTGTAACTTATCATCCAAAGTATTCACACTTCCAGTATATTAAAAAAGATAACCTATTTTAAATATTATCAACTGATTTCACCTTTTCAAATGATATCACCTTTCAGCGTTAAAATATTTTTTTCTGATCAACAATTCCTAACATTCCCTATATGAAGAACCCTCCCTATATTATTTTTAATTCTTACGCTTTCATACCCTCGAAAATAGGAAAACACATCATTTATTCGTCTAGAATTTAAAAATGGTAAATATTTCTTTTCATGTCATAAAAGAAAATTTGGCAAAAAATTGTTGCTTTGAGAATCAGGAATTGTGACAATGTGTTTTAATATCATCGTGGCATACATTGTTACCATTCTGATAAACTTTCAATGTCCTGTCCTAGCTTTCGATACATTAGCACGCAGCTGAAGTTTGAAAATGTAGCACCAAAAGTAAACTAGAAGCAAACGGGCGTAATTCCATCAATGCACATCGCCGTAATAAATTTGTTTTTTTCACCAAAATTTACCCCAAAAATTGCGTTCTTAAAATTTGGCGGTGCCAATGGTGCCACGTATGGATTTATGCAGTTCCACGTCATTATGTGGCGGGAACCATTTTGTTAACATATAAGGTTCACATAATTTTATACTGCATTTTGGTCGGTTTTGGCGTTCCACACTCTTGCTTGATGTGTGTAGCCAATATAAACACACTACCATAGTCGTTTCCTCATAGTTACAGGAATGCAGGATAAATCGACCCAAAAATTCATTTGCTTGCAATCTGAACTAACTGACATTTCGCTCATAGAAGAAGTAATATGGCACGTCAAATTCTCCGTACAATGGTATTCCATCTATGTGTGATTGATTAATCTGTTACGAAAGAATATATAATCAGTTACGACAGATTAAACAATCTGTTACGACAGATTAAATAATCTGTTACGACAGATTAAATATGTTACGACACATGAAATAATCTGTTACGACAGATTATATCATCTGTTACGGCAGATTAAATGATCTGTCATGACATTAATTCTTTGGTTGGAATTTTTTTTCTTTCAATTGTCATTTTTTTTTTCACTTATCAATTTTTCACTTGATTTTTTTTTTTTACTTGACAATTTTTTTTTCTCACTATGGCCCAAATGTGCCATCGTAGTCATTCGCTGTCATTCGCGAATGATATTTAACCCTGTACAAAGTCAATTGTCATTCGTTTCAGGTTGTCCCTGCGCCCGACCATCCACATTTTGTCATGTTAACAGCATTGCAGTCTAGTCCAGTCGCACTCATGCTGGCAGTGTGCAGTCAGAATTATACTATGAAATTTGTTTAAGATTAACATAATATATTCAGATATTAATCCAGAATTACAAATAATAGAAGGTCATCTATGTCAATCACATTTTCATTTTATTTTATTTTTTAATCATATATTGCCAATTATTTACTTCGGGGAATAAAAAATATTAACACTAAAGAATAACAAACACAAGACTGTCCTGTCCTTTTTCTGTTGCTGCTTTATTTAATAAATGACATTTTAAACATAATGAGACATGCAAACCCATAACCTTAATACAGGTAAGTATGCCCTTTCAAGCTAGCAACCCGATAAATGCAAACAAAGAACAATGGCTATTGAAAGTTTCGGTTCGCATTTGACTTATAATTAGTTTCAAAATGCATACATCGTGTTTCAGATCAGCCAGCCAATTTCCCCAGGAGGTACTGTAAGCTGCAGAATTAGCCCCCAAACGCGCATGCTCATGGAAAGAAACTGAGGGAAATCCCTTTTTGACTACTGCCTGTTAGCTCTGCATCAAAAAAAAAAGAGAGAAAAAAGTACACTGGCCTTGCGTTAGTGTAGATCAGTGCATTAGATGGAGATGCGTAGACGGAGAGAAAATGGTTGTGTCATTTACAGTTGGACTTAAAATGCAACTTTTGGCAGTTTGGGGATTGAAAATAATGAGATTTTAATTTAGACGACTTTCATTTCAAGTTCCGATGTCATAAAGGAGACTAACTTGGTGAGATAGGCAATAAAAGTTCGTGAATTTCAAAGTTACCTCGAGACCTAGTCTAGGACTATATAAATAACGGCTAGGTGTAACTACTGTAGTTCTAGACGTATATATGACAGTTCAATTAACATCAGTGTCTATGGGCAGTCCATACTATGCGCTTAAGGGTAAAAAACATTTGATATGAGCCTACGCAGGTAGCCAACGTAAGCATAATTTTGCAATTTGTAAAATTGCTTCCAATTAGTTGTAACAACAGTATACTGTAGCTCATAATTGAAAGTCTATAACATATGTTAAGTACCCTTAACAATATGCATAGGCCTACTGTGTGTAATTGTAGCCTAGAATACATGCATCTGTAGGCCTATACAGTTTTCTGTTTTGTGCAGGGAATAATTTATCAGCATTTGGGCAAATTGCAATAGAAGTCCAAAAATGTATGATCCTTTTTGACAACATGAACCAATTGATTTTAAAGAAAATATTATTAAGAGTCAAAAAAACTTCTTCATGAAAATTGAACACCAAATTATTTTTGAGTGTTTATTTAATTGTTGGTCACTTCTGCCATGTGCTATGCATAACAAAAAATAAATGTCAAAACAGACTAGATAATTTATTTTCTACCATTATGCAGTCACAGTGACAAATGGACTTTCAACATCTTACCAAGAAAGGCAATGGGGTGAAGTTGATATTACTCAGCTGTCCGTTGGCTTCTACACTCAGTCAAGGTACTGTAAGAGTATATGATTGTACTTGAATATTTAGGACAATGTAGTGATGCTCACATCATCAGCTGTTGTACATAAAAGTCAAGTATTGCTCTACTGTAAGTCCTCATTCCCATGTAACAAATTTTGCCATTGTTAGAACTTCAGATGGGATATTGATGTTCTAGTTTTGTGATATGTATATACTATGGCATAAATACCTACAGGTTGCAATCTTTCTGTAGTTTATGATCACAGATACAACCATATGACAAAATGGAAAATCATTGTTTTTGGAACTAATTTCAAATGTTAAATTGCATGCATTTGTACATGTACAGTATGTGTGTCTTAAATGTTAAAAGGAAAGAAACTTGTGTTAATTTGACACATTCGAAATTGAGAAAATTGTATTATCTACGGTTTGTACTTGTTGAAAAAAATTTAACACAATATATTGATACAAGTTTACAACTTGTTTCATGTCTGCCACAGCCTAATCCCTTTTTCTAGGAATGTTTCCAAATTTCACACATTGGATGTCTTGCCATAGGTTGCTACAGATTTATGAGTATATCCACAGTTATATGACAAGCCACAAGATGGTAACTTGTGATATCTGAAGGGGAGATGTGGTAATGAGAGGAGAGCTAAGGCACAATTTTAAATGTACATTGAATGTACAACAGGTACAGTTTAACTACTGATTGTTTCAAATGTGAAGCAATTGTATAATCCTTGTTGAATATGGATTTTGAGCTTACAAGTCTCTAATGTATTTTTACTTTTTATATTTAAGAGAGACAGTAATACAATACTTAGATAAACTAATCATTCTGCCTCTTTCAGATAATGGTGATGTAAGACTTTCATTTTTAATATGTACAGTACCTTCAAGGTTACATTCAGATGATGTATCCTTTCCTACATAATGTGTACAATACCTTCAAGATAACATCCAGATGCTGCATCCTTTCATTTTTATGTGTACAGTACCTTCAAGGTAACATCCATATGCAAGCTGTATCTTTTCCTTCATAATGTGTACAATACCTTCAAGGTAACATCCATAAGCAAGCTGTATCCTTTCATTCATAATGTGTACAATACCTTCAAGGTAACATCCATATGCAAGCTGTATCTTTTCCTTCATAATGTGTACAATACCTTCAAGGTAACATCCATAAGCAAGCTGTATCCTTTCATTCATAATGTGTACAATACCTTCAAGGTAACATCCAGATGCTGCATCCTTTCATTTTTATGTGTACAGTACCTTCAAGGTAACATCCATATGCAAGCTGTATCCTTTCATTCATAATGTGTACAATACCTTCAAGGTAACATCCATATGCAAGCTGTATCTTTTCCTTCATAATGTGTACAATACCTTCAAGGTAACATCCATAAGCAAGCTGTATCCTTTCATTCATAATGTGTACAATACCTTCAAGGTAACATCCATATGCAAGCTGTATCTTTTCCTTCATAATGTGTACAATACCTTCAAGGTAACATCCAATGCAAGCTGTATCCTTTTCCTTCATAATGTGTACAATACCTTCAATGTAACATCCATAAGCAAGCTGTATCCTTTTCATTCATAATGTGTACAATACCTTCAAGGTAACATCCATAAGCAAGCTGTATCCTTTTCATTCATAATGTGTACAATACCTTCAATGTAACATCCATAAGCAAGCTGTATCCTTTTCATTCATAATGTGTACAATACCTTCAAGGTAACATCCATATGCAAGCTGTATCCTTTTCTTCATAATGTGTACAATACCTTCAATGTAACATCCAGATGATGTATCCTTTCCTTCATAATTTGCACAATATATTTCTTGGAAATTTCCACAGAAATGTTGTACTGTAGATGTGACAACTATTTTTTTGCTCTTTTAAGAGAGAAATTCTGGTTAAGTCATCACATATTATGCAAATATCTGTTCTGGATCGGTTGTTATTGTGTTTGCATTCCTCCAAAGTTTATAAAGAAATGCATCCTTGAATGTTAGTTGTGGTTTAAACATGAAATTAAAATTAAAATTGATTTTGTTACTGAAGTCATCCTGTATAAAACACATAAGATCATCTCGGTGGTCTCAAACAGAGGTCACATGTGTACAATCACTTTCAAACTTTCAGCCAAGAGGAAGGAGTTTGTCAGTGATTTCACAGTCACATCATATCAAATAAAGCACTGTGGCTTTCATTCTGTGGTCTTGTCTGGTGGCTGTCTCCCGCACGCAAAATTTTTTCCTAGGAGGGTTAGGGGCAATTACCATTTGTAGGCGTATCCAGACCCTCGCGCATGTGTGTTACTCGTAAAAGTTTATAGCTAGTAGTAGTAGTACATACAGTGTGTGCGACGTGATTCACGTTTTGCACACATGTATATGTATATGGGTTCGTGCAACAATGGAGACCTGTTCGACTGACAATTCTTGCAAAAATCTTCAGCTGAAATCTTGCCCTAGATTAGAGGTAAAGTTACTCGATACAATTGCATATAAAAAAGTAATCATCTCACCAAGAGTTTAGACACAACACAAATTTCATCTGTCGTCATCAATTTGAACTATCAGTCATTCGGTACTTTATCTGCTTTGCAACATTTCTAAATTGTACAAGTGAAAAATAATTATGTGATGATATTGACGGTGACGATTTGATCGCGCTTTAATTTGTAGTCCTTTAAACCGCATCCCATCACTTATTTTCTTCAATTCTCACTTGGTAGTCCTTGGACAAAAAGCAAAGTGCATTACATGTAAAACTGTACAGCGGAGATCTATTGCTTTATACAGCGTACATATTGCCCACGTACACCCGGGCCCCCATATGTGTATTACAGCGATCGATGAGTAACGCGTGTCTATGAGTAACACGCATGCGCCAGGGTTTGGATACGCCTATATATGATAATTACCCCTGACCCTCCTAGGATAAAAAATTACGCCTCCCGCACCAGCAGTTCGAGATGTGCAGTACAGTCATTGAATATGGCTAGGTAATTAAGTGCCTGTCATAAATTGGTTTTCTTTTCCTTCATTTCTCTTACAGCCATTCCATTGTATCATTACGTACGTCTAGTCAATGGTGTGACTTCAAGAGAAGGAAGGGTGGAGATATTTTACAATTACCAATGGGGAACAATATGTGATGAGAGCTTTGGATGGGATGCAGCTAACGTTCTCTGCCTCCAGTTAGGCTACAATGGAGTATCGAATTATCATTTCAAATATGGCCAAGGACATGGACCCATCCTGAGGAGTTTAAGTTGCTATGGTTACGAGAGTGACTGGAAAGATTGCAGCCCTGAAGGCTGGAACACAACTAGTTGTTCTCATAGTGATGATGTGGGTGTGAAGTGTACATACGACGCTACGGAACGTAAGTACCAGAGCTTCAGTGTAGATTGCAGTACTCATAATTTTATTAAATATCAAGTGTGAATCATAAGAATGGAGTTAGTTTAAGGAAATGTCATAAAGTTTGATTATTACTGATTTTGTTTTTGTTATTGAGCTTGGAAAAAACATACAAAGTTGATAAGGAGATGCAATCAGGTTTCTTGGCAGACCATTTGTAAAACTAAGATGAAGAACAAACAGGAAATGTCAGAAATGGCAATGTGTCTTAAATGAAGTCATCTAGGACCCTTTGTGAGACCCTCAAGTACAACAGTATTATAACAAAGAAATGGACAATTTTATTCTCCTTAGCTTAACAAAAAAAATGTCATTCGATTATCCTCTTCTCTATGGTTAGCTCCTAAATGCATGGAGTTATGGGTTAATTGAATGTAACTAACTTTGAATGGCTAAGCCTTCCCTTACTCAAGGGAAGTAGTTCACAGGTCGGGTGGTCTGTGCTGTCATTAGGGTAGATGTTCAATAAAAGTAGGCTATTGTTCTTGTCGATTTATTCTTGAAACTTGATTCCATGGACTCCTTCCAACTGGCCTTGGTGCCTATAGGAAATCTGACGTTTTTACGGCCAATGATGTTCAATAAAAGTAGGCTATTGTTCTTGTCGATTTATTCTTGAAACTTGATTCCATGGAATCTTTGCTTATATATTCTCTATAGTTAGAATTGCATCAAACTCTTTTGTAGACATACAGTATGATGATATTATTGTAGATAGAAAAAAAGGAAACATAAAAACATTTTCAAAATCAATCGAGCTGATGACATAGCATTCATTCTTAGTTTGCACGACGGATGCATTTACAAAACATCACCAAAGCTAAACTTAAATAGTCATATCTTCAGCTAGGAAAGCAAATGCTATGGGGATGTGATTGATGATGTCGAAATTTCTCAACAATTTTGCTTTTAATGCAATAATTTTTTTAACTACTGTACCCAGGGATCCCTTTAAATGGAAATAGGAACCCAAAGTGATCTGTTTTTGCTCAAGGTCAAACAGAGGGTGACTGAAATGGTTTATCTCTAGGAACTAAATATCTTATCAGTAACTACCATTAATTAATATGTAGATGTGTTCTGTCTTACTGAAATAGTAATTGCCCCAACAGGATATTTCTTTAAGTCTTACGTTAGGATTTTTGTCACAAATTGGCAGAAGTCAGTGATTACCTGTATGTAACTTTCTTCTGTTCAGTGATCTTGATAAATATGTATGATTAATTACAAAGTACAATCTTACTATAAACTTAATCATAAAAAATATAACACAAATGAATTAAACTGATTAATATAAATATTGACTAAAAAGATGTTAATCAGACACAGTATGCATACTTGTTATAATGATTGTACATTTAATGGTTGATTATGTTCAAGACTCCTCATTAAATATATTCATTTACAGGCCACAGGTCTGCTTTTGGATTAGTGGTCTCTGCAATCATTATCATGTTAATTGCCATCTGTTGCTGTAGTATCTGTCCTGCTATGATAAAGAAATCAAAGCAGCCAAGATCTTCAGCAACTGCTGCAGGGACTCACCAACTGGTTCCTCATCAGACAAATCAGATGGCTGCGATGCAACCACTCCCGACATCAGGTCAAACAACCCAAACCGCAGTGGGAGATAATCCACCCGCATACAGGGAAGTGATGTCTAGCCCTATGAAGTATCCACCACCAGGCACTCAGAGTAACCCAGCATACCCCCCACAGAACTATCCTCAAGGTCCCACTGCAACCCAACCAGCATTTGCTCCCTACCCTACACAACAAGCTCCTGTTTCTTACCCTGCACAATCAGCTCCATACCCACAGCAATCCAATCTTGTTTCATACCCGCAGTATGCACAGGTGAGCAGTGTAACACCATCAGCACCACCAATGGTGTCACAGTGATCAGCCTTGAGCAGTAAACATATCAAAGTGAGTCAGCAGTCTGAGGTGCCTCTTAGAAGAGAGAGGCACCTCAGATTATATGGTAGTATGAATGCCACCACCAGGCCCTGACCAGGTATCTCAAAATATGTTAAGCTAACTTTAACAAGAAAAGGAAAAGTGTAAAAGTTCATGGCCAGCGTATCTTCCCTCCATTAATGCTGACACAAACTTTGGGAAATATTAAGGTGGTCAGGCATAGGGCACTTGACAAACTATTAAAATGTTGATGCTGGGGATTGTATTTTATCTTTGCAACCATATTTTTGCTGCATTCTGATTAAATCTCTGTTCATATGGGCTCTTACTAATATGCAATTTACTATGCACCTTCTTGCCAGTGGGAACGTTGCAATAAAAATTGTTTTAGTGCACTTTTTATTTTGGGACTATTAATAAATTGCTTTATAATATATTACCTCAAACTTGCCTGCCAAGAGATGAGGAGAAGAAGGGGGGGGGGGGGGGGGACTTCACCCGGCCAGGGGTCATTTAATAGGTGCAGGGTAGATATTGAATAAAGAAGAATGTGTTCTCTTTTTCATGATATATACTGGACGGAAATGGAAGATTTAAAAAACAACTGGTCTGGTGATATAATTGTCCTGGGGCCCGTCCTGGCTCCGTAGATACTTGCTTACCATATGTCATTCCTTCTTAGTATTTAGAAGCTATTACACATATTGGTGTGCAATAATTATGTTGATATTTCCTTTCTGTTTTCATAACAATTTCAAAGGTTGATAAAGCTTTTTAAGCCCCCCCCCCCCCGAAATAAAAAAAAAATGAAATATTATTACACATTCTTATTTGAATTAACAGTAAATTCGTTGTACATACTTTTTTTAAGCCCCCCCCCCCCCTCTAAATCAAAAAAAAAAAAAATTGAAATATTATTTCACATTTTTATTTAAATTAACAGTAAAGTCATTGTAGATACTTGCTACCATTCGGCAATCCTTGGTAGTATTTAAAGGCTATTATAAATATTAGTGTGCAAAAGTTATGTAGGTTTTTCCTTCTGATTTTAAAACAATTTCAGAGGTTGCTAGCTCATTAAGGCCCCCCCTAATAAAAAAGATTAAATATTATTATATATTTTTATCAAAATTAACAGAACAGTCATTGTAGATACTTGCTACCATTTAGCAACCCTTGGTAGTATTAAGAGGCTATTATAAATATTGGTGTGCTATAATTTTGTAGATTTTTTTTCGTTTGGTTTTCATATCAAAGGTTGCTATAGCTTATTAAGCCCCACCTCACCCCCCCCCCCCCCAAAGAAAAAATGAAAAGTTATTATATATTTTTATTGTGCTTTTTGAGAGATTTTTTATTTTTTATCATTTTTAAGTACTGTAGAGGCTAATATTATTGAACAAATATCATAAATTAACAACTTATTTTGTCTTCTTGTAATGGTTTTTCTTTCTGTAAAGGCAACCAATTTGGCAACAAATATTTACAACAATTTGCCAGTTTTCACTACAATAATTAACTAGGCTACTGGTGAGCAAAATAATCTACTGGATAGGCAATGGACCAGTTAATTTAATGGGTGGGCTAAAAATAATATACCAGCTGGGCAAAATAATATAGTGGGTGGGTAATCATGCTTGCCCACATACACCGATAGTGTGTTATCTAAATTCCTGTGTAAGTAGCCTACTAAAAATATTATTATGAGTTACTGGGTGGGTAATTGTGCTTGCCCACAAACATTGCTTGAAAGACTACCAAGATTACAGGTTGGCAATGCACATAGCATCAAAGTGCTCCATAGTTACCCCTCCATTTCCCAGCATTTCCCTGGGTGTATAAATATACACATCTTCGTTTTCATTTGAAAATTATAAGTGAGTGGTATTGCTATTTTATGCCAATTATTTTCAAGGTTCCCCTTTTTTTTCTGCCATTTTTTGATATACTTTATGAGGAAAAGATTTTAATACATGATAAGAACTTGTCATTAATGGAAAGCATTTCTTAAAATTATTTGAGTTTAAGGTCAAAAACATTCCATCTGTACAGATGTCATGAGTTGTTTATTAGATTATACAAAATGTGCTGCAATAACCAATTTCCATTGTATTTTTATATGATTGGCCCTATAAAAAATTATTTATCTAATATTTTTAATTGTACAGATTAGGAGCTTAGAATTCAGCAAACAGGCTGCCAAGCATGTGGGGGCTGAATGTGTAGTTTAAATTGTGAGTAAATATCAACCACAACTTGCTACTAGAAATGTCACTCTTGTATAGAGATGCATCACTCAAATTTCATTTTACCCTTTTGGCTTTTGAAGTATATTGTTGCAAGAAACTTGCTGTTATAGATATATATCGATATAAATAAATGGAACCTCAAATATAGCTTCCTGTGACTGTCGTGTTCTTTCTCTGCTCTGTTCAATGTATGACATTTTAATCACCTCAGTTTACTATAGCATGCAAAACATTTCCTATCTGTTTACCATCTGTTCTAATGCTGCTACACGCTGTTGTGCCTTCAATGATGGGTCCCTATACGTGACTGGAAAGCCATATTCTGGAGAAGGAAACACTTGTTGTCACTGAAACTATATAAACCCGAGTTCAGAGCGCTGGTGTGTTGCTGCGTTATAATCTGCTGTGAGCGATTAGCTCCTTCAAGGTTTACGACACAGGAAACTCGACTTGATGAAGTTTTTTTGTAAATGTTTCCTGTAATTGGGTCATTTAATGTGCAAGGGTCAAAGGTCATGATTGTTCTAAACTCAAATATGCTAGAAAGTTTAATTATGGTCACTGATGTTGAAACTTGTTGTTTTTTACAGTTTTTCTGCTGAAAAAAAACCCCCAACTTCTGCCAAATGTCATTTAATACCCAATATCATTGCTACAGAAGTTAATTGGTTAAAGATTATTAAACACTTCAACAGAACATAAAAGCAACACTTCCTTTGACCGACTTGGTCAAAATTGATTTTGTAAGAATAAATAGTGCATCCCGATGAAAATCATGGCTGTCATGCATTTTTGACGAAATTAACTAGCCAATTCGACAAATGCATTTCTGTTGTTATTATATAAAAACAATACGCATTTAAGAAAAGAAAATTATGTAAAACTCTGAGCTATTGAAAATAAAAACAAAACAATCATCCCGAAAGTAAGTTATCATAATTTTGGGCGCGAATACACAATGTTTGCTCAGGTGCAATAAATTATCCTGATCACAAGTCTAATTACACACTGCAAAGAATAGTTTGACTGGAAACGCCTCATGATTGGTCCATATCCTGAGACGAATGAGAGCGTTGCGATAGTATTCCGTAGCTCCACTAAAGCCGAGCTGTCGACAGATCACATGACCTTCATAGATACGGTTAAATCTATCATCACAGATCGTTTCTCCATTCATTATAGTTAAATATCGGGAAAAATGGTCCAAACGTGCTTTAATAAATAGTTTTCATGTCTGGTGACGACAAAAAAGTCTGTTTTAGTAATGGTAAAGGACCGACCTTGTAGAGAGCATATACAGCCATTTATTACTAATTCTTGTTATTACTGTGGTAAATTCCATTAACAAAACATGCTAAAACATAATCAACCTTATAATGTAGAGAACATGTAGGCATTCAGTTTTGCAGATCAGTAAAGCTGGTTTGGCAGTTATATGTTACGTCAATGGTGAATATGAACGGCTAACGTATTTTTCAATCAGTATATAGATATAGCATATATGTACAGATAAATGGTAGATTTTAGGTCTGGATAATCTAAGTAGGATTTCGATAAAACAGGTGCAAATAATTAGATGTTTTACCGGAAGCTTAATGTCTGGATTTTTAAGTTGACATAATGGACAGTTATTCACACTGGGTGATATTAAAGCACAGATATACAATACAAACTATAGACTGCGGACACCAATGACACTGTTTCAAAGCCTAAGTTTTTCTAATGGTCGAAACATTATTAATTGTAACTTTAATGGACTGCAATACTGAGAATATGGCCTTTTTTCGTGAAAGAATGGTAAATTTGTCTAGCTGGCAAATTTGTTGCAGATTCTACATGTACTCTTACAGGCCACTGTTACTCTGTTTTCAGGACCTAATGTTTTACATTGGAGACTAAGAAACGGTTGCATGTTGGACCATGTAAATATCACTTGCAGACCACTGTTTCTCTGTTTTCAGGACCTAATGTTTACATTGGAGACTAAGAACGGTTGCATGTTGGACCATGCAAATATCCCTTGCAGGCCACTGTTTCTCTATTGTCAGCACCTAATGTTTACATTGAAGACTTTAAAATGTTGCATGCATGGACCATGTAACTATCACTTGCAAGCCACTGCTACTCAGTTTTCAGGACAATGTTTACATTGGAGACTAAGAAAGGTTGAATGCACAGACCATTTAATATCACTTACAAGCCACTGTTACTCTGTTTTAAGGACAATGTTTACATGGAGACTAAGAACGGTTGCATGCACAGACCATTTAAATATCACTTGCTTCTGCATGTGTCACTCACCAGTAGGAAGTGTACACCTCACTGTGTTTGAATGTGGTATGCAGGAGTAGCAGTTAGCTTAGGACAAGCTCTCAAGACGCTTTATCCTCAGTGAACTGAATGAAGGCCTGAATCCGTCTAGATATGTGTATTCAGTTCGCCAGGGGGAATCAGAAAACTGAGATTACCGCCTGCAAATTAACAACCGAAACAGCATAGGATTATATATATATATATATATATATATATATATATATATATATATATATATTTATATATATATAAAGTCATGGTTTATTTGGTTTTAATTCCATCATTGCAACTTACACTTATCTAGCGTCATACTTCCATTGTGTCACATTTTGTACTTTTCATTCGACTGCCAAGTATTGCTGACCGAAAATTCCAATATATTTTCTAAAACTTACTCCTTATTTGTAAATTATGAGTCATATCTTATTTCTCTGGTTTTCTCTAATAATAATAATATATATATATATATATATACGAAGTGGAATTATAATTTCATCATAAAAAGTTGTATAAATGTATCCCTATACTTATATATAATCTCCGCATATTAGTCCAGCAGTAATGTAGTTTTAGAGTAGTCTGGCAAATCGTTTTCAATTAACGAAGTCGCCTGTTTACACTTCGTTTATGTGTTGTAAAATACAATATTCATTGGGAATACCTATTCCAAATTTTACTTTTTTTTTTGTTTTTACTAATTTTATTAATGTCTGGAGAGTGAACACTCCCTCTTCATGTTGATATCGTGTAAGTGATATCTGGGATTGTATCGGTTTCATCGATTCTAATTATTGCAATTTATACTAGGATTGCTGGTAGGAATATGATAACCAATGATGATGAATTTATGAAGCGATTTCGAGGTTCATTGGCATTGATCTACTGCCCTCTTAATATCAAAATGCAAAATATGTTAAGAGCATCCTGTCATTCAAAGCGGTCCCACACCCAGTAATATTTGTCACCTTAATTGTTGACTTATTCCATGACATATTAAAAACAGTTTCCTTTCAATCGTAGCGAGAAGAACTCAAATCTATTTTTTTTAATGGAATTAGCACTCATAGGTCAGTTTGTTTCTATCTTCGTTTCTAGGTCTTGTTCTTCTTTACCTTGATTTACATTTCTAGACGATCCTTAGATACAATTCGTTTAAGTTAATCCGAAGCTCTCCCATAAATGTGTGCGCATTGAACGTCTTGTTCTATGCCATATATATTATATAATAGTTTCTTCACAAGCGTAGTTTAAACTTGCCAACGGTGAACACCATAATATTGGTAGGTAATATTAGTCTCGCAAAATATTCGAATCGAGCAATTCGCCGGTCGTGTTAGCACAGTACTAACTGGCTACCTTGTCAATTATTGATGATGAAATAGGCCTAAGGAACTGTAAATGCTCTCACGACGGTACAGACATAGGCTTATGTTTCTTTATACAAATGTTCTATGCTTAAAGATTGTTTAATATAAAAGTATGTATGTCGTTCATTGTTTTAAATCATTTCCGTAGTCTTTGTTCGTGAAATTCAATATTTTGTATTCATTGTTTTTATAGTTTGAATAGGTTTAAAGAATCTGACGGAAATTCTTGGGAATATTTTTATTTAGTTTATAGAAAATAACATACATGTCATGGCGTTGTGTTTTCTAACCAGATGGTCGTCTGCTCTTGAGATTCACATTCTGATTGGCTAGCTGTCGTTATTGTATGCTAATCTTCGCATCAGTATATTAGTTCGTCGGCTAGTCTGTGTCATACAGAAACAACACTTGAGTCAAATCGGTCAAGATATATCGTCTCTTCTCCATATTGATATAAGGTAAGTAATTTTTGAAGTAATTTAATCCTTTGAAATAATAACGCATACGTCAAATGTGCATAAGTCAATCTCCCAAGAAAATGTAAACTTAAAGACAAATTAAAGTAGAAAACAAATCAATTTCTTACTATAGATTGTGGAATTTGGGATTTAGTTCGTGTAATATACATCGTCTACGTACAGTGGAGAGCTGATCATAAGGGGAAGGGGCAGGGACCATGTTGTGGCTTAGGAGCACACCTGAAGATATGTGCAATCGATTATTGGTCCTTTTCCACATCGCAAATATACTGGAAATTACTAACATGTTGAAGTAGATTATGTTTAATGAAGGAGCGTGCTGCTCCCATATATTGCGTTTTCGTCTAATGATCTTAAACATTTTATTTAAGGGGAGGGCATTGTGACAGTATACTGTACTATTTTGTCGCAATTGATTGTAGGATTCCCACGCCCAAACCCATCCATCTGAAGTTAAATCATAAATACAGCTTTTCGAGGTAGTCCATTTTGCTGATTTAAGATATTTACAGAAATGGTGGGATTACCCCCGCCCCTTCCAACCCTGCAATACCAATGGTCCGATTCATATAGTACAGAAGTAGTGTGATGAGACTATTTTTGGTTTCAATAAGGTCACAAATGGCGTTCAAAGCCCTTGAAAAAAACCCGTCTATCAGTATCAGTCAGAGTCAGGAACCCTGCAAAACTGGGGTATGTCCTTCAGTTTTGTCCGCGACTGGTTTGTTACTTTTGCAGCTCTTGAAGTTGTTCTAGCCATGAGACTTTTCTTCTAGATCTGTATGTCTATATTGTCTGTAAAATTTAAAATATTTGGCGCTCGATGCAAGTGCTTTCGGCACGTGACCACCGGGTAAGTAATTAAAGTGGTCAATCCCCCCCCCCTCCCTCCCCATCTAGGAACATGGTAAATTTGAATGTAACCTACTTGGATTAACTCTTAAATGTTCAGTATAATATACTCCATGTATGTGGATCACATTAGTTGGTCAGTGATGTCATTGCACTGACCCGACTATGACCCGAAGCGACTCTCACCGACTACTCGTCGGGAGTGAGCTGGAGAGAATTGTGGCCTAGTCGCGTCGGCGTCGGTTAGCCGTACACTAGTCCGACGCGACCCAACAGTTTAATCTCCCACTCATCAGTCCACATGATGGCCGCCATTTTGACCTTCTGCAACGGTCACCTGATTTCACGACGTCGCGTCGTGGACAGTCGCAATCTGCCACCACCAGATTCAACTGCGACGCGACGGCCCTACGCCACGACAAGTATACTCATGTTTGATATGCCCAATGAGAAAGCGTCGTGAAATCAGGAGCAAAATGTCGCGCAAATTGCACCGACACTATTGCGACCGGACGGATTTTTTGTCTCAATCGCGTCGGTTTGGTACAATTTTTTGCCGGCCCTAACACAGCTATACTTAATGTTATCTTCTTTTATTAATAATTGAAACCCCATATACTTAGAACGTTTGTTTTAGTTGAACGAATATTAACTGCAGTTTTTTTGTAGAAAAACAATTTCCTCAGTGGATAAATTAATGCAATATTATATAGGTAACAGCATTCGCTATGTTAATGCCAGATGCATTTGACAAAACTTAAAATCAAATTGGAAACAATTCCTACCTTCGCTGTGGGGTGCTATGAGGATGTGATTGTGATATAAATGATACCGGATAGGTTTTGACCACAAATAAATTCCTTTATAGCGTTACTTTAATGTGTTGTGAGCCTATACTTAGCAACGCGCGCAAGATTTTGAAGATGACTAACTGTGGGGGACGATTGTTGACCTATAACATAGGCCATAAGTGCAAGTCTAACCATTGTCTTTGTAATTTAAGTTTCGTGCACGTACCTTATACATATCAATTTGTCGGAAGAAAGGGATAACCAATAAAATCCATGCTGTGGCACAGTTACGGCTGCTGATGATTCTTAATCTTTACGATCTCTGTGTCACGAGGCACACAAGGCCGAGACGTCTTCCCCCACTTCTTCCTGTTCGCTGCTGCTGTCCTGGCTTCGTTCCAACTACTCCAGCCTGCTCTCCTCCTCTCTTTCTCTACTGACCTCCGCCATTTTGTTCTAGGCCTTCCTCTTTCTCTTGAACTTTATGGAGTCCATCCCAGGTCTATGTAATTGCTGCCCTGTCTTCTCGCAGCACATGTCCTAGCCAGTTCCATCTTCTCCTCCTGATTTCATTACTTATCCTGTTCAATTTGGTCCCTCTCTCCATCTCTTCATAACTGATGGTCTGTGGGTATCTCATTTTAAGTATTTTTTTCAGGCATTTATACTGGAAGGTATCTTGTTTCCTTCCTTCTAATTGAGTTATCTTCTATGCCCCATATCTATATAGCAGCACTGATGAAGGGTTTTGTATAGGGTGATTTTAGTTTGTCTCCCGATGTTTCCTTGGTGCAAAATTCTAGTCAGGCTCCAGAAAGCTGCCGTAGCTTTCCCCAGCCTGTATTGAATATCTTCTGTTGCACCTCCAAATGTATTAACATTTGCCCCAACGTAGGTCAATTCAGCAACATCCTCAATCTCCACATCGTTGACCGCTAACTTCTGCTCATTCTGTGTATTTAATCTCATCATCTTGTGTTTACCAACATTTACTTTCAACCCAACCCTTGCTGCCTTATTCATTTACTCCATTAGTCTTCCTTTGAACATGATCAAATTTAGAAGATAACAATGCTATATCATCAGCAAAATATAATTCTTCTTAAAACATTGTTAAAATTCCACCTAATTCCACTTCTTTCTGCCCCAGTTACATTTCTCATTATCCAGTCGATGACCAATAGGAATTAAAACCCTGACATTACAGATTCTTGTCGGACACCAGATGTGATGTGGATCCAGTCAGTTAGTTCGCCTTCATCTAAAACTGCACAGCTAAATGTATTGTACATTTCCCTTAAAATCTGCTGATGATTACATCCATAAATTCACTTTTCAATTTAATAATTTTAATTTTTAGGTTTACAGTCTTGTTCAGGGCCAAGGCCTTCTCACACGACTTTACAACTTAACCCTGGTCATTGGTAACGTGTCACACGTACACACCAAAGTGTGCACAATTCAATCAATCTCTCCTGGGGCACCACAGTGCACAGCAACCACGTGTCCCCAGGGGGACTTCCCATAGGGTGCAGCCACAGACCGGCGCAAACAGCTATATTTACAAGTTACCTCGCAAGTCCCCATTAATACAACTAGGTGAAGAGAGGCAATGGAGATAAAGCGCCTTGCCCAAGGACACAACGTAATGATCTGGCCAGGGCTCGAACCGGTAATCCTCAGATCACAAGTCCACTGCCTTAACCACTTGACCACAACGAACTCTTTTAATTTAATGTACCGTTTTCTTGTTTCTCTGATCACAGGACACAACTATGTTGTTTGAAGTTAAGGATCGAGTGCTCCTGTTCATCGGGATCTTTTCATCGATAACGGTCTGCAATGCTGTGGAGATACCATCAGGATCCTACGAAGGATCGTGTGTTAACGAATGTCAGCGTCGAAGCAAGGACTATTTCTACCGCGCAACGAAAAACTATGACTGGGATTATTGCTCTCCTGTAGTAGGTGTGGGTTCGGACGGCAAGGTCTGTAAAATCAGCCACCAATGCGGACTTCATGGTGAAAGTTATAATTGGTGTCGTACAACGGACGGATCCTGGAGTTATTGTAGTGCCCAGTACAAATCTTCTCCCAACTTTGGTTTAACAAGGTACGGTTACTACTGCGATGACGCTTGTAGACAGTACCAGTCATCGTACTACTTCTGCAACTTCGCCAGTTCATGGGAATATTGCTCACCGGCACCATACAAAACTATATATGGTAAGCAATGTAATCCTGACCATTACTGCGGTAAACATGGCGAGGATTATTACTGGTGTTACACAGGTAGCTCATGGGACTACTGCAGCCCGGTAGAAAACTGCGCCTATTGGCCGTTCTTGTCGACCAGTGACTTATCGCGACGAGTTTTGACAGAGAATATTTGCACCATCAGAACGACCCCATCTTTGAGCACCACTCTTGAATTTAATCCGGGGGACTCGCATCGGATAACAGCCCCGAGAACAGCAGCAGAGCGCAATGCAGCGACAGGAATTATCGCCATGTGGGTCATTGACGGATTTGTTGGCAACGAACGGTCTGGCACTCTTTACACCTCTGGAAATATGCGGATCGATTTACAAGGCATGTTCAGCAGAAATGGGATGCGGTATGCAAATATCCAGGTTCAAACAGGAAGCAATACCCTCGCAGGAATTGCAGTTCGCACAGGACAGGCTTTCCCGATACGCTATATCCGCAGAGCACTGAATGAAAGTCTTAACCGTTCGAGGTTTATCTATTTGGATCGTCAGGCGGCATCCATGAAATGAAAACGCTCTTTGGTAACTATAGGATTTGGCTTTGAAAACAAAGTCAGGTTAAATGTTAGTGTTGATATGTGATAGTTCAACCGGAAATAAAATATGCGAATGCACTTTTACTTTCATTATATATTATAAAGTAACCAGTTTAAGTCTGTGAGACCTTGTATTGTGTTTGCCTAATAACATGTTTACAAACACACATGTAGCCTTTGCTGAACAGTATACGCTTATGGCGCAAAAGAAATTCACGACGCATTTGGAAAAAAGTCATGACTGTATGCGTCTATTAAATCTACGTCATATTTACATCTGCCCTGCATTTCTGATATTCAACATATTTGAAAGTGGCATGGCCTGTTTTCTCAGACACCCCCCTTTTCTCTGAAAACGACATATCAACACCAAACTATATAATTTGGGTGGTCTCTAAATTAAGTAAAATATAGAATTCTTCGGAAGAAGGTTGATTAGATGGTGTGAGTATTTGTCTACCAAGAATTAAAGTAAGAAAGTATTTCTTTCTTCTAATGGTCGATTTACATAATGTTACTAACATGGAACACGAAATATATATAGTAACAGTAATTATTTTTGTCTTTCGGTTTTACTCTTTACGGGACGATCAATCAGCAATAAAGAAAATAATAATAATATTCCATATTAATAAACATAGTTAATGTCACATAGAAATTTATGAATAGAAATTACTTAACAAAACGGTTAGAAACAGCTTTTGAACTGACAAAGAAAACCATATAGGTAATATTCAAACGATCTGGCACAACATACTAGTAGGATCGATCTTCACATGCAAACTGACAAGAAATTAGTCGATATCAGATGAGTTTCAAAACTTCAGAAAATTGCTACAGAAAGTCCGCACTACCTTTAAAGGTTACAACCAAGCAGCTCCTGGCAACCACCCCACTCCCCAAAACCCATTCGTCATTGATGGACCAAAACAGTATATAACTCCCAACAAAGCTTGAAACCATTGGTGAATTGTTTAGTTTATATTAATCGAAACTATACTCACATTAGCTTGATATATTTAATTGGGCATTACTACAACATTAACACGTTAAAGGTCTAAACACTTGGAACCTTGAAGGAAAAAGATATACATATATACATATATATATATATATCTATATATATATATATATATATCTATATATCAATAATATATATATATATATATATATAAGATGAAGTATAATGCTATATAGTATAATCATTTTCAAAAATATACTGAAACAATACATGAAGACATCAAGAAGGGACCCCATTCACATTAAAGTTTGAGTAACAAGACCATGTTAATGTATAATGTTCCAACATTAACTATGAACACTGCTACAACCTGGAGATATGGTTGATTGAATGTAACCTATTTTGAGTTGCTGAAACTATTCCAGGAAGTTGGATCACCGTCGGGGGTCCGTGACGTCATATGGGCAAATGCTCTTTGGCAGCTTTTACTTCTGCTATTTTAATATTTTTGTTGATTTATCTTTAAAACCTGATACATATGGAATGTTTGCATAGAAGTCAAGGTTCTCTGTACTTAGAATATCATCAAAATGTACCTTTATTATAGAAATATTATATTGCTTGAGTATTTATGTTTAAGAACAAGACATTTTTATTTTAAGTACCCGGATGACATCATCCATTCTGCAGATGCATTTCCAAATATCACTAAATTATAAAAATTCATATCTTTGCAATGCAGAATGCTATGAGGATGTGGTATAGTTAGATTCAGAAAACTTTCAGCAATTTTGTTCATCAAACAATTTTAGCCACCAGAAAATACTTTAAAATGTTTGTAAAAGCACCTTCACAGATATATAATCTGATTTTGCAGGACAAAAAGCTGTTCCTGTTGCTAGTCTTCCTAATGATGACTGAACCAAAATATATAATTCTAACCAGAGTGCAAAAATGCATTGTGGTTTCGATGATGTAACATGAGCAGTTTTCTTCATGAATCTGATGTAATGTATAGTGAGGGTGTACACGTTTACAAGGGTTTCGCGATTTGACCTATGATGACCCCAAATGACTGTTGCCCTCCACCAAAAACTATAGTCTTCTTCTACACAACGTGGTTCTTCTACACACCATAAATGAGGTCTGCCCATGATTCCCTTCTTGAGATATCATGTTTACGAAGTTTTCACAATTTGACCCCTGGTGACCACAAATGACCTTTGACCTTCACCAAAAACAGGAGACTTTTTGTTATCAATGTGGTACTTCTACACATCAAATTGGGCTGACTCTCCCTTCCTGAGATATCATGTTTACAAGGTTTTCACAATTTGACCTCAATGTCGACGGATCATGTTTTCCATCAAGTACTGGTGAGATTTATGTATCTTTGTCTTCTTAGTAACTTGGTAAGCCCGATTCCCGTGGTAGTGAGTGTAACACTAATTATTTTAGCCTTGATGTTATCACCTAGCGGTGTGGACTAGAAATATAGGGCAAGAATACCGTTTTCCATGTTTGCTCACAATCTGAAAGGATTAGACCCTTATTTATAGAAAGGGCGGCTCCGGCCCCACAAAATATTTCATCTTTGTTGTAAAATAGGCTTAAGAATACTTGTTATTTTTAGGATTCGTAAGAAGCAACCTGTGATATATGGGTGCGTGCGTGCGTGCGTAACGTACAGAGGAACTAACTGTTATTAATAATGGTGCGTGCGTCTGTCGTAGAGTGAATCTTAGCGAGGGTGCATACGTGCGTCACGCAGAGAGGAACCTGCTCTGACTGAGGGTGCGTCTCTTGTAGAGTGAATCGCATCGAGGGTATGCGTCACTTAGAGAGGAACATGTTCTTACTGAGGGTGCGTACGTCTGTTGCAGAGTGAATCTTACCGAAGGTGCGTGCGTGCGTCACCTAAAGAGAGGAACGTGTCCTCACCGAAGGTGCGTGCGTGCGTCACTTAGAGAGAAACCTTTTCTTAATGAGGGTACGTGCGTCTGTTGTAGAGGGAATCTTACCGAGGGTGCGTGCATCGCGTACAGAGGTACCTGTTCTTACTGAGGGTGCGTGTGTCTGTCGTAGAGGGAATCTCAATGAGGGTGCGTCCTCTCTGGCGGGAATCTTACGGAGGGTCCGTGTGTCGGTGACCACAAGCTACCATATAGATATATATATATATACATTTGTGTAATAGGGGAGTTCTGACTTATATTGCTATGTTGAATTTGATCTGATGTCATTTTTCTGATCTGTAAATACGTTAATCTTTAGAATAAACTGTGTCAATTGTAATTCTATGTGTTTGGCACTCGTTTTGCTTCCGTTGTCTCATCTTCCATGGATCATATTTTACGCCCCATCTCCCTAACAATTGACGTGAGATTGAGCGTGTTACACCTGTATTAGAGCAACGTGTTTGCATGTTTCATTATGTTTAAAATGTCATTTATTGAATAAAGCAGCAAAAGAAAAAGGACAGGACAGTCTTGTGTTTGTTATTCTATAGTGTGAATATTGTTTTTATTCCCCATAAGCAAATAATTGGCAGTATATGATTAAAAAAATAAAATAAAAGGAAAATGTGAATGTCACAGTCATATCATTTTATTATTTTTTATTCCGGATTCTATAAATCTTAAACAAATGTCACAGTACAATTCTGACTGCACACTGCCTGCATGAATGCGACTAGACGCAACTGCAATGTTGTCAACATGACAAATTGTGGATGATCGGGCAAAGTGTGTGTTCAAGGCTATACAACTGCCCAGCTTCAGCAAATCTTACCAATAACATTACGATCATTTTGCAAGTGACGTAAACAAGCACTAATGCATAAACCAAACTTGAATTAGAGATATCGGGAATAGAATTAGAGATATCCAAAATTGAATTTAAGATATCAATCATTCGAATTAGAGATATCGAAAACTGAATTAGAGATATCGGGAATGTAATTAGAGATATCCAAACTTGAATTAGAGATATCAAGAATCTGGCATACAATTATTTGTCTGTATATCGCTAATTACTTAGTTTTATTTTGCGATCATTCAAGTACAAAGCCATTTGTTAGATACATTGGGAACAACAATTCCTATTTGCTGCCAGTTGCTTCTCAACCTTAGTCTAAAAACTGAATTGCATTTCATCAAATATAATATACTAATAAAAAGGTAATAAATCAAACGCTGTCTAATTTTTTAAATGAAATTAATAGCAAAAGTATTTTTGCAATAATCCAAGCTCCCAACTGTCTGATATATCTTCAAGTCTTGAATCAAAGGGCTTGAAATAAGTCTTCACTCCCACCCCCACCCCATTCACCAGCCTTTGCCAAGGTTTTGTGTGATTTATATTCTGACTGGCCCTTTGCACCTTTTCTTTCATCAGAGAAATTTGAGTGAGATCACACCTGGACAATGTCATAAATCATCAAACTCAATCACATGCTCTACGATACTAAACGCTCGTGGTAGATTCAGGTCCCAGGCTGAATAGGACAAATATACTGTGAATGTCAGCCATTGTTTGATAGGGCAAAAGGGGTACACAAAGACACGCATGATATGATGATATACTTAAGCTAAGCCATCTGATATATAATATTTTTGAGTTTCCAATATTTGAGACGGCACAGTGTGTTCAAAAAAACTTCTGAAATATAATAATTCAAACGAACATTATGATCTTCCCTGCCTTTAGAAAATACCACCTGATTCCCCTGTTTTTGGCCAATCACAGGGGAGATTGAATATCTACCTAAGTTGTAATACTAGCCATACGGAACGCTCCTCTGCACAAACTCATGATTCAACAAAGTGTAATATTTCAGTAGTCAAGCCAAATTTTCTGCACACATAAAAGTAGTGTTGGCCATTAGAGCACTTGTGTTTACAATTATACTGGTGGCTGGTCAATTTATTAGGTGTCCTCCAGGATGAATCCTAATAGCCGTACCTGGGATAGTTTATGCTATCAAGTAACACATTATTGATGCTCGAGTGAATTTGATGGCTGATTTTCTATTGGCAGGCTTGACATCCATGTGAATCAGAATACAGGATATTTTAGACACAAGAGTGTGAAAAAGAAGTGTAAACTTCCTTTCCAGATGAACGACAATGAATCCAGCTAGACATTTCCACTCATTGAGAAAAAACACAAAATTCTGCAATTGATTATAATGACAAACTGTTGATGCCTTGGTGAAAACTATCACAATTATGATACAGATAAAATAAGTCCCAAATAATGACATTTCACTTATAGTAGCCTCTAAAGTAGTCACAAATTCTACAAAAGTCTCGTAAGAACAAAGATATTGTTCTCTCAATATTGCAACTTTTGATCATATTTTTTTACTCCAAAACATGAAGATGAAAAAAACAGCTACTGCACCTACTGATGTTAGCCTCTGAAAAAGGGCATTATCCACAAAATGGATCTAATATATCATTCATTAATGTCGGCCTCAAAAATATTGTTCACTTAAAACCTCGACCATTGTTCAATAGTTAGGACTTCAAATTATCAAATGAATAAAGAAAGTACATAGTAACTGTTGGCGATATCAGCCTCTGCAATATTAAAATTGGTTGTTGTCACAATGGTACCATAAATCA
Source organism: Apostichopus japonicus (assembly GCF_037975245.1). NCBI lineage: Eukaryota > Metazoa > Echinodermata > Holothuroidea > Aspidochirotida > Stichopodidae > Apostichopus > Apostichopus japonicus. Next base: position 20,401,374 of record NC_092581.1, read on the forward strand.
ATTATTGATATTAAACTAAATATAACTTATTAAACTTTGCTCAATACCTTTTTTGCACACAAGAAAAGTTTTATTAATTAGGTGGATTCTAATACCAGATGTCAAGTTCATTCAAGCTTTAATATTGGAACTAACAAGTTCACAAAGTTCAGACTTTGACCTCTGTTGATCTTTGACCTCAAAAGAACACAATATGATATATTTATACTCAATAAGTTGGATCCATATACCAAGTATGAAGTACATCAAAGCACCTTAATACATTAGAGCTCATATATTTACAATTTTTTAGACTTCAATTTTTACTGACAAGAATCCTCCACTGAAAAATATTACTTACTGCTCATTAAGGTAGAAGCTAATGTTAGGTGTTATTGTGTTTGCAAACAAGCTATCACATACATACAAGGCCAAAAGAAAACTATCAAAAAGAAAATTTCCTTAAAACGCTAATGTTGAATATGAGCGTGTAGAAAAAGACAAGATCCAAATGGATTTCCCCAATACAAACATTATAGTACTACATTATTTCATGAACACAAGGGTTAGTACAGGGCCGCTGTCAGAAGGTCCTTCATATATGGGGTCAGTTTCTACTCTTGATGTGATTTGAGATTTTTACTCAGGCTGATCACTCTGAGACTGCATTGGTGGCGCTGAGGGTGATACATTGTTCAACTCTCCATTCTGTGGCACTGTCGGGTTACCCTGTTGTGGGTACAGCTCTGCTTGATTATTCTGAGGAGGGTACCCCTGAGGCACAGCAGCTGGATATGACTGAGCAGGAACAACAGTGGGTTGTTGTGGGTATGGAGCATTAGGGAGTTGCTGTGGGTAAGGAGCAGTAGTTGGTTGCTGTGGGTAGGGGGCAACAGTGGGTTGCTGTGGGTATGGGGCAATAGTTGGTTGCTGTGGGTTTGGGGCTGCCTGGATAGGGTAAGGAACAGGTGCTTGCTGTGTAGGGTAGGGAACAATGGCTGGTTGGGTTGCAGTTGGTTGTTGAGGATAGTTCTGTGGGGGGTATGCTGGGTTACTCTGAGTTCCTGGTGGTGGATAATTCATAGGGCTAGACATCACTTCCTGGTATGTAGGTGGATTACCTTCCACTGCAGTTTGGGCTGTTTGACCTGATGTCGGGAGTGGTTGCATCGCAGCCATCTGATTTGTCTGATGAGGCACCGCAGCAGTTGCTGACGATCTTGGCTGCCTTGATTTGATTATCACAACAGCACAGGTACTACAGCAATAGATGCCCATTAAGATGCTTGCAGTGACCACTAATCCAGTGACAAAACTGGGGCCTGTATGTGAATTTATATTTAATGAAGAATCTTGAAGGATAATGCATAGACAACCATATAATATAATCTTAACAAAAAGTCTGCTTAATGCATGTGATTAACCTTGTTTCGCCATTTTTATAATTAATCAGATTTATTTTAAAGAAATATTTATTAATCGATGGTGTGTGCCGCAACAGTAACACAAATTCAATGATAGACCAGGAGCTTGTAACTGCCAATAGTTAATGAAGGAATGTTTGAAGCAGTGCAACAGCTGAGGAATATGGATTAACGATAAACATGTACATACTTTGCTTACTCAGGATAATTATTGTATTTATTCTCAATTATATTTTATGTTTATCAGTGTATTTTGATGGACCAATGGTATGTATGCCACAATGGCAATTGCCAAATTCGATTATAAAAGAACAAAAAAACTAACGGACCTATAGTAGTCACTCACAAATGAAATATTGATCGGTGTAAACACGTGGTTGACATGCGAATACGGGCAACAGTTCTACAAAAAAACATTTAATTACAGATGTCTGATGGCAAATTATGTTCAAAAGCTTGACTTACCATCTTATAATATTTTTCCTTTAAATGTGATGCAATTATAATGTATTTCACAGCTTCATTATTAGATACACTTTAACTTTATATTGTTCTACTCTTTGGAAGCATGAATTATATATTTATAAAGGAAAATAAAAGCAGAGGGAACCCCCTCCCAGTGGTTACCTCCCATTAAATGCATTACATATGCAGCACAAGAGTCATTTGATAGCTAATAACCCTGGCTGAAGTTAATACTACAGATGGAGAGCAGTATTAATATAAACAGAGTCATGTGCTTGTATGGTTTGATGACAGGGAATTGTGTGACATAAAACCACAACAATGAAAGAAAAACAGAGGGACAATGTTTGCTGTTGGTAATTTATTTTGCATGGTCACTCTAATGCTGAATTTGCATTTGTAATAGATAACCTGATGACATCCATTTGATATTTTGACATTCGGACCTCTACTGACCCCAAAATGACCTTTGACGTCCACCCAAAAATAATAGGGTTCTTGTACTCACTATAAGAAGGACACAAGCCAAATATATTCCATATGATGTAACCTATCTTGGGATCAGTGTTTCCTCTAAGAAATTTCCCATTGAGTCAAAATGGCTAATATCTGAATATTTGAGTCACTACTGTCCTGGGGGAGGGGTCTAAGGGGAGGGGTAAAATTCCATGCCTTTTTTCACGATGTTACATTTTGCCGACAGTATTAGTACCAGGGGTGAGCCAGGATTTTCAAAGTTGTAGGAACGACTATCTGAGCGGAGCGCAACCATGGGTTGGCGCGGAGCGTACAAGAAAATTTTTGGTTTTACAAACCCCCCAGATGGCCGGAAACGGCCCTTCCCGAGAGTTCATTCTGGTTCCCTGGCCTCTTGGTTACTTGAGACACCTCATTTAATATCACTTTTAAACCCCAAAAAACAAACAAGCTAAAATAGTACGTAATTCGATACTACATAATGTATTTAAAATTAATGCAAGGTACATGTACAGAGTAAGCCAGTAACAACAGCCAACAAAGTGCTGCAGCTCTATAAGGTCTGTTAATCAACAACTATAGGCTTATTTGACTGTGGAATGTTTCTCAACTGAAATATCATCTTCATAAACGGGTTCTTAACTAGATGTTACAAAACTGACAAGATCGGATCCTAGTCTTTTTCAGTGGGTAGAGTGTTGATTGAAACGGCACGCGATAGAAATGACAGAAGAATAGGTCACCTAATTTAGCCATATTCTTGCTACGTTCATTTCAATATTTTTTCCTGTCTAGACTCTAAAACTCGTCCAGCAAGCTGGATTTGAATTATGGGTGTTTTCAAAAAAAAAGATAACTTGGCCAAAAAAAGTGTAGGCCCGGGCCTACAGTGCTACATACGGGCTACGCCCCTGTGTACTAAACATCGGCCAATCCAATGTCTGATTTTAAATTGAGGCATGGAACCCTGAGCTTTATTTAAACAATGATTGCTAAATAATAATAAATAAGTTCGTTGCATATTACGCTTTATTTTTAGAAGCTAAATTTGGCTCAAATAGTGCACCACTTGCAATGCAGGGTAGGAATTAAGATTTGGCTTTGGGGCTATTTTGGAAAATGAAAAGTTAAAACCACCCCCCTTAATGTATTTACGAGGGCTTTGTTAAGGTTTAAGGGGCGCTTTTCCAGTTCAATATGCTGAATACGGAAAGGTTGTAAGCATTCATCAGGATCAAGTAAGCACAATTACCCTCTTCTTAGTTAGCTGCGACCGTATAGCAAATTCATTGAAAGTTTAATTGCCAAAATTTGCGATCGTTTAGCAAATAACGTCAATCCACCGAATACATGACGAAAAACCAATAACCCATCAACTGAAATAGAAAACACTGAGGTTTACTTCCACTGAAGGTGCCCTTTCCTTTAATCATGTATTTTTTCGTGTGTGGATAAAATCACTAACCACCAAATACGAAACCATTATACCGCTGAAAAGTAATCAAAGTTAAAACCTTCAATCCATCGCCACAGCAACGGTGTACGTAAAATACAACATTCCCTCTTTAAGAGATACCACATACCTTCCAAACAACTGCCGATTTCCAGCAAATTGAAGTTGTAAACAAAGCTACGATTTTTTTTTTTTTTGCAAACCGATGGTTAGGCTACATTTCCCATTGACTTAGTGTGGTTGTTAGGCTAACATGTGGTCGAAGGTTGCAGTATTTCATGGATATTTTAGGTCTAGCTAACTGCGTCACAATTTCAGCGAATAAAGAGATGCTTAGGGTAGATTTCCCGCTGACTACGTATGGTGTTCGGCTACCATGCGCGCGACGTTGGCAGCAAGGAAATTATGTAAACAAACCTACGCAAAGTATTCTTATTATTATATTTTTGCAAACCGATGGTTAGGCTACATTTCCCATTGACTTAGTGTGGTTGTTAGGCTAACATGTTGTTGAAGATAGCAGTTTTTCTTGGATAATTTTATTTTTTATTTGCGACACAACTTGAGCGAATAAACAGATAGCTAGATTAGAGTTCCATGTTGACTTAGTGTGAAATTAGGCTACCATGTGGTCGGAGATTTATGGGGATTTTAGGTTATTGTCGCTGGTACTGAAATTGCTTAGTGAAGGCAATTAAAGGACGTTAATATTAACAATTTCTAGGAAGCAATAAACCTTGCGCAAGATCGTGATACGTGGCGGAGGTTAATCACTGAGCATGTCGGATAGACGAGACTCAACTTACTACTAAGGCCGGTGAAGACCCGGTGATTGTGCGCGACCCTCCCGCACTGCTTCAAATTTGATGCGGGATTGTGAGAACTGTTTGTGTGATTCGCGCTGCTACTTGCAACCCCTACTGAAGCTAAAGCAAAAGCATGTCACAATTAAATTTACACAGACACCTGATATTACGAGGGCGACTTTCTTATATTTCTCTTTTCTTTTTCGCCCTCGCAGTTGTGCTTTCGGAGGGCTTTTTTTTAGCACTTGCTAGGGCGAATCGCCCGTCGCCCCCGTTTATTTCTGACCCTGTTGCAATGTAATGTAAGGTAGGCTATACAGATATTATATTTAGTACACTGGTAGTGCGAACCATCGTAGTGTAGGCAATGCATCAGTGCGTTATATGATTTAGCTTTACAGCAATCGAGCTACAGTAAATCTGCGTGACTGTATAGAAAAACATAGCTACGGTAAAGTAAACGATCGCTAATTTAACATTTCTGACGAAAAATTGGAAACAATTTACAGTAATAATTTTTTCACTTCAAGTTGAAGTTCTGAACACCATGCCTTTTGAAACGTTTTTTTTCTATTCACACTGTATAAAATTCAGGAGAAAATGAAACCCTCTTTTTTTCCCTCTCTCTCTGAACGCCAGTGCGTCAAATCGGCAAGCCATTGCGTCAAAATCGCGTCATAGCGGCTTAGCGGAAACACTGCTTGGGATATCCAATTTAAGAGGTTTTATATTTATAAGGCTTTTCAGAGTGTGACCTTTGATGACCTCAAACGACCTTTGACCTCCACCAAAAACAATAAGATTCTTGTACTCATTATAGGGAAGTTGCACTTAAAATATGAGAGCCAATTAAGTTTCCTATCTGGAGATATCTTGTTTACAAGTATTTCATGTTTCAACCCCTCATAACCTTAAATGAACTCTGACCTACATCAAATTGTATAAAATGTAAAAAAAAAAGCAAAAGTGTTCTTGTAATAATTTAGAAGCCACATGCCACATATGCAGAGGTTACCCATCTTAAGATATCATGTTTACAAGCTATGCATGCCACACATGCACCCACACACGCCAGCACCATTGCAAAGGTTACTGAACCGTCAACATCGTAACCAATAACATGATGGGTATACAGAAGATCTTCATATAATACATTAACCCTTCGATACTCACCATCATAATTTGTACATTGTAATCCTATATCTTCACTATGTGTGCAGGATCTGGTATACCAGTCAGAGAGGTAACAATCCCTCCAGCTGTCCTCCAAACCACTGCAATCTATATCATACAGAATGGGTCCATATCCTTCACCATAGTAAGCACTGGGTTTGTACTGCTGAGCTCGACTATAGCCGAGCTGGCGGCAGATCACATGACCGTCTTGCAGGTCAAAATTTTCATCGCAGATTGTTCCCCAGGCGTAATTGTAATATATCCTGACGGTTCCTTCGCCTGGAGTTTTACCATTAATTAGTTTTACATCTCGAGGCCCTGGAATGGGTGTAGCAATAAAACATATAGAGTATAACACACTTGATAACAAAATTAACAACTAATCAGGACATACTGATAAAACATGGTACAAATTGCAGATATACAGTATGTTCTGTATATGAATGGGCTCGACAGAAAAACGAACCAGAAATACATTTTTTTAAATATCAGTTGCATTTTGAGACATGTCAGAATAACCTTACTTCAGATACTGCCTTACAATGTTTCCACATTTTGACAGCTCTAGCATCTGCCCTCAAGTAACTTATGACCTTTCACTGCACACAAAAGCACTTCCTTTTCTTAATTTTATTTTTAAGATTGATGAGGCATCCTGAAACTAAGAATGAGAACCAGCCATGGTAACATCACAAAGGAATGGAAAGTCTCCCCACCCCCCACCCCCCCCCCCCAAAAGAGAAGAAGAAACAAACACAAACAAACAGCCATCATGGGAACAGTGCCTAAAATATCACCTGAAGTGACTTTTTACATATTTGCAATCATCACTTTTGTACTCAGAATACAACTGAAACTTACTGATTGTATAAAGAAGCAAGAGGATTGAAATTGACTGGAAGCTTTTTAAAACTGGATGATTATAAAAGGACAACAGACAGATGGCTGGGAATGCAAGCACAACTTGTTAAAAACTTTGCTTTGTTGCTGCAAATTAGTGGTCATTGTATGGAAGTTTGTCAGTGTCATGACAGCCACAAACCATCACAATATTCTTTTTGATATATCATATTAATGTAGGTTTTTTCTTCTCATATTTTGACTGAGCTGCAAAACTTTAGTGAAATTCAACTAAGTTCATTACTAACGACAGGCTTAATTAGCCACTCACAGATTGAAATATTTCAACAGTTATCAAGGCTGACAAGCTAAACATATCCAAGTAGATTGCTGTTGTAGGTTTACATCTAGGCGCTAGAACTAATGCAAAGAAGAAGTGTGTGTGTGTACTGATATATCGAGTATGGCATGTGTGGCACTTATCAGCTCCATAACATGCCAATCCAACGTCTTCGCTGTGTGTGCATCGATTCGTGTCCCAATCTTCAATGCTGCAATCCGTCCAATGCTGCGCATAAGTATATCTATAGCAGTCAATAACTGCCATAATAGGCCCAACTCCTTCACCAAAGTAAGCATTAGAATAAACATTGGAAGCTCCAGTGTAGCCAAGTTGGCGGCAAATAACGTCAGCATCTGAATTTTCAAAACTGTCATCACAAACTGTTCCCCACTGGCCTTTATAAAAGATCTCTAGCCTCCCCTCTAGTGTAGAGAATCCGTTGACAAGGCGAACATTGGTTACAGGGTAAGCTGATGAAGCAGCAAATATTGATGACATTTTTTAATATTTCAAATTTGACTAATTTGGTTGTTACATTGAAAATGAATGAAGGAAAATTAAGGTAGATTTTACTTTGTAATGCTCATACCGCCCACATGAGATGGAACAATTTAAGTGTAGACCCCACAACTTACTGGTCGAGTATTTACCAATGACGAGCTTACCTGTCTCCTCACAACCTTATCACAACGTTCTACCATGCCTGGAATGTCCTGGTAAGCTTTTAACACAATGAGCCCTCTATGATTGGCACCTCCGGTCATTGTCCTTCCCTCTCATGAGACCACTACCCTTCCAAAGTGGTCTACGTCGAAACATCCTAACAATGAGTCCTTAATGCATCCTAGTGGAGGATGGGGGTCGCCCTCCAGAGAGCAGACGTTCCTACCCTTATCCTTACAAGGACCTAAGACCTGATTGAAATTCCCTTAGCCTTAACTCTGTTTAAGCTTGACGCCTTAGTTTCAGTTAAGTTATAACCTTAGGCTAAAGAGATAGTAAAGTTACACTCACCGATAGACATGGTCGATGACCCTAAGTAGTTAGTCTATCATGTATAGTGTATCATGTATATCATATAGTATATAATATACAGTAGTCTATCATGTATAGTGCACAGAGTCATGAGTCTGATCCAACAACCACTCCCAAGTCTGGCTGTGTCCCCCCCTCCTCGGGGGAGGGAAGCGGGAATGGAGACAGGTAAGCTTGTCACTGGTAAATACCCAAACCAGTAAGTTTTGTGGTATTTACTTCACTCCTCGCTTACCTGTCTCCTCCCAACCTTAGCTCCGAGTGGAACTGCCCAATGGTGGGAGGCCCCAGGGTTGGGACCTAGTTCCCACCGAACCTCGCATCACCGCACTTTCGAATGGCGCCTCAGCCTGTAAAACGTAGGATAAATAACAAAGGAAGTAGTTGATGTCTTCCATGCTGCCGCCTTGATGAAGTCTTCGATCAGGATGCCAGCAAAGTATGGCAGCAGTGATTGGTATGTATGTATGTATTTAAGATCCTCCTGCAAGCAGGAACTCGTGAAGAAGCCATCATTGGCTTATCTAAGCCGCAAGCTGAGAGTCTCTTAGATTTATATTTAACGTCCATGATTATGAATTGACCATTTTCACAACACATAACTGGACAACATACATTAATCTTGGAGTGACTTGAACTCGGGGCCTTTTGGTTGAAAGGCACCGGCGTTAAACACTTCCCTGTTATCCACTTCCTTGATATCACGGGCTCTTGGTCTGGCATTTCCAGTCGCAAAGGGACCAATCGCCCCCTCTATCCAGCAGGACAAGGTATCCTTCGGTGCCACTGAGTAAGGAGCTTGTGGAAGAAAGAAGAGGGATGCTATCGACCCTCTTAGATGCTTTGTCTTGTGTGGATCTATTTAAGTGCTCTGACTGGGCACCACAAAAGGTTTTTTTCCGCCTCTGAGATAAAGATATCCCCTAACAGGAAAGTATGAACCTGGTTCTTTGCAATGAAGGATGGGCTGGGACAACTGTCTAAGCGGCTTTCTGTACCAACGCAAAGGACTTCATCCAACCAGATTTCTCCAGTGCCTTTGACCAAATGGAGGAGTGTCTTCAGCATCTCCTAGCCCAAGTTGACGACAGACAACGTTTGCATCAACTAAATTCCAAGCGTCATCACAAACAGTTCCCCAGCTACCATCGTAGTATATTTCAACTCTACCCTCGTATGTTGATCCGTCCTGTAGTCGCAAGTCACCATTACCTGAAATGGGGCAGCATGTAACTTTACAAGAACTTGCAGATTCGGAAGCAAAGTGTACAGCATGTTAAACAAATGCAGCTGTTGACATTCTCGTCTAATTCTTGAGAAATAACCCTTTAAAAATTTGAAGCTCATCTGTGAAAGTGGCTGGACTACTAAGACTAACACACAGACCATCAATGAAACTGGCTGGACTACTAAGACTTACACACAGACCATCAGTGAAAGTGGCTGAACTACTAAGTCTAACACACAGACCATCAATGAAAGTGGCTGGTCATCATTATAAGTCAGTACATTTTGAAGAAAAACATACAACACTGTCAATTGTGTTTCTGTGACATCACTCATGATGTTTGCATAATACACTGAAAATATAAAATAAAATAAACAACCTCTTCAAATTCATATCAATTTTCACCTGGACTATGCTCTCACCTCTGAATATAATATTTGATGAGTTCACCTGTAAGATAGTAATGTACCTTTCTTGGAATGTGTTAATCATTAAGCATAAATCAATCAATCTTTCTTTATTTTTTTATTTATTTATCTGTCTGTCAGTCTGTCAGCCAGTCAGTCAGTCTATCTATCTATTTGTCTGTCAGCCAGCCAGTTAGTCAGTCAACCAGTCTGTCTGTCTGATTGTCAGACAGTCAGTCAGTCTGTCTGTCTGTTTGCCAGTCTGTCAGCCAGTCTATACATTTGTCTGTCAGCCAGTCTATCTATATCTGTCAGCCAGCCAGTCAGTCAGTCTATCTGTCTGTCTGTCAGCCGGTCAGTCTGTCTGTCAGCCAGTCAGTCAGTCAGTCAGTCTGTCCATCTGTCTCTCTTTCTATCCATTATGTTAAAACGAAAAACTGTAGAGTTGAAGAATGCAATGCTGCAGCTATGCTGAATCATTATCACCAATAGAAATCTGTATACAGTACATGTAGAAAAGTGCTCAGTGTCTTTTGTGTGAAACTGCACACTGTAGATGTCAATTGATATATTCACTGCCATATTACAATCATTTTTGTTTTTTCGGTGCTGAAAGCTTCACTCGGCTGAGTCAATATCACCAATAGAGGTATGTATATATACAGTACATGTAGAAAAGTGCTCAGTGTCTTTTATGTGAAACTGCACACTGTAGATGCCAATATATTCACTGACAACTACCATATTGCAATCATTTTGTATTTTTCTGTGCAGAAAGCTTACCTTCTGTAAACACATTATAAAAGGGTAATTCTTTTTCACAGGAATAAACCTTGTGGTAAAGAATCAGCAAAATTAAAGACAATTTTTGAAACAAGTGAACAGTCCTGAGACGTTGCAGCCATGCTGTGTAAAAAAAAATATTCAACATGAAGAGCACGGTCTACACTGAGTCATGCGTTGCCACAAATTTCAAAATAAATGCACACTAACAACTGTGCATAGATACATGCTCTTGCACGTGACATGCCAAGCTCCAATTAAACAGAGCAGAACGAGAGTTACGTAACATGCTCAAATTCTATTCATAACGACTTTATTAATCTGTGCCGAGTATGTATGTCAATAAACACAGTTAACAATATTGAAATCATCCTTGATTCGCACTGCCTAGTTACTGTTGTCAAGTATTCTTGGGTGTACAGTGTTACACTATGGAGACCAGTTTCTGTTTACAAAACATTATATCCTGATGGAGTGTCTCCTGACCTATTAATAAGTTAGGATAGTTTAATTTTCTCATTCTCTACCAATGGGTTAATTCATGTGGAAAAGAATGACTGTACTGTAGGTATACCTCATCATAATGATGTGATCATAGGGAACAGTCAACACTGTGAAGAATGATTGAGGCAGCCATGATTGGCATCCTTTTGTGTGTCTTTATTTATAATGGAATGCATGATTATTACGACCTTTAAAGCTTAATGTGCTGGTTTTTCGCGTAACATGGTACGGTATTCATCTTTGGAATACGACAGTAATCAAGTAAAATTCCCGTCAGCCTTTATCCGCTACATTAGTTTTCCTGGCATAGTTTTCCTACATTAGTTTTCCTGACATAATCATGGACATTAAATATGAATGTAAGAGACTGACTTCGGTCAGTTTGTGGCTTTGATAAGCCAATGAGGCCTCTTCGCGAGTTCCTGCTTTCAGGAGGATCTAAAATGCATGCATACATACATACATAAATTGCAAATGAAGGTTCGTTCCAGTAGCAGTGTTCTGTTTGTCTGTCCTAATGTGCAGTTGTAGAAGCTCCACAGTGTACAGGTATAATTACAACCACATCCACTCATGCATACATGACCGTCCCACTTACCTTGACCGAGAGCACAGCTTAAAATGTGACTCAGCAATATCACTTTCAAGAATATGATTATCTTCATGACTCCCTTAAATTCCATTAGTATAGTAACTCACCGACTGAAAAGGAAGAAGAAGCACAAAAAATAAAAACTAACTGGCTGAGTGGCTGGCTGAGTGATGCCTCACCAATTTTTTGTATGAGAAAGCATTCCTTGCCCTACAAGTAACATGAACATCTGTAAAGCTGAGCTTTCTGATACTTATAATTTTCTCTAAACTTTTACCTACTGTACATGTTGACTTCTCATGACCTTAGAACTTAGGAATAGGGCTCTTATATTCAAAAAGGTGGTTCTACATTTCAAATACTGTATGAATTTCATCCAACATGGACAAAATAATGCACAATCGCATAAATTCCTCTTGCCTCAAAATCAATGGCAGCCCATTTTGGCTATACATTATGACAATCAAACCAAAATGGAATTTACTTTTATTTGATCGACCCTACTGCACAGTACATTAGCTGCTTGTTTAACACAGCATTGACTGATGCACAACACTATGTTATACATATTATGCAGCTTCTGTCATTAAAGGCATCAATTGAAGATCCCACCCCCCCCCCAAATAAAAAATTGCGTGCCGCCCTCTGAAAAAGTTAACCTTCTGTTGCTTGCAAGTGAAGTTTTTTTTTAATGCTACAAAATGCAGACAGTAATGAAACGTGATACCCTTTTATCTTTTATCTGGACCTGAGATGTCCATCGCTGCTAATACACTGTGTTGTGGGTATTGACCATAGCTGCATGTATTGACTGTACACTAGGTTCTAATACCGACAGTAGCAAGCTGTGTGTGTACTTTTTGGAATCGATGGTGGTGTCTAACACTTCTGTTACACCTCATTCGAAACTAGGTCAGTCTTCACTCCCTTTTAAAAGTGAACACTCCCAATGAGACAGTGCTCTGTGTGTACTAGTATACATTTGCTTACTTGGTATGAAATGGCACCAAATGCATAACAATAGATTGTGGGCGTATGTATTGACTCAAATTACATATAATGAAATTCCTTTAGGTGCTGAATCATCTGAGGCATGACAGTGCAATACAATACCTATAGCTTCCTGCCAAATTGCTTGTCTATAGTAGTATGTATATATATATATACTGTAGTCATATTTTATTTTATTTTAAATATCATGGTAATGCAGACTTGCTAATGGTAAATTGATAATTGAGCTGCATTAAAGTGCTTTAAAAATATACCTAATTAGCACATGTTCTCAATTTCAAAAAAGTTTGATGAAATATTGACTACAGAAGACAGGAGACTGAAGCCAATGTAGATATATCTTTGCGGTCATTTTGCTAATACAGAGCTAAAAGAGATTGCATAGATCCCCCCCCCCCCCCACAACTTTTTGCAAGAAATATGATTGCTCAAGTATGGGTACATACATAGTCAATCTTGCACAGCTTTCCCACAATGCCATTGGAATCTGAGTTGCCAAATGTCAGCAAGTACTGTACAGTAGGAACAGGAAGTCAGAGGTCAATGTGATTCCTTGCCTTCAAAGGTCTACACACATTCACCAGATAGGCAACTGATTCAAATGGCTACAGGGTACAAAGTACAGAACCAAAACATTCCAAGAGTTTCAGTTACATCATCAAATTTGCTCAAGATTCCTCATAACTATCTGACTATTTGTAAAGCAAGTGAGTTAAATTTGTCCGAGAATTAAGTGAGAACCAGAAAAGATCAGAGTTGTACATCTCATTTATTCACTCACTTGTGGGCAGCAACGAATTATTTCAGTGATACTAAAGGAATTTGCAGTATAGAATTTTTATTCCAAAATGTTTCATTATCCAGAAAGAGTGTAGTCTTCCTATCTAGAGATGAAAAAGAAACACACAGTTGTTCGACATATGAGCCAATGGACATTTTCTTTGACCAATTTCAAGCTATTTTTATTAATGAATTGAGAGTTAAATGCCATTGTTATAGACTGTGAAATATTTTCACAACATGCTGCCAAAGTCATCTGGTATAAATCACTGAGAATATGGCCAATTGTGAGACTGTGTGAGATGTAACCGGTCGACCCTTTGAGCCAATTTTTGACCAGTTGAGATAACTTGCTCTGAGCCCTTGAAGCTCAGAGCTGTGAAAACTGGTAAGGACCACTTGAGTGTGTTGACAGCATTAAACATAAGATTATCAACTAATATTTCATTTCCCAAATAACTGTATTTATATTGTTTAACATCACTTGAGATCTACAGTTTGTTGATTTCATTCACCAAACTAAACTGACCTGGACAAAACTATGTTCACCAAAAGACAATTATAGCATTGAAAGAACTCACAGATTAATTGTAGCTTTCATTTGGAGCTAGTGTAACATGTTGACAAGGATTACATACTTTTACACATGTTGACCCCATTTGACCTTTGACTTCTACCAATTTCGATAGGGTTCTTGCATTCACCATACTGGATCTACCTACTAAGTATGAAATTCCCCAATAAGTGCTTTTTTAGTTATCATGCATGTTTACAAAGTATTCGGATTTTGACCTCTGCTGACCACGAATGACCTTTAAACTTCACAGAAATGGAAATGGTTCTTATACTCAATTAGATGGATCCACATACCTGGTATGAAGTTAATTCCACCATGAACTTATGTTAAGAACTGGAGTTATGTTGTCTACAAGGAAGAGTCATATACACATACATGTGCACATGCACACACTATCACCATTGCATAGCAGACTATAATGTTTTCTTTTGAATGGAGAACTCAACAGGAAGCAGTGGAAAATACTAAGTTTCAACTTAAGTTTTACACTGAACTAGAATACATGAATATATAAGAACATCATGCAGTCAGTACAAGTACTACTGTATGGTATCATCTCAAATAAAAAGATTTCTGCCATACCAAAAGAGCTGTCAACAATGTATTTTGTTATGTAGAATATGAAGTTATTTAGAATGTCAATAATACATTTAACCAATCATGGCCTTTCCAGGTTAATGGCTTGTTCACCTCTGAAGTCATCCGGAGAAATACTTTACTGTAAGTCAGTTGCAAAAAACAGGAGAAGTGATTCAATGTACCATGTTCTCAAGAATGACATATAAATGATACAAATGTTTGGACATTTTCATTATGTTTTTTTTAGTCTCACATGGACCTTTGTCAGATTAGATGCAACTGTAACTCTATTTTCAAAATAAAGTGCCTAACCCCATCCCTTAAAAAGTTATGGCCCAGTAAATCATATTCTTGTCAGTCCAAGTTACTCCAGGATTAATGTATGTCGTTTAGTTACAGAGATGTTCACAATTGACAATTCATAATCATGGACATTAAGTAATCTGAATCTAAGAGACTGACTTCGGTCAGCTTGCGACTTCGATAGGCCAATGATGGCTTCTTCGCGAGTTCCTGCTTGCAGGAGGATCTAAAATACATATTTACATTATCACAGAATTGATCCAGTATGGCATCGCAAACTGCTATGCATAATGGTCAAATTGTTACATAAGTTCAAAGATTCATAGTACTAGTGTTTGAAAATAGTATTTTAATGTTAGGCCTATAGCTAATTGATCTTTATTACACAATTTATAACCCATGCCTCGGTTATATATGTGAATATAATGTCAGTACTTGTGAAATCATTGCATCTTGCAACAAAGCCATGCTAAGTACTACTGAAGTTTGGGTTAGGAAAGCTATTCCTGGCCTAAGGAGAGTCAAGAAAATCTTTTAGTATACCAGTTGTTTATATAATGTTTATAGCAACTCTTCTGAGACCTCATGCAATGAAATAAATCAAAACCTTGTTGATTGAGTGATCTTTGGAGTTTGGAGACCGTCTGCTATGGTCGATAGATGTTGTAATGATTCATTGCAATTCAGTAATGATCAGTCCTACTTCAATATATTGATTAAAGCGTACATGAAGATGTACATGGTACTGTCTGTTGGTACGGTGCAGCAAGGGACTGTATAACCCAGCATAACTCAGGCCTAGCTTAGGCTACCGGTAATGCACTGAATACAGTTTGTATGTTTTGGTAAAGTTCGACAAGCCTAGCCTGGCCTACCATTAGTAATATATCTAGGCCTAGTTCATACTGGTTTGTGGTTTTGTGAACTTATCCTGTGTGTGAAATTCCAGATACTGGACATGAATCAAAGTGTCCAAAATGTCAAAGTGATCCTAGCATAGGCCTTAGTCTGACTTACTATACACCTAGGTCTAGCCAAGACTGGCAAGAGGCTATGTTAGGCTTCACGCTCACAAAAATTTATATAAGTCACTTCCAGCTTGTCCCTTGCAACAAATTGAAGACCAACAACTCACACAATGACAATGACAACGCAGTACCTAATTAACTTAAATATATAATAAAAGCTTTATAATTTAAGCACGTACGTAATTGATGCACCTTTAAATATTACTAGCAACTATACAACAGTCAACCTAAACGTTTCCAGCGGATCAGAGTCACATATTTTTTAAGCTTAAATTCATTTCAGGTATGAACTGATCAATTTTTTTTTTAAAGCTTTGAACACCTCCCCCCCCCCCCCCTAGTTTTGCAAGTATTTTGGTATTTGGAAGTCTTACTCCCTGAAAATAACCAAAATTACCTCAATATGAATTATGATACCACTAGCTCTCTGGGACCTGACCTGTCTGAGCTTAGAGGCTCAGAGCATATATACAGTAGCAAACAGCATCTAGAGTCAATGGATGTATACCTATTTAGTTAGCTTATCGATGTGTAAAGTTTGGAGTAAAAAAGAACTTGACACGGCAGACATTGTGTGGCCAAATTCTGCTTCATTGCACCATGCATACAGTTGATTGATTTGGATTTTTCCTTCATAGATCTTGTTGATCAAATCCTTAAGTACGTCATTATGAGGTACATGCCTCTCCTAAAAGCATATTAAGAAGCCTACGATTCAACACAGCAGAGGCCTTGTTGTAAGCCTAGGCTACCTTCCAAGCAAATGATGATGAGATTAAAGTGTTTGCGGTAAATCATGTAAGCATCCTTTTTGAGGTAGGCTAATGAAGAGATAAATTATATTTCATGACAACTAAAAGTTTTAGTATGTAGTCACCTTGCATCACCAAAGGCATCTGAGAATTGCAATATGAAGACTAATTTACAAAATATAACAATATATTACAGAAACAGAGACTACTTTGTAATGTAAGTAGACAACAATGTACCGTGGAAGACTGCTAAATATGCTGCATCACACATTTATAGGCATATATACTATATAGGCCTACATTAATATCCAATAAACACATGAACATTGTAAAAAAAATAGGAACAGCATGCCAATCATTAATAAATCGACATTTTCTTTAAAGCCTATAGGCTTAACCATTTTCTTGGATCAAGTGCATCCAGTGTTTCTCTATTTGAAACTGTAAAATATTTTTACGCTAAGATCAGAATTCCGTCGAAACCTCGTTATAACGTAGGCACCCTTTGCGCGAGTCGATGTTTTGGGTGTAACCAGACGGCGCGATCAACCTTGCAAAGCGTATTGTTGTCAGCAGGTGCGATATTGCTTCTGTGTATAATTGCTGTGCTTAGGCTACGTAACGATAAACTACGTGTTAGGCTATGTAAATTAGCCTGGATTATGGTTTCCGTGAACGTACCTTGCAAAGAATCAAATGAAAGTTGTCCAATAACTTTACCAATTGATATGAACTGTACAGTCGTGTACAAATACTATTATTAACAGATATTCAACACTTTCATATCTGCTGTGTAGTTTTAAATAGCAGTTAACGTACTACTCATGACACAGCGGAAACCAGCAACGTTCATTCTTGGCAAGTTGGAATACGGCCACACGAAGAGGGGAATTCCCGCAGAAAGGTAGACTTTGCAATTATAGGTATTACTATGTGCCCAATAAAATCCTAGGAATGCGGAGTTGTACACTACTCTCCCCTATCAACCTCACACAATAACTCAAACAGTTACTGTTACGACCGTGCGTTTAGTCATATAGTGAGAGGGTGGGGCACAGTGGATCATGGCAAAGATATCATGGGGCACAGTGAATCACTTCAAATAACTTAAAACAAATAGAATACGAATTATGTATATTGCCATCTAGTTTACCTTCACATCAACGCCAATAACCCACAGAAAAATTACCAGAGTAGTTGCACTGCAGTACCAGAAAATTGGGAAGCATTTATTGTTTTTCATTGTCTAGTGTAAAGTGTTGCTGCTCATCATCATCCAAGCGGAAGCTGGTCACTTCGCCCAACAACCTTTCGATCGCCCAACTGCCATTTCGACCAACCTTACCATTTCGCCCAACCTCGTTGGTCATTTCGCCCGAAATAGGGGCCGTTTTAGTTATACTATCATTTAATGGAGTATTTTGGTAACAAACTTTAGACCATGTGTTAGGCCAGGGGCTAGACCATTTTAACAATTTGATGGCAATGAATGTGCAAAACCATCACCCGATTCCCGTTGTCGTCACGATAACTATCGTGGTCCTTGGTAATGGTGAATGGCTTGTAATAGTCCACGATAGTTATCGTGACGACAACGAGAATCGGGTGAAACCATGGTGGGGTACAGTAGATCGGGGCACAGTGGATCACCACGACCACTGATGCACTGGTAGAAATTAAATCAAAAGTAAACACTAAACGTAGGCTATTATCTCAATGTTTTGATGTTGGGTATTCATTATTGAGTTTTAGTGTGCTTACTGCTATCAATGTTCTTGCTGCCTTTACGTTTACATTGAGCACTTTTATTTTCCCTGATGATCTTAACATATGCGAGTCAGGTGAGGTACATTTCGAGAAG
Source organism: Apostichopus japonicus (assembly GCF_037975245.1). NCBI lineage: Eukaryota > Metazoa > Echinodermata > Holothuroidea > Aspidochirotida > Stichopodidae > Apostichopus > Apostichopus japonicus. The sequence goes on from NC_092581.1 coordinate 20,419,777, forward strand.
AAAAGTTGTACCTTTTAAAAGCAGGCTAGTCTATGGTTTAAATGTTTGGATTTTAGTCATAGATTCATAGTTGAGTTTTAATGTGCTTACTACTCTTGCTGTCATTTAAATCACCTTGAGCTCTATTATTTCCTTGCCGATCTATTGATATATGCAAATCAGTTGAGGAAAACATCTAAAATCTGTCATATTTTGAAAAGTGTAGGCATTGGTTTCAATGGTTTTGATGCCTGTGCGTTGGGTATTAGCATTTTTCTTTTAACCGTGCTGCCAAACAGGGCAAAACTTGGAAGTGGAAAAGGCATTCTATGAGTCACGAAATGTATACAGTGTGTTCAGAATTTAGTATTTTAAATTTCAGTATTAAAGAAAATTATAATAAAAAGCAATTAAACCTTTAAGTGATTGCGTGCGTTACGAAAAAGGAATTAGGCCTACATATAATGTTTGATCCTATGTGTTTACTTATTTTTAAATGAAGGGGCCTGCCAGCGGTGTTGTTCATGGCTGAAATATATCATTTGATCAGTGCCATCGCCAGGCCTGTGACGAAGCGAGGGGGGGGGGGGGCTTGTGCTCCCCCAATAAACGTGCACGCTGGTGCCGCCCAGATGCGATTTTTAGTGTTAAAAAATACTCAAGTATAAACTTTTTTACAAAGGATGAAACGTATTATGTTAATCACAATAACCAGTTGTTTTCTCTATAGCGTCAAGCGCTAGTGCCTATAAGCCCCACTACTACCCTGCATAAAGTTCAATTTAAATTTTCAACGCTCTTCTTCACTTTGTAAACTTTTCCCAAACCTTTATAAGATGGAGGGGGCTAAAGTATACGCTTCCGCTCCAACTATTCCAGAGGGAAACATCTTCTTGTTCTCTCATAATGGATAATCACCAGATAGCACCAAATTGCATCTAATAACCAGGGGCGTATCCAGGATTTTCTAATCCACGGGGCGCGAATTACTATCTAAACGGAGCTCCACCATCGGTTGGCGCGCAGCGTACAAGAATATTTCTGGTTTTGACACCCCCCAGATCACCGGAAATGGCACATCTCGGGCTTGAAAAATGACCAACTAGATGTACACTTTTGTCTGAGACCTAAGTATTTCCCAATATTTTGTCTTCATCCATAACCTTTTTGAAGATTGTCAGCAGTCACACATCATTTGCGACCTCCTCGCATCTCCTGTGGATCATTGCTTTTTTAAGTCATTCTACGTTGCAACCCACAATACCCGTCAGCCCCATTTTTAAGGTTTTAAGCCCATTATTCGTTCAGAATTTGAAAATTGAAATTCATCGCGAATAAATTCACTTGAAGACATACCCCTATTGTTGCACAAAATTTCATCTATGGACAACCAATACAGAAAAACCTCCCTCAACCCCTAACAGACCGGTGAAAATTGCACGAGTAGAGGAAGGTATCCCAGCAAAAAATGTACTCTAATTTTACCGCGGTAAGCTATGGTAAATGTGTGGTAAATAGGGTAAATGTGTGGTAAAATCAACCGCGGTACATTTACCGCAGTTTTACCATGGTATTACCGCGGTAAAAATATGGTAAAAGTGCGGTACATTTACTGCGGTAAATTTACCACAGTTTTACCATGATATTAGCGCGGTATAAGTATGGTAAAAGTGTGGTACATTTACCGTGGTAAATTTACCGCAGTTTTACCAGGATACTACCGCGGTATAAGTAGGGTAAAAGTGTGTTACATTTACCGCGGTAACTTTACCGCAGTTTTACCATGATATTACTGCTGTATAAGTAGGGTAAAAGTGAGGTACGTTTACTACGGTAAATTAACCACAGTTTTACCATGGTATTACCGCGGTAAAAGTAGGGTAAAAGCGTGGTACATTTACTACGGTAAATTTACCATAGTTTTACCATGATATTACTGTGGTAAAAGTAGGGTAAGTTTATATGGTACATAAACTACATATGTGAAATTCCTACAATTGTGCCATGATTAAACACAGTAAAAATAGGGTAAAACTATACGGTGCAATTATACTATGGTAAATTTACCATAATTGTACCATGATTTTACCACAGTAGAACATATATGGGTCACACTATGAAACATGATGGTACATTTACAGCAATTTTCCATGATTTTGTCCCATATTTTTGCAATACTGATATGACAAACCTTTTGTTCTATTCATATCTTAATGTTGGCAATATAAATTACCTATATGAGTTGAATAAAGAAGAGAGACAAACTGCTATTCTTATATATAGTATGCATCTCTTTTCCTAAAAAAAAACAAGCAGAGGATAGATACATAGAGAATTCCTTCATGGAATCCCTGATATATTTGAGAGGAGACAACAATTAATTCTTTTTTCATTATTAGGGAGAACCTAAAAGCCTTTAAAATGTAAAAAGAACTATATAAACTAGCACACATAAGGCATAGCTTCTGTGCCTCAACACTGTGGCACACAAAAATTGACCAATCAGTGTCCTCATATTTGGGTATTCTCTGTCAGGTCCATTAAATGACTTGACAAGTCTATGTATCTATGATCAGAGTACTCTTTCTATTTAAAACAAGTCTTTGAGGACAATAAGAGATCAAAAGTCCAATCTGGACTACCAATTAAGTCAAAAGAAGAGAGTCAGGAATCATACCAGCTAGGGTAATTGAAATTCAACAAAGCTTTCTCATGTGTGAAACCTCCATGGCTTTGATGAATTAAAAACTGTTGCATTCTACAACTGAGGACTTACATGTCAGGCATACAACCATTACAATAAGGGTAAAGGCATATAGCCAAATTATGATACAGTACACTGATGGGTGAAATTCAAAGAAATATATGGTATACATGCTGATTGAAGTTAGGACAAAATCATGCTCAAAGTTAGGTAAAACTGTCGTACAATTAGTGTAAAATCATGGTAAATTGAGGTAAAACTAAGGTAAAAGCGTAGTAAATCTACGGTAAAATTGGGGTAAAAGAACGGTAAAACTGTGGTAAATTTAGGGTAAAAGTGTAGTAAATGCGTGGTCAATCTAGGGTAAAATTGGGGTAAAAGAACGGTAAACTGTGGTAAAAGCGTGGTAAAATATGGTAAATTGAGGTAAAACTAAGGAAAAAGCGTGGTAAATATACGGTAAAATTGGGGTAAAAGAACGGTAAAACTGTGGTAAATTTGGGGTAAAAGCGTAGTAAAAGTGTAGTAAAAGCACGGTAAAAGTATGGTAACACCGGGGTAAATTGCGGTAAAATTGGGGTAAAAGTGAGGTAAAACCATGGTAAATTTGTGGTAATTTACTGCGGTAAACCGCGGTTTACCGCGTCCATAGGGCCAAAACACCGCGATAATGTACAACAAATTTACCGCGTTTTTACCCCGGTTTTACCGGGGTAAAAGTGTGGTATGTTACAGCGGTAAATTTGAGGTAAATTTGTTCCTGGGATGTTTAGGAATGTTGGTCAGCGAAATTTCGAAACTTCAGACAGATAATTTATTGGTGCATGGGCGCAGATCAGTCTTGGATAATGGTGGGGACGCGTGTCTGTTCTCTGATATCTAAGCGGAGCGCGACTATGGGTTCGCGCGTAGCGTACAAGAAAATTTTGGCAAATATACCTCCCAGATCGCCGAAAATAACACATACCCAACGATGCTCCCAAACCTCCGTTAGTTTTAGATCTCATGGCTTAGAAATTTAGTTTAGGAAATGCATGGGCGTCTGCAGAACAAAAAAACATCAGGGGACAAATAATCCAAGTAGACTTTGTATACGATGGGTCTGGGGACCTCTCCCAGAAAACAATTAAAGACTGCCGCAAATGCGATTTCCGTCCTGTGGATAAATATATTAAAATGAGAACTGGACGTGAAGCTAGCTCAAATTGGCCACACACAGTGTGCGTTGTTAACGATTGTTTTGAAAATTTGAAATGCAACGTTTGGTCAAGACAAATTGGTGGGGACACGGTATATCATGTCCCCACCACTGAAAAAGTTGGTTGGGACGCTTCCCGCTGTCCCCGCCAGGATCTGCGCCCATGTATTGGTGTACAAATATGAAAACCTCTTATAAAGGCTACTATAAATCTTCGTTGAAGGAAATGAAAAAAAATACCAGATATTTCCGAAACCGAACACTACACACATAGACAGTTTGGAGGCTGTTCATCCTGGAACGCCATTTTCATACTCACTGATATGATGTGATATCTGCTGTGTGCTTTACAAATTAATTGAAATGAGACTGAAATAAATAACTTTTACCTGTTTATTGGCAATGCCCCACATTCTTTTCATTTCGAAGGACGCACAGTTTTAAGTTCATTACACACTGAAGGCTTTGATTCTCTATTTGCCCTCAGTTTAGGGAAGATATTTTGATTTCATCCTTATAGATATCGCTAGATATTGCTAGATATCCATACAGTACAGTGTCCTTGGGATTTCTTGGGATTTTTCGGGGCCTGATCTTGGGAAATTGCAAAATCGGGAGTGGTCACACTACATGTAGGTCAGTGCACGACCTCTAGACGTCACTAAAACACGACCAGATCATTTGCTATCGATGAAGTGTGTTAATTAAGTTTCGTAACTTATCGGGAAGCGATTAGAGGGGTGGGCGAAGGGTTGTGGGGCGCGCGCTTTCATACAGATGGGAACAATCTCAAGAAGTGCTGGGTGCGTCCGCCCCGCCCCCCTCCGCCCCTCAAACGATTTTTTAATCATGCCGTCTCCCGTTGTTCCGTAGCGCCATCACTTTAGGTTTTATAAAAGTAAATATCTAAAGCGTACCATGCCATACACTGTGTCGATAGGAGATATTCTGACACCGTTTTACTATTTAAAGATAACAATCTAAACTGCCATACAATGCTGATTTAGATGGATTTCTTGTGAGAAAAGAGAGCATGTTAGAGATACTTTGAAGAACTGAAATCTCAGTCGTCTATAAGGGAAACATATTTTATTCCTTTGATGATTGGAATATATTTCCTTCAAATATACCCACACCGATTTATACATGTGTTAGCAATTAGAGTAGCTGCATCCCATCCTTTGGATGTTGCATCATACAATGGTTGGTATGGGTCTTGGATCATACATTGATTGGAGTTGGTCGTTTTGCTATACTTCCAATGGTTATTTGGTCCCTTTCGCACTACTACAAGAAATGTGAGTCTATGCAGAAGTTACGACTGGGTAATATAGTCATCCTTCCTGGAGAATCGATTATGCATCTCCGTTATCATGCCTTTATATCTGGTTTAGCTCGCGCACACAATGAAATAATAAAATACATATACACAAACACACGTCATCATGTCTGCATAGACTTCTGTTGTCATCAGAACCAAAACAAAAGGTTGTTTCTTGTGATTAAATTCCATATGGGGGGGGGGGAACAAGGAGGTGAGGTGAGGTGGAGGGTTAAGAACAGGAGGGGTGGGGTAGGGGTGGACGGATACGCATTGATTTACTTTCAATGTAGTTGTAGTGTACAACTTTTGTACAATTAAGACACATCAGAACAAGCATAAGACAGTTTTCAAGTAAAGGTTTGTGATAGTTAATGGAATCAGGAAATTGGTGATTTATTGGTTAACTATCCTTTCTTGAGAGCACACTTTGATATTTTGCCTTCAAAACAGTGTTTAAACCAAACTCTGTTCTAGGCAATAAAACTGCATTTGTTCTTCAAAGAATTGACAGTTATTCTGCAATCGTTTATCTTCTCATAATTATATTTTCATAAAACACCAAAACATGCATGTTAACTTCATTCCATCAATGTTGTGCATTTCAATAACAGCTTTTAATCTCATATACTTTATATATAATTATATATATATATATATATGTACATATATGTTACCAACTTTTAATAATCACTAGTTCTAAAGGCAAATATTAACATATATGGATCCTACAGTATTAATAAGGGGTTAATCAACGGTCTAGCGTGCGTTACTCACAGGATTAAGGCACGATCGGGGGATAATGCAAGCGATGCACGAGGGCGGAGCCCGAGTGCATCCAGCGATAGCATTAACACCCGGAGTGCATTAATCATGTGAGTAACGCACGCTAGACCGTTGATTAACCCCGTTCATTCATACACTACCATTTGTGTGGGGGAAAAAATCATAAAACCAGTCATATTTGGTTACATATAACCGAAGATTTATTAAAGTGATGCCCCGTAAGTCGAATTAACGATTAACAACCAGGATAACAATAACGTACATGTGCAATTATAAAGTAATACTGAACGATAGTGAATATTATAAAGGAAACGTCTTTGAAAGGCTGTCATTCATAAAAGACGAACCATAAAAACATTTTAACTAATGTTTGGCAATATTGCGGCCATAAAACTATTTTTGAAAGGTCTCAATAACAAGGAACTACAAACGATTACTAGTTGGCTTCATCATATCAATACCCTACAGCTTCTGGTTCCCATAGCAACCATTCTAGGGACAAACATGTAAGTATGGTATACAGTCATACGATAACATAGTAGGCCTTGTATTGAACACGTACACTCACTTGAACGTACACACTACACAGTGCTTGGCACTGCGGTCGTTTAACTTTATATTTATAACACTATGAGCAACATAACGGCCTTGCGAACATTTAATTACGGACAGATACTGGATATATTTAAACTCAAAGCACCCACAACTGTTTGGTGTTTTAATACGGATATAACTATGAATTTTGGAAGTAAACATTCACAGGACTCTGGATATATGGGTGCGTGCGTAACGTACAGAGGAACCTGTTATTAATGAGGGTGCGTGCGTCTGTCATAGAGTGAATCTTACCGAGGGTGCGTGCGTGCGTCACGTAGAGAGGAACCGGTTCTGACTGAGGGTGCGTCTGTTGTAGAGTAACTCTTATCGAGGGTGTGCGTCACTTAGAGAGGAACACGAACAGGAACGGGTGTTAATGCCATCGCTGGATGCACTCGGGCTCCGCCCTCGTGCATCGCTTGCATTATCACCCGATCGTGCATTAATCCTGTGAGTAACGCACGCTAGACCGTTGATTAACCCCGTTCATTCATACACTACCATTTGTGTGGGGGAAAAAAATCATAAAACATAACATATTTGGTTACAAATAACCGAAGATTTATTAAAGTGATGCCCCGTAAGTCGAATTAACGATTAACAACCAGCATAACAATAATGTACATGTGCAATTATAAAGTAATACTGAACGATAGTGAATATTATAAAGGAAACGTCTTTGAAAGGCTGTCATTCATAAAAGACGAACCATAATAACATTTTAACTAATGTTTGGCAATATTGCGGCCATAAAACTTTTTTTGAAAGGTCTCAATAACAAGGAACTACAAACAATTACTAGTTGGCTTCATCATATCAATACCCTACAGCTTCTGGTTCCCATAGCAACCATTCTAGGGACAAACATGTAAGTATGGTATACAGTCATACGATAACATAGTAGGCCTTGTATTGAACACGTACACTCACTTGAACGTACACACTACACAGTGCTTGGCACTGCGGTCGTTTAACTTTATATTTATAACACTATGAGCAACATAACGGCCTTGCGAACATTTAATTACGGACAGATACTGGATATATTTAAACTCAAAGCATCCACAACTGTTTGGTGTTTTAATACGGATATAACTATGAATTTTGGAAGTAAACATTCACAGGACTCTGGATATATGGGTGCGTGCGTAACGTACAGAGGAACCTGTTATTAATGAGGGTGCGTGCGTCTGTCATAGAGTGAATCTTACCGAGGGTGCGTGCGTGCGTCACGTAGAGAGGAACCGGTTCTGACTGAGAGTGCGTCTGTTGTAGAGTAACTCTTATCGAGGGTGTGCGTCACTTAGAGAGGAACATGTTCTTACTGAGGGTGCGTGCGTCTGTTGTAGAGTGAATCTTACCGAAGGTGCGTGCGTGCGTCACCTAAAGAGAGGAACGTGTCCTCACCGAGGGTGCGTGCGTGCGTCACTTAGAGAGGAACCTGTTCTTAATGAGGGTGCGTGCGTCTGTCGTAGAGGGAATGTCACTGAGGGTGCGTGCATCGCGTACAGAGGTACCTGTTCTTACTGAGGGTGCGTGTGTCTGTCGTAGAGGGAATCTCACTGAGGGTGCGTGCATCGCGTACAGAGGTACCTGTTCTTACTGAGGGTGCGTGTGTCTGTCGTAGAGGGAATCTTACCGAGGGTGCGTGCGTCACGAAGAGATGAACCTGTTCTTACCGAGGGTGCGTGCGTCTGTTGTAGAGGGAATCTCACTGAGGGTGCGTGCATCGCGTACAGAGGTACCTGTTCTTACTGAGGGTGCGTGTGTCTGTTGTAGAGGGAATCCCAGTGAGGGTGCGTGCATCGCGTACAGAGGTACCTGTTCTTACTGAGGGTGCGTGCGTCTGTCGTAGATGGAATCTCAATGAGGGTGCGTGCGTCCGCTCTGGCGGGAATCTCATAGAGGATCCGTGTGTCGGTGACGAGCAGCTACCATACAGATATATATATACATTTGTGTAATAGGGGAGTTCTGACTTACATAGTTATGTTGAATTTGATCTGATGTAATTTTACTGATCTGTAAATACTTTATTCTTTGGAATAATCTGTGTCAATTGTAATTCTACGTGTTTGGCTCTCGTTTTGCTTCCGTTGTCTCTTCTTACTTTGATCATATTTTACGCCCCATCCTCCTAAGAATTGACGTGAGATTGAGCGTGTTACACCTGTATTAGAGTAATGTGTTTGCATGTTTCAGTATGTTTAAAATTTCATTTATTGAATAAAGCAGCAAAAGAAAAAGGACAGGACAGTCTTGTGTTTGTTTTTCTATAGTGTGAATATTGTTTTATTCCCCATAAGCAAATAATTGGCAGTATACATTTAAAAATATAAAATAAAAGGAAAATGTGAATGTCACAGACATATCATTCTATTATTTTTTATTCCGGATTCTGTTAAGCTTAAACAAATGTCACACTACATTTCTGACTGCACAAATTGTGGATGGTCGGGCTTAGTGTGTGTTGAAGGCTATACAACTGCCAAGCTTCAGCAAATCTTACCAATCACATTACTATCATTTTGCAAGTGACCTAAACAAGCACTGATGCATAAACCAAACTTGAATTAGAGATATCGGGAATATAATTAGAGATATCCAAAATTGAATTCAAGATCAATCATTCGAATTAGATATATCGAAATTTGAATTAGAGATATCGGGAATAAATTAGATATTCAAACTTGAATTAGAGATATCAAGAATTCGAATTAGAGATATTGAAAATTGAATTAGAGATATCGGGAATAAAATTAGAGATATTCAAAACTGAATTCAAGATCAATCATTCGAATTAGATATATCGAAATTTGAATTAGAGATATCGGGAATAAATTAGATATTCAAACTTGAATTAGAGATATCAAGAATTCGAATTAGAGATATTGAAAATTGAATTAGAGATATCGGGAATATAATTAGAGATATCCAAACTTGAATTAGAGATATCAAGAATTCGAATTAGAGATATTGGGAAATTGAATTAGAGATATCGGGAATATAATTAGAGATATCCAAACTTGAATTAGAGGTATAATGAATCTGGAATACAATTATTTGTCTGTATATCGCTAATTACTTAGTTTTATTTTGCGATCATTCAAGTACACAGCCATTTGTTAGATACATTAGGAACAGAAATCCATACTTGCTGCCAGTTGCTTCTCAACCTTAATCTATGAACCTGAATTGCATTGCATCAAATATAATATACTAATAAAAAGGTAATAAATCAAACGCTGTCTAAATTTGTTAAATGAAGTTAATGGCAAAAGTATTCTTGCAATAATTCTAGCTCCCAACTGTCTGATATATCTTCAAGTCTAGAATTAAATGGCTTGAAATAAGTCTTCACCCCCACCCCACCCACCAGCCTTTGCCAAGGTTTTGTGTGATTTCTATTCTGACTGGCCCTTTGCACCTTTCCTGTCATCAGAGGAATTTGATTGAGATCACACCTGGACCATGTCATAATCATCAAACTCAATCACATATATATATATATATATATATATATATATATATATATATATATATATATATATATATATATATATATATATATATATATATATATATATATAAACATATATGTTACCATATTTTAATAATCACTAGTTCTAAAGTTAAATATTAACATATATGGATCCTACAGTATTAACAGTATATAACTTACATGATTGTGTTGAAGGCTATACAACTGCCAAGCTTCAGCAAATCTTACCAATCACATTACTATCATTTTGCAAGTGACCTAAACAAGCACTGATGCATAAACCAAACTTGAATTAGAGATATCGGGAATATAATTAGAGATATCCAAAATTGAATTCAAGATCAATCATTCGAATTAGATATATCGAAATTTGAATTAGAGATATCGGGAATAAATTAGATATTCAAACTTGAATTAGAGATATCAAGAATTCGAATTAGAGATATTGAAAATTGAAATAGAGATATCGGGAATATAATTAGAGATATCCAAACTTGAATTAGAGATATAATGAATATGGAATACAATTATTTGTCTGTATATCGCTAATTACTTAGTTTTATTTTGCGATCATTCAAGTACACAGCCATTTGTTAGATACTATTTGCTGCCAGTTGCTTCTCAACCTTAATCTATGAACCTGAATTGCATTGCATCAAATATAATATACTAATAAAAAGGTAATAAATCAAACGCTGTCTAAATTTGTTAAATGAAATTAATAGCAAAAGAATTCTTGCAATAATTCTAGCTCCCAACTGTCTGATATATCTTCAAGTCTTGAATTAAAGGGCTTGAAATAAGTCTTCAGCCCCACCCCACCCACCAGCCTTTGCCAAGGTTTTGTGTGATTTCTATTCTGACTGGCCCTTTGCACCTTTCCTGTCATCAGAGAAATTTGATTGAGATCACACCTGGACCATGTCATAAATCATCAAACTCAATCACATATATATATAATATATATATATATATATATATATATATATATATATATATATATATATATATAAAACTCAATCACATACTCTACTTATTCAAACGTACATTATGATCTTCCCTGCCTATTTTTGCATATGATTATAGTGACAAATTTTTGATGCCTTGGTGAAAACTATCACAATTATAATACAGATAAAATAAGTCCCAAATAATGACATTTCACTTATAGTAGCCTCTAAAATAGTCACAAAATCTACAAAAGTCTCATAAGAACAAATATATTGTTCTCTCAATATTGCAACTTTTGATCATAATATTTGACTCCAAAACATGAAGATGAAAAACAGCTACTGTACCTACTGATGTTAGCCTCTGAAAAAAAGGCATTATCCACAAAGTGGATCTAATATACCATTCAAAAATATTGTTCACTTAAAACCTCGACCTTTTTTCATTAGTTAGGACTTCAAATTATCGAATGAAAAAAGAAAGTACATAGTAACTGTTGGTGATATCAGCCTCTGCAATATTAAAATTGGTTGTTGTCAAAATGGTACCATAAATCAAATATTGATATGGAACTTATTATAACTTAATAAACTTTGCTCAATACCTTTTTGCACACAAGAAGAGTTTTATTAATAAGGTGGATCCTAATACCAGATGTCAAGTTCATTCAAGCTTTAATATTAGAACTAACAAGTTCACAAAGTTCAGACTTTGACCTCTGTTGATCTTTGACCTCAAAAAAACACAATATGATATATTTATACTCAATAAGTTGGATCCATATAACAAGTATGAAGTACATCAAAGCACCTTAATACATTAGAGCTCATAAATTTACAATTTTTCAGACTTTAATTTTTACTGACAATAATCCTCCACTGAAAAATATTACTTCTGCTCATTAAGGTAGAAGCTAATGTTAGGTGTTATTGTGTTTACAAACACGCTATCACATACATACAAAGCAAAAAACTATCAAAAAGAAAACTTCCCTTAAAAAGCTAATGTTGAATATGAGCAAGTAGAAAAAAACAGATCCAAATGGATTTCCCCAATACAAACATTATAGTACTACATTATTTCAGGAACACAAGGGTTAGTACAGACCATTCAAAGGGGTCACTGTCAGAAGGTCCTTCATAAATGGGGTCAGTTTCTACTCTTGATGTGATATGAGATTTTTACTCAGGCTGATCACTCTGAGGCTGCATTGGTGGCGCTGAGGGTGATACATTGTTCAACTCTCCATTCTGTGGCACTGTCGGGTTACCCTGTTGTGGGTACAGCTCTGCTTGATTATTCTGAGGAGGGTACCCCTGAGGCACAGCAGCTGGATATGACTGAGCAGGAACAACAGTGGGTTGTTGTGGGTATGGAGCATTAGGGAGTTGCTGTGGGTAAGGAGCAGTAGTTGGTTGCTGTGGGTAGGGGGCAACAGTGGGTTGCTGTGGGTATGGGGCAACAGTTGGTTGCTGTGGGTTTGGGGCTGCCTGGATAGGGTAAGGAACAGGTGCTTGCTGTGTAGGGTAGGGAACAATGGCTGGTTGGGTTGCAGTTGGTTGTTGAGGATAGTTCTGTGGGGGGTATGCTGGGTTACTCTGAGTGCCTGGTGGTGGATAATTCATAGGGCTAGACATCACTTCCTGGTATGTAGGTGGATTACCTTTCACTGCAGTTTGGGCTGTTTGACCTGATGTCGGGAGTGGTTGCATCGCAGCCATCTGATTTGTCTGATGAGGCACCGCAGCAGTTGCTGACGATCTTGGCTGCCTTGATTTCTTTATCACAACAGCACAGATACTACAGCAACAGATGCCCATTAAGATGATTGCAGTGACCACTAATCCAGACACTAAACTGTAGCCTGTATGTGAATATATATTTAATGAAGAATCTTGAAGGATAATGCATAGACAACCATATAATATAATCTTAACAAAAAGTCTGCTTAATGCATGTGATTAACCTTGTTTCGCCATTTTTATAATTAATCAGATTTATTTTAAAGAAATATTTATTAATCGATGGTGTGTGCCGCAACAGTAACACAAATTCAATGATAGACCAGGAGCTTGTAACTGCCAATAGTTAATGAAGGAATGTTTGAAGCAGTGCAACAGCTGAGGAATATGGATTAACGATAAACATCTACATACTTTGCTTACTCAGGATAATGATTGTATTTATTCTCAATTATATTTTATGTTTATCAGTGTATTTTGATGGACCAATGGTATGTATGCCACAATGGCAATTGCCAAATTCGATTATAAAAGAACAAAAAAACTAACGGACCTATAGTAGTCACTCACAAATGAAATATTGATCGGTGTAAACACGTGGTTGACATGCGAATACGGGCAACAGTTCTACAAAAAAACATTTAATTACAGATGTCTGATGGCAAATTATGTTCAAAAGCTTGACTTACCATCTTATAATATTTTTCCTTTAAATGTGATGCAATTATAATGTATTTCACAGCTTCATTATTAGATACACTTTAACTTTATATTGTTCTACTCTTTGGAAGCATGAATTATATATTTATAAAGGAAAATAAAAGCAGAGGGAACCCCCTCCCAGTGGTTACTTCCCATTAAATGCATTACATATGCAGCACAAGAGTCATTTGATAGCTAATAACCCTGGCTGAAGTTAATACTACAGATGGAGAGCAGTATTAATATAAACAGAGTCATGTGCTTGTATGGTTTGATGACAGGGAATTGTGTGACATAAAACCACAACAATGAAAGAAAAACAGAGGGACAATGTTTGCTGTTGGTAATTTATTTTGCATGGTCACTCTAATGCTGAATTTGCATTTGTAATAGATAACCTGATGACATCCATTTGATATTTTGACATTCGGACCTCTACTGACCCCAAAATGACCTTTGACGTCCACCCAAAAATAATAGGGTTCTTGTACTCACTATAAGAAGGACACAAGCCAAATATATTCCATATGATGTAACCTATCTTGGGATCAGTGTTTCCTCTAAGAAATTTCCCATTGAGTCAAAATGGCTAATATCTGAATATTTGAGTCACTACTGTCCTGGGGGAGGGGTCTAAGGGGAGGGGTAAAATTCCATGCCTTTTTTCACGATGTTACATTTTGCCGACAGTATTAGTACCAGGGGTGAGCCAGGATTTTCAAAGTTGTAGGAACGACTATCTGAGCGGAGCGCAACCATGGGTTGGCGCGGAGCGTACAAGAAAATTTTTGGTTTTACAAACCCCCCAGATGGCCGGAAACGGCCCTTCCCGAGAGTTCATTCTGGTTCCCTGGCCTCTTGGTTACTTGAGACACCTCATTTAATATCACTTTTAAACCCCAAAAAACAAACAAGCTAAAATAGTACGTAATTCGATACTACATAATGTATTTAAAATTAATGCAAGGTACATGTACAGAGTAAGCCAGTAACAACAGCCAACAAAGTGCTGCAGCTCTATAAGGTCTGTTAATCAACAACTATAGGCTTATTTGACTGTGGAATGTTTCTCAACTGAAATATCATCTTCATAAACGGGTTCTTAACTAGATGTTACAAAACTGACAAGATCGGATCCTAGTCTTTTTCAGTGGGTAGAGTGTTGATTGAAACGGCACGCGATAGAAATGACAGAAGAATAGGTCACCTAATTTAGCCATATTCTTGCTACGTTCATTTCAATATTTTTTCCTGTCTAGACTCTAAAACTCGTCCAGCAAGCTGGATTTGAATTATGGGTGTTTTCAAAAAAAAAGATAACTTGGCCAAAAAAAGTGTAGGCCCGGGCCTACAGTGCTACATACGGGCTACGCCCCTGTGTACTAAACATCGGCCAATCCAATGTCTGATTTTAAATTGAGGCATGGAACCCTGAGCTTTATTTAAACAATGATTGCTAAATAATAATAAATAAGTTCGTTGCATATTACGCTTTATTTTTAGAAGCTAAATTTGGCTCAAATAGTGCACCACTTGCAATGCAGGGTAGGAATTAAGATTTGGCTTTGGGGCTATTTTGGAAAATGAAAAGTTAAAACCACCCCCCTTAATGTATTTACGAGGGCTTTGTTAAGGTTTAAGGGGCGCTTTTCCAGTTCAATATGCTGAATACGGAAAGGTTGTAAGCATTCATCAGGATCAAGTAAGCACAATTACCCTCTTCTTAGTTAGCTGCGACCGTATAGCAAATTCATTGAAAGTTTAATTGCCAAAATTTGCGATCGTTTAGCAAATAACGTCAATCCACCGAATACATGACGAAAAACCAATAACCCATCAACTGAAATAGAAAACACTGAGGTTTACTTCCACTGAAGGTGCCCTTTCCTTTAATCATGTATTTTTTCGTGTGTGGATAAAATCACTAACCACCAAATACGAAACCATTATACCGCTGAAAAGTAATCAAAGTTAAAACCTTCAATCCATCGCCACAGCAACGGTGTACGTAAAATACAACATTCCCTCTTTAAGAGATACCACATACCTTCCAAACAACTGCCGATTTCCAGCAAATTGAAGTTGTAAACAAAGCTACGATTTTTTTTTTTTTTTGCAAACCGATGGTTAGGCTACATTTCCCATTGACTTAGTGTGGTTGTTAGGCTAACATGTGGTCGAAGGTTGCAGTATTTCATGGATATTTTAGGTCTAGCTAACTGCGTCACAATTTCAGCGAATAAAGAGATGCTTAGGGTAGATTTCCCGCTGACTACGTATGGTGTTCGGCTACCATGCGCGCGACGTTGGCAGCAAGGAAATTATGTAAACAAACCTACGCAAAGTATTCTTATTATTATATTTTTGCAAACCGATGGTTAGGCTACATTTCCCATTGACTTAGTGTGGTTGTTAGGCTAACATGTTGTTGAAGATAGCAGTTTTTCTTGGATAATTTTATTTTTTATTTGCGACACAACTTGAGCGAATAAACAGATAGCTAGATTAGAGTTCCATGTTGAATTAGTGTGAAATTAGGCTACCATGTGGTCGGAGATTTATGGGGATTTTAGGTTATTGTCGCTGGTACTGAAATTGCTTAGTGAAGGCAATTAAAGGACGTTAATATTAACAATTTCTAGGAAGCAATAAACCTTGCGCAAGATCGTGATACGTGGCGGAGGTTAATCACTGAGCATGTCGGATAGACGAGACTCAACTTACTACTAAGGCCGGTGAAGACCCGGTGATTGTGCGCGACCCTCCCGCACTGCTTCAAATTTGATGCGGGATTGTGAGAACTGTTTGTGTGATTCGCGCTGCTACTTGCAACCCCTACTGAAGCTAAAGCAAAAGCATGTCACAATTAAATTTACACAGACACCTGATATTACGAGGGCGACTTTCTTATATTTCTCTTTTCTTTTTCGCCCTCGCAGTTGTGCTTTCGGAGGGCTTTTTTTTAGCACTTGCTAGGGCGAATCGCCCGTCGCCCCCGTTTATTTCTGACCCTGTTGCAATGTAATGTAAGGTAGGCTATACAGATATTATATTTAGTACACTGGTAGTGCGAACCATCGTAGTGTAGGCAATGCATCAGTGCGTTATATGATTTAGCTTTACAGCAATCGAGCTACAGTAAATCTGCGTGACTGTATAGAAAAACATAGCTACGGTAAAGTAAACGATCGCTAATTTAACATTTCTGACGAAAAATTGGAAACAATTTACAGTAATAATTTTTTCACTTCAAGTTGAAGTTCTGAACACCATGCCTTTTGAAACGTTTTTTTTCTATTCACACTGTATAAAATTCAGGAGAAAATGAAACCCTCTTTTTTTCCCTCTCTCTCTGAACGCCAGTGCGTCAAATCGGCAAGCCATTGCGTCAAAATCGCGTCATAGCGGCTTAGCGGAAACACTGCTTGGGATATCCAATTTAAGAGGTTTTATATTTATAAGGCTTTTCAGAGTGTGACCTTTGATGACCTCAAACGACCTTTGACCTCCACCAAAAACAATAAGATTCTTGTACTCATTATAGGGAAGTTGCACTTAAAATATGAGAGCCAATTAAGTTTCCTATCTGGAGATATCTTGTTTACAAGTATTTCATGTTTCAACCCCTCATAACCTTAAATGAACTCTGACCTACATCAAATTGTATAAAATGTAAAAAAAAAAAGCAAAAGTGTTCTTGTAATAATTTAGAAGCCACATGCCACATATGCAGAGGTTACCCATCTTAAGATATCATGTTTACAAGCTATGCATGCCACACATGCACCCACACACGCCAGCACCATTGCAAAGGTTACTGAACCGTCAACATCGTAACCAATAACATGATGGGTATACAGAAGATCTTCATATAATACATTAACCCTTCGATACTCACCATCATAATTTGTACATTGTAATCCTATATCTTCACTATGTGTGCAGGATCTGGTATACCAGTCAGAGAGGTAACAATCCCTCCAGCTCTCCTCCAAACCACTGCAATCTATATCATACAGAATGGGTCCATATCCTTCACCATAGTAAGCACTGGGTTTGTACTGCTGAGCTCGACTATAGCCGAGCTGGCGGCAGATCACATGACCGTCTTGCAGGTCAAAATTTTCATCGCAGATTGTTCCCCAGGCGTAATTGTAATATATCCTGACGGTTCCTTCGCCTGGAGTTTTACCATTAATTAGTTTTACATCTCGAGGCCCTGGAATGGGTGTAGCAATAAAACATATAGAGTATAACACACTTGATAACAAAATTAACAACTAATCAGGACATACTGATAAAACATGGTACAAATTGCAGATATACAGTATGTACTGTATATGAATGGGCTCGACAGAAAAACGAACCAGAAATACATTTTTTTAAATATCAGTTGCATTTTGAGACATGTCAGAATAACCTTACTTCAGATACTGCCTTACAATGTTTCCACATTTTGACAGCTCTAGCATCTGCCCTCAAGTAACCTATGACCTTTCACTGCACACAAAAGCACTTCCTTTTCTTAATTTTATTTTTAAGATTGATGAGGCATCCTGAAACTAAGAATGAGAACCAGCCATGGTAACATCACAAAGGAATGGAAAGTCTCCCCACCCCCCACCCCCCCCCCCAAAAAGAGAAGAAGAAACAAACACAAACAAACAGCCATCATGGGAACAGTGCCTAAAATATCACCTGAAGTGACTTTTTACATATTTGCAATCATCACTTTTGTACTCAGAATACAACTGAAACTTACTGATTGTATAAAGAAGCAAGAGGATTGAAATTGACTGGAAGCTTTTTAAAACTGGATGATTATAAAAGGACAACAGACAGATGGCTGGGAATGCAAGCACAACTTGTTAAAAACTTTGCTTTGTTGCTGCAAATTAGTGGTCATTGTATGGAAGTTTGTCAGTGTCATGACAGCCACAAACCATCACAATATTCTTTTTGGTATATCATATTAATGTAGTTTTTTTCTTCTCATATTTTGACTGAGCTGCAAAACTTTAGTGAAATTCAACTAAGTTCATTACTAACGACAGGCTTAATTAGCCACTCACAGATTGAAATATTTCAACAGTTATCAAGGCTGACAAGCTAAACATATCCAAGTAGATTGCTGTTGCAGGTTTACATCTAGGCGCTAGAACTAATGCAAAGAAGAAGTGTGTGTGTGTACTGATATATCGAGTATGGCATGTGTGGCACTTATCAGCTCCATAACATGCCAATCCAACGTCTTCGCTGTGTGTGCATCGATTCGTGTCCCAATCTTCAATGCTGCAATCCGTCCAATGCTGCGCATAAGTATATCTATAGCAGTCAATAACTGCCATAATAGGCCCAACTCCTTCACCAAAGTAAGCATTAGAATAAACATTGGAAGCTCCAGTGTAGCCAAGTTGGCGGCAAATAACGTCAGCATCTGAATTTTCAAAACTGTCATCACAAACTGTTCCCCACTGGCCTTTATAAAAGATCTCTAGCCTCCCCTCTAGTGTAGAGAATCCGTTGACAAGGCGAACATTGGTTACAGGGTAAGCTGATGAAGCAGCAAATATTGATGACATTTTTTAATATTTCAAATTTGACTAATTTGGTTGTTACATTGAAAATGAATGAAGGAAAATTAAGGTAGATTTTACTTTGTAATGCTCATACCGCCCACATGAGATGGAACAATTTAAGTGTAGACCCCACAACTTACTGGTCGAGTATTTACCAATGACGAGCTTACCTGTCTCCTCACAACCTTAGCACAACGTTCTACCATGCCTGGAATGTCCTGGTAAGCTTTTAACACAATGAGCCCTCTATGATTGGCACCTCCGGTCATTGTCCTTCCCTCTCATGAGACCACTACCCTTCCAAAGTGGTCTACGTCGAAACATCCTAACAATGAGTCCTTAATGCATCCTAGTGCGGGATGGGGGTCGCCCTCCAGAGAGCAGACGTTCCTACCCTTATCCTTACAAGGACCTAAGACCTGATTGAAATTCCCTTAGCCTTAACTCTGTTTAAGCTTGACGCCTTAGTTTCAGTTAAGTTATAACCTTAGGCTAAAGAGATAGTAAAGTTACACTCACCGATAGACATGGTCGATGACCCTAAGTAGTTAGTCTATCATGTATAGTGTATCATGTATATCATATAGTATATAATATACAGTAGTCTATCATGTATAGTGCACAGAGTCATGAGTCTGATCCAACAACCACTCCCCAGTCTGGCTGTGTCCCCCCCTCCTCGGGGGAGGGAAGCGGGAATGGAGACAGGTAAGCTTGTCACTGGTAAATACCCAAACCAGTAAGTTTTGTGGTATTTACTTCACTCCTCGCTTACCTGTCTCCTCCCAACCTTAGCTCCGAGTGGAACTGCCCAATGGTGGGAGGCCCCAGGGTTGGGACCTAGTTCCCACCGAACCTCGCATCACCGCACTTTCGAATGGCGCCTCAGCCTGTAAAACGTAGGATAAATAACAAAGGAAGTAGTTGATGTCTTCCATGCTGCCGCCTTGATGAAGTCTTCGATCAGGATGCCAGCAAAGTATGGCAGCAGTGATTGGTATGTATGTATGTATTTAAGATCCTCCTGCAAGCAGGAACTCGTGAAGAAGCCATCATTGGCTTATCTAAGCCGCAAGCTGAGAGTCTCTTAGATTTATATTTAACGTCCATGATTATGAATTGACCATTTTCACAACACATAACTGGACAACATACATTAATCTTGGAGTGACTTGAACTCGGGGCCTTTTGGTTGAAAGGCACCGGCGTTAAACACTTCCCTGTTATCCACTTCCTTGATATCACGGGCTCTTGGTCTGGCATTTCCAGTCGCAAAGGGACCAATCGCCCCCTCTATCCAGCAGGACAAGGTATCCTTCGGTGCCACTGAGTAAGGAGCTTGTGGAAGAAAGAAGAGGGATGCTATCGACCCTCTTAGATGCTTTGTCTTGTGTGGATCTATTTAAGTGCTCTGACTGGGCACCACAAAAGGTTTTTTTCCGCCTCTGAGATAAAGATATCCCCTAACAGGAAAGTATGAACCTGGTTCTTTGCAATGAAGGATGGGCTGGGACAACTGTCTAAGCGGCTTTCTGTACCAACGCAAAGGACTTCATCCAACCAGATTTCTCCAGTGCCTTTGACCAAATGGAGGAGTGTCTTCAGCATCTCCTAGCCCAAGTTGACGACAGACAACGTTTGCATCAACTAAATTCCAAGCGTCATCACAAACAGTTCCCCAGCTACCATCGTAGTATATTTCAACTCTACCCTCGTATGTTGATCCGTCCTGTAGTCGCAAGTCACCATTACCTGAAATGGGGCAGCATGTAACTTTACAAGAACTTGCAGATTCGGAAGCAAAGTGTACAGCATGTTAAACAAATGCAGCTGTTGACATTCTCGTCTAATTCTTGAGAAATAACCCTTTAAAAATTTGAAGCTCATCTGTGAAAGTGGCTGGACTACTAAGACTAACACACAGACCATCAATAAAAACTGGCTGGACTACTAAGACTTACACACAGACCATCAGTGAAAGTGGCTGAACTACTAAGTCTAACACACAGACCATCAATGAAAGTGGCTGGTCATCATTATAAGTCAGTACATTTTGAAGAAAAACATACAACACTGTCAATTGTGTTTCTGTGACATCACTCATGATGTTTGCATAATACACTGAAAATATAAAATAAAATAAACAACCTCTTCAAATTCATATCAATTTTCACCTGGACTATGCTCTCACCTCTGAATATAATATTTGATGAGTTCACCTGTAAGATAGTAATGTACCTTTCTTGGAATGTGTTAATCATTAAGCATAAATCAATCAATCTTTCTTTATTTTTTTATTTATTTATTTATTTATCTGTCTGTCAGTCTGTCAGCCAGTCAGTCAGTCTATCTATCTATTTGTCTGTCAGCCAGCCAGTTAGTCAGTCAACCAGTCTGTCTGTCTGATTGTCAGACAGTCAGTCAGTCTGTCTGTCTGTTTGCCAGTCTGTCAGTCAGTCTATACATTTGTCTGTCAGCCAGTCTATCTATATCTGTCAGCCAGCCAGTCAGTCAGTCTATCTGTCTGTCTGTCAGCCGGTCAGTCTGTCTGTCAGCCAGTCAGTCAGTCAGTCAGTCAGTCTGTCCATCTGTCTCTCTTTCTATCCATTATGTTAAAACGAAAAACTGTAGAGTTGAAGAATGCAAATGCTGCAGCTATGCTGAATCATTATCACCAATAGAAATCTGTATACAGTACATGTAGAAAAGTGCTCAGTGTCTTTTGTGTGAAACTGCACACTGTAGATGTCAATTGATATATTCACTGCCATATTACAATCATTTTTGTTTTTTCGGTGCTGAAAGCTTCACTCGGCTGAGTCAATATCACCAATAGAGATATGTATATATACAGTACATGTAGAAAAGTGCTCAGTGTCTTTTATGTGAAACTGCACACTGTAGATGCCAATATATTCACTGACAACTACCATATTGCAATCATTTTGTATTTTTCTGTGCAGAAAGCTTACCTTCTGTAAACACATTATAAAAGGGTAATTCTTTTTCACAGGAATAAACCTTGTGGTAAAGAATCAGCAAAATTAAAGACAATTTTTGAAACAAGTGAACAGTCCTGAGACGTTGCAGCCATGCTGTGTAAAAAAAAAAATTCAACATGAAGAGCACGGTCTACACTGAGTCATGCGTTGCCACAAATTTCAAAATAAATGCACACTAACAACTGTGCATAGATACATGCTCTTGCACGTGACATGCCAAGCTCCAATTAAACAGAGCAGAACGAGAGTTACGTAACATGCTCAAATTCTATTCATAACGACTTTATTAATCTGTGCCGAGTATGTATGTCAATAAACACAGTTAACGATATTGAAATCATCCTTGATTCGCACTGCCTAGTTACTGTTGTCAAGTGTTCTTGGGTGTACAGTGTTACACTATGGAGACTAGTTTCTGTTTACAAAACATTATATCCTGATGGAGTGTCTCCTGACCTATTAATAAGTTAGGATAGTTTAATTTTCTCATTCTCTACCAATGGGTTAATTCATGTGGAAAAGAATGACTGTACTGTAGGTATACCTCATCATAATGATGTGATCATAGGGAACAGTCAACACTGTGAAGAATGATTGAGGCAGCCATGATTGGCATCCTTTTGTGTGTCTTTATTTATAATGGAATGCATGATTATTACGACCTTTAAAGCTTAATGTGCTGGTTTTTCGCGTAACATGGTACGGTATTCATCTTTGGAATACGACAGTAATCAAGTAAAATTCCCGTCAGCCTTTATCCGCTACATTAGTTTTCCTGGCATAGTTTTCCTACATTAGTTTTCCTGACATAATCATGGACATTAAATATGAATGTAAGAGACTGACTTCGGTCAGTTTGTGGCTTTGATAAGCCAATGAGGCCTCTTCGCGAGTTCCTGCTTTCAGGAGGATCTAAAATGCATGCATACATACATACATAAATTGCAAATGAAGGTTCGTTCCAGTAGCAGTGTTCTGTTTGTCTGTCCTAATGTGCAGTTGTAGAAGCTCCACAGTGTACAGGTATAATTACAACCACATCCACTCATGCATACATGACCGTCCCACTTACCTTGACCGAGAGCACAGCTTAAAATGTGACTCAGCAATATCACTTTCAAGAATATGATTATCTTCATGACTCCCTTAAATTCCATTAGTATAGTAACTCACCGACTGAAAAGGAAGAAGAAGCACAAAAAATAAAAACTAACTGGCTGAGTGGCTGGCTGAGTGATGCCTCACCAATTTTTTGTATGAGAAAGCATTCCTTGCCCTACAAGTAACATGAACATCTGTAAAGCTGAGCTTTCTGATACTTATAATTTTCACTAAACTTTTACCTACTGTACATGTTGACTTCTCATGACCTTAGAACTTAGGAATAGGGCTCTTATATTCAAAAAGGTGGTTCTACATTTCAAATACTGTATGAATTTCATCCAACATGGACAAAATAATGCACAATCGCATAAATTCCTCTTGCCTCAAAATCAATGGCAGCCCATTTTGGCTATACATTATGACAATCAAACCAAAATGGAATTTACTTTTATTTGATCGACCCTACTGCACAGTACATTAGCTGCTTGTTTAACACAGCATTGACTGATGCACAACACTATGTTATACATATTATGCAGCTTCTGTCATTAAAGGCATCAATTGAAGATCCCACCCCCCCCCCCAAATAAAAAATTGCGTGCCGCCCTCTGAAAAAGTTAACCTTCTGTTGCTTGCAAGTGAAGTTTTTTTTTAATGCTACAAAATGCAGACAGTAATGAAACGTGATACCCTTTTATCTTTTATCTGGACCTGAGATGTCCATCGCTGCTAATACACTGTGTTGTGGGTATTGACCATAGCTGCATGTATTGACTGTACACTAGGTTCTAATACCGACAGTAGCAAGCTGTGTGTGTACTTTTTGGAATCGATGGTGGTGTCTAACACTTCTGTTACACCTCATTCGAAACTAGGTCAGTCTTCACTCCCTTTTAAAAGTGAACACTCCCAATGAGACAGTGCTCTGTGTGTACTAGTATACATTTGCTTACTTGGTATGAAATGGCACCAAATGCATAACAATAGATTGTGGGCGTATGTATTGACTCAAATTACATATAATGAAATTCCTTTAGGTGCTGAATCATCTGAGGCATGACAGTGCAATACAATACCTATAGCTTCCTGCCAAATTGCTTGTCTATAGTAGTATGTATATATATATATACTGTAGTCATATTTTATTTTATTTTAAATATCATGGTAATGCAGACTTGCTAATGGTAAATTGATAATTGAGCTGCATTAAAGTGCTTTAAAAATATACCTAATTAGCACATGTTCTCAATTTCAAAAAAGTTTGATGAAATATTGACTACAGAAGACAGGAGACTGAAGCCAATGTAGATATATCTTTGCGGTCATTTTGCTAATACAGAGCTAAAAGAGATTGCATAGATCCCCCCCCCCCCCCCCACAACTTTTTGCAAGAAATATGATTGCTCAAGTATGGGTACATACATAGTCAATCTTGCACAGCTTTCCCACAATGCCATTGGAATCTGAGTTGCCAAATGTCAGCAAGTACTGTACAGTAGGAACAGGAAGTCAGAGGTCAATGTGATTCCTTGCCTTCAAAGGTCTACACACATTCACCAGATAGGCAACTGATTCAAATGGCTACAGGGTACAAAGTACAGAACCAAAACATTCCAAGAGTTTCAGTTACATCATCAAATTTGCTCAAGATTCCTCATAACTATCTGACTATTTGTAAAGCAAGTGAGTTAAATTTGTCCGAGAATTAAGTGAGAACCAGAAAAGATCAGAGTTGTACATCTCATTTATTCACTCACTTGTGGGCAGCAACGAATTATTTCAGTGATACTAAAGGAATTTGCAGTATAGAATTTTTATTCCAAAATGTTTCATTATCCAGAAAGAGTGTAGTCTTCCTATCTAGAGATGAAAAAGAAACACACAGTTGTTCGACATATGAGCCAATGGACATTTTCTTTGACCAATTTCAAGCTATTTTTATTAATGAATTGAGAGTTAAATGCCATTGTTATAGACTGCGAAATATTTTCACAACATGCTGCCAAAGTCATCTGGTATAAATCACTGACAATATGGCCAATTTTGAGACTGTGTGAGATGTAACCGGTCGACCCTTTGAGCCAATTTTTGACCAGTTGAGATAACTTGCTCTGAGCCCTTGAAGCTCAGAGCTGTGAAAACTGGTAAGGACCACTTGAGTGTGTTGACAGCATTAAACATAAGATTATCAACTAATATTTCATTTCCCAAATAACTGTATTTATATCGTTTAACATCACTTGAGATCTACAGTTTGTTGATTTCATTCACCAAACTAAACTGACCTGGACAAAACTATGTTCACCAAAAGACAATTATAGCATTGAAGAACTCACAGATTAATTGTAGCTTTCATTTGGAGCTAGTGTAACATGTTGACAAGGATTACATACTTTTACACATGTTGACCCCATTTGACCTTTGACCTCTACCAATTTCGATAGGGTTCTTGCATTCACCATACTGGATCTACCTACTAAGTATGAAATTGCCCAATAAGTGCTTTTTTAGTTATCATGCATGTTTACAAAGTATTCGGATTTTGACCTCTGCTGACCACGAATGACCTTTAAACTTCACAGAAATGGAAATGGTTCTTATACTCAATTAGATGGATCCACATACCTGGTATGAAGTTAATTCCACCATGAACTTATGTTAAGAACTGGAGTTATGTTGTCTACAAGGAAGAGTCATATACACATACATGTGCACATGCACACACTATCACCATTGCATAGCAGACTATAATGTTTTCTTTTGAATGGAGAACTCAACAGGAAGCAGTGGAAAATACTAAGTTTCAACTTAAGTTTTACACTGAACTAGAATACATGAATATATAAGAACATCATGCAGTCAGTACAAGTACTACTGTATGGTATCATCTCAAATAAAAAGATTTCTGCCATAACAAAGGAGCTGTCAACAATGTATTTTGTTATGTAGAATATGAAGTTATTTAGAATGTCAATAATACATTTAACCAATCATGGCCTTTCCAGGTTAATGGCTTGTTCACCTCTGAAGCCATCCGGAGAAATACTTTACTGTAAGTCAGTTGCAAAAAACAGGAGAAGTGATTCAATGTACCATGTTCTCAAGAATGACATATAAATGATACAAATGTTTGGACATTTTCATTATGTTTTTTTTAGTCTCACATGGACCTTTGTCAGATTAGATGCAACTGTAACTCTATTTTCAAAATAAAGTGCCTAACCCCATCCCTTAAAAAGTTATGGCCCAGTTAATCATATTCTTGTCAACTGGTCCAAGTTACTCCAGGATTAATGTATGTCGTTTAGTTACAGAGATGTTCACAATTGACAATTCATAATCATGGACATTAAGTAATCTGAATCTAAGAAACTGACTTCGGTCAGCTTGCGACTTCGATAGGCCAATGATGGCTTCTTCGCGAGTTCCTGCTTGCAGGAGGATCTAAAATACATATTTACATTATCACAGAATTGATCCAGTATGGCATCGCAAACTGCTATGCATAATGGTCAAATTGTTACATAAGTTCAAAGATTCATAGTACTAGTGTTTGAAAATAGTATTTTAATGTTAGGCCTATAGCTAATTGATCTTTATTACACAATTTATAACCCATGCCTCGGTTATATATGTGAATATAATGTCAGTACTTGTGAAATCATTGCATCTTGCAACAAAGCCATGCCAAATACTACTGAAGTTTGGGTTAGGAAAGCTATTCCTGGCCTAAGGAGAGTCAAGAAAATCTTTTAGTATACCAGTTGTTTATATAATGTTTATAGCAACTCTTCTGAGACCTCATGCAATGAAATAAATCAAAACCTTGTTGATTGAGTGATCTTTGGAGTTTGGAGACCGTCTGCTATGGTCGATAGATGTTGTAATGATTCATTGCAATTCAGTAATGATCAGTCCTACTTCAATATATTGATTAAAGCGTACATGAAGATGTACATGGTACTGTCTGTTGGTACGGTGCAGCAAGGGACTGTATAACCCAGCATAACTCAGGCCTAGCTTAGGCTACCGGTAATGCACTGAATACAGTTTGTATGTTTTGGTAAAGTTCGACAAGCCTAGCCTGGCCTACCATTAGTAATATATCTAGGCCTAGTTCATACTGGTTTGTGGTTTTGTGAACTTATCCTGTGTGTGAAATTCCAGATACTGGACATGAATCAAAGTGTCCAAAATGTCAAAGTGATCCTAGCATAGGCCTTAGTCTGACTTACTATACACCTAGGTCTAGCCAAGACTGGCAAGAGGCTATGTTAGGCTTCACGCTCACAAAAATTTATATAAGTCACTTCCAGCTTGTCCCTTGCAACAAATTGAAGACCAACAACTCACACAATGACAATGACAACGCAGTACCTAATTAACTTAAATATATAATAAAAGCTTTATAATTTAAGCACGTACGTAATTGATGCACCTTTAAATATTACTAGCAACTATACAACAGTCAACCTAAACGTTTCCAGCGGATCAGAGTCACATATTTTTTAAGCTTAAATTCATTTCAGGTATGAACTGATCAATTTTTTTTAAAGCTTTGAACACCTCCCCCCCCCCCCCCCTAGTTTTGCAAGTATTTTGGTATTTGGAAGTCTTACTCCCTGAAAATAACCAAAATTACCTCAATATGAATTATGATACCACTAGCTCTCTGGGACCTGACCTGTCTGAGCTTAGAGGCTCAGAGCATATATACAGTAGCAAACAGCATCTAGAGTCAATGGATGTATACCTATTTAGTTAGCTTATCGATGTGTAAAGTTTGGAGTAAAAAAGAACTTGACACGGCAGACATTGTGTGGCCAAATTCTGCTTCATTGCACCATGCATACATTTGATTGATTTGGATTTTTCCTTCATAGATCTTGTTGATCAAATCCTTAAGTACGTCATTATGAGGTACATGCCTCTCCTAAAAGCATATTAAGAAGCCTACGATTCAACACAGCAGAGGCCTTGTTGTAAGCCTAGGCTACCTTCCAAGCAAATGATGATGAGATTAAAGTGTTTGCGGTAAATCATGTAAGCATCCTTTTTGAGGTAGGCTAATGAAGAGATAAATTATATTTCATGACAACTAAAAGTTTTAGTATGTAGTCACCTTGCATCACCAAAGGCATCTGAGAATTGCAATATGAAGACTAATTTACAAAATATAACAATATATTACAGAAACAGAGACTACTTTGTAATGTAAGTAGACAACAATGTACCGTGGAAGACTGCTAAATATGCTGCATCACACATTTATAGGCATATATACTATATAGGCCTACATTAATATCCAATAAACACATGAACATTGTAAAAAAAAATAGGAACAGGATGCCAATCATTAATAAATCGACATTTTCTTTAAAGCCTATAGGCTTAACCATTTTCTTGGATCAAGTGCATCCAGTGTTTCTCTATTTGAAACTGTAAAATATTTTTACGCTAAGATCAGAATTCCGTCGAAACCTCGTTATAACGTAGGCACCCTTTGCGCGAGTCGATGTTTTGGGTGTAACCAGACGGCGCGATCAACCTTGCAAATCGTATTGTTGTCAGCAGGTGCGATATTGCTTCTGTGTATAATTGCTGTGCTTAGGCTACGTAACGATAAACTACGTGTTAGGCTATGTAAATTAGCCTGGATTATGGTTTCCGTGAACGTACCTTGCAAAGAATCAAATGAAAGTTGTCCAATAACTTTACCAATTGATATGAACTGTACAGTCGTGTACAAATACTATTATTAACAGATATTCAACACTTTCATATCTGCTGTGTAGTTTTAAATAGCAGTTAACGTACTACTCATGACACAGCGGAAACCAGCAACGTTCATTCTTGGCAAGTTGGAATACGGCCACACGAAGAGGGGAATTCCCGCAGAAAGGTAGACTTTGCAATTATAGGTATTACTATGTGCCCAATAAAATCCTAGGAATGCGGAGTTGTACACTACTCTCCCCTATCAACCTCACACAATAACTCAAACAGTTACTGTTACGACCGTGCGTTTAGTCATATAGTGAGAGGGTGGGGCACAGTGGATCATGGCAAAGATATCATGGGGCACAGTGAATCACTTCAAATAACTTAAAACAAATAGAATACGAATTATGTATATTGCCATCTAGTTTACCTTCACATCAACGCCAATAACCCACAGAAAAATTACCAGAGTAGTTGCACTGCAGTACCAGAAAATTGGGAAGCATTTATTGTTTTTCATTGTCTAGTGTAAAGTGTTGCTGCTCATCATCATCCAAGCGGAAGCTGGTCACTTCGCCCAACAACCTTTCGATCGCCCAACTGCCATTTCGACCAACCTTACCATTTCGCCCAACCTCGTTGGTCATTTCGCCCGAAATAGGGGCCGTTTTAGTTATACTATCATTTAATGGAGTATTTTGGTAACAAACTTTAGACCATGTGTTAGGCCAGGGGCTAGACCATTTTAACAATTTGATGGCAATGAATGTGCAAAACCATCACCCGATTCCCGTTGTCGTCACGATAACTATCGTGGTTCTTGGTAATGGTGAATGGCTTGTAATAGTCCACGATAGTTATCGTGACGACAACGAGAATCGGGTGAAACCATGGTGGGGTACAGTAGATCGGGGCACAGTGGATCACCACGACCACTGATGCACTGGTAGAAATTAAATCAAAAGTAAACACTAAACGTAGGCTATTATCTCAATGTTTTGATGTTGGGTATTCATTATTGAGTTTTAGTGTGCTTACTGCTATCAATGTTCTTGCTGCCTTTACGTTTACATTGAGCACTTTTATTTTCCCTGATGATCTTAACATATGCGAGTCAGGTGAGGTACATTTCGAGAAGAAAAGTTGTACCTTTTAAAAGCAGGCTAGTCTATGGTTTAAATGTTTGGATTTTAGTCATATATTCATAGTTGAGTTTTAATGTGCTTACTACTCTTGCTGTCATTTAAATCACCTTGAGCTCTATTATTTCCTTGCCGATCTATTGATATATGCAAATCAGTTGAGGAAAACATCTAAAATCTGTCATATTTTGAAAAGTGTAGGCATTGGTTTCAATGGTTTTGATGCCTGTGCGTTGGGTATTAGCATTTTTCTTTTAACCGTGCTGCCAAACAGGGCAAAACTTGGAAGTGGAAAAGACATTCTATGAGTCACGAAATGTATACAGTGTGTTCAGAATTTAGTATTTTAAATTTCAGTATTAAAGAAAATTATAATAAAAAGCAATTAAACCTTTAAGTGATTGCGTGCGTTACGAAAAAGGAATTAGGCCTACATATAATGTTTGATCCTATGTGTTTACTTATTTTTAAATGAAGGGGCCTGCCAGCGGTGTTGTTCATGGCTGAAATATATCATTTGATCAGTGCCATCGCCAGGCCTGTGACGAAGCGAGGGGGGGGGGGGGGGGGCTTGTGCTCCCCCAATAAACGTGCACGCTGGTGCCGCCCAGATGCGATTTTTAGTGTTAAAAAATACTCAAGTATAAACTTTTTTACAAAGGATGAAACGTATTATGTTAATCACAATAACCAGTTGTTTTCTCTATAGCGTCAAGCGCTAGTGCCTATAAGCCCCACTACTACCCTGCATAAAGTTCAATTTAAATTTTCAACGCTCTTCTTCACTTTGTAAACTTTTCCCAAACCTTTATAAGATGGAGGGGGCTAAAGTATACGCTTCCGCTCCAACTATTCAAGAGGGAAACATCTTCTTGTTCTCTCATAATGGATAATCACCAGATAGCACCAAATTGCATCTAATAACCAGGGGCGTATCCAGGATTTTCTAATCCACGGGGCGCGAATTACTATCTATACGGAGCTCCACCATCGGTTGGCGCGCAGCGTACAAGAATATTTCTGGTTTTGACACCCCCCAGATCACCGGAAATGGCACATCTCGGGCTTGAAAAATGACAGTATGACAATGGTTCAGTACAGTGTCCTTGGGATTTCTTTGGATTTTTCGGGGCCTGATCTTGGGAAATTGCAAAATCGGGAGTGGTCACACTACATGTAGGTCAGTGCACGACCTCTAGACGTCACTAAAACACGACCAGATCATTTGCTATCGATGAAGTGTGTTAATTAAGTTTCGTAACTTATCGGGAAGCGATTAGAGGGGTGGGCGAAGGGTTGTGGGGCGCGCGCTTTCATACAGATGGGAACAATCTCAAGAAGTGCTGGGTGCGTCCGCCCCGCCCCCCTCCGCCCCTCAAACGATTTTTTAATCATGCCGTCTCCCGTTGTTCCGTAGCGCCATCACTTTAGGTTTTATAAAAGTAAATATCTAAAGCGTACCATGCCATACACTGTGTCGATAGGAGATATTCTGACACCGTTTTACTATTTAAAGATAACAATCTAAACTGCCATACAATGCTGATTTAGATGGATTTCTTGTGAGAAAAGAGAGCATGTTAGAGATACTTTGAAGAACTGAAATCTCAGTCGTCTATAAGGGAAACATATTTTATTCCTTTGATGATTGGAATATATTTCCTTCAAATATACCCACACCGATTTATACATGTGTTAGCAATTAGAGTAGCTGCATCCCATCCTTTGGATGTTGCATCATACAATGGTTGGTATGGGTCTTGGATCATACATTGATTGGAGTTGGTCGTTTTGCTATACTTCCAATGGTTATTTGGTCCCTTTCGCACTACTACAAGAAATGTGAGTCTATGCAGAAGTTACGACTGGGTAATATAGTCATCCTTCCTGGAGAATCGATTATGCATCTCCGTTACCATGCCTTTATATCTGGTTTAGCTCGCGCACACAATAAAATAATAATAAAATACATATACACAAACACACGTCATCATGTCTGCATAGACTTCTGTTGTCATCAGAACCAAAACAAAAGGTTGTTTCTTGTGATTAAATTCCATATGGGGGGGGGGGGACAAGGAGGTGAGGTGAGGTGGAGGGTTAAGAACAGGAGGGGTGGGGTAGGGGTGGACGGATACGCATTGATTTACTTTCAATGTAGTTGTAGTGTACAACTTTTGTACAATTAAGACACATCAGAACAAGCATAAGACAGTTTTCAAGTAAAGGTTTGTGATAGTTAATGGAATCAGGAAATTGGTGATTTATTGGTTAACTATCCTTTCTTGAGAGCACACTTTGATATTTTGCCTTCAAAACAGTGTTTAAACCAAACTCTGTTCTAGGCAATAAAACTGCATTTGTTCTTCAAAGAATTGACAGTTATTCTGCAATCGTTTATCTTCTCATAATTATATTTTCATAAAACACCAAAACATGCATGTTAACTTCATTCCATCAATGTTGTGCATTTCAATAACAGCTTTTAATCTCATATACTTTATATATAATTATATATATATATATATATATATATATATATATGTACATATATGTTACAAACTTTTAATAATCACTAGTTCTAAAGACAAATATTAACATATATGGATCCTACAGTATTAATAAGGGGTTAATCAACGGTCTAGCGTGCGTTACTCACAGGATTAAGGCACGATCGGGGGATAATGCAAGCGATGCACGAGGGCGGAGCCCGAGTGCATCCAGCGATAGCATTAACACCCGGAGTGCATTAATCATGTGAGTAACGCACGCTAGACCGTTGATTAACCCCGTTCATTCATACACTACCATTTGTGTGGGGGAAAAAATCATAAAACATAACATATTTGGTTACATATAACCGAAGATTTATTAAAGTGATGCCCCGTAAGTCGAATTAACGATTAACAACCAGCATAACAATAATGTACATGTGCAATTATAAAGTAATACTGAACGATAGTGAATATTATAAAGGAAACGTCTTTGAAAGGCTGTCATTCATAAAAGACGAACCATAATAACATTTTAACTAATGTTTGGCAATATTGCGGCCATAAAACTATTTTTGAAAGGTCTCAATAACAAGGAACTACAAACGATTACTAGTTGGCTTCATCATATCAATACCCTACAGCTTCTGGTTCCCATAGCAACCATTCTAGGGACAAACATGTAAGTATGGTATACAGTCATACGATAACATAGTAGGCCTTGTATTGAACACGTACACTCACTTGAACGTACACACTACACAGTGCTTGGCACTGCGGTCGTTTAACTTTATATTTATAACACTATGAGCAACATAACGGCCTTGCGAACATTTAATTACGGACAGATACTGGATATATTTAAACTCAAAGCATCCACAACTGTTTGGTGTTTTAATACGGATATAACTATGAATTTTGGAAGTAAACATTCACAGGACTCTGGATATATGGGTGCGTGCGTAACGTACAGAGGAACCTGTTATTAATGAGGGTGCGTGCGTCTGTCATAGAGTGAATCTTACCGAGGGTGCGTGCGTGCGTCACTTAGAGAGGAACATGTTCTTACTCAGTGGCGTAGGAAGGTACTTTTGAGTGGGGGGGGGGGCTGAAGACTGATGGCCGGCCTGGGGGAGGGGTCTAATGGGAGGGGGTGTCCCCCTCCCCTTTGGAATTTTTTTGCATTTCCAGGTGGCCTCAGATGCAATTTGGTGCAATATAGCACACTTCAACACCCACTCCATTTTGTAAACTTAATTTTGTATTTTCACCTGGCCTTAGATGCAATTTGGTGCTCCAAATGAGATTTTTTTTCTCATTTGGAAATGAAAAAGGGGTTTTCTGACTTGCGGAGCGGGGGGGGGGGGGGGCGGAATGATACTTCCGCCCCTCCACATTTTTCACTGGGGGGGCTGGCGCCCCCCAGCCCCCCCGGTTCCTACGCCCTTGTTCTTACTGAGGGTGCGTGCGTCTGTTGTAGAGTGAATCTTACCGAAGGTGCGTGCGTGCGTCACCTAAAGAGAGGAACGTTTCCTCACCGAGGGTGCGTGCGTGCGTCACTTAGAGAGGAACCTGTTCTTAATGAGGGTGCGTGCGTCTGTCGTAGAGGGAATGTCACTGAGGGTGCGTGCATCGCGTACAGAGGTACCTGTTCTTACTGAGGGTACGTGTGTCTGTCGTAGAGGGAATCTCACTGAGGGTGCGTGCATCGCGTACAGAGGTACCTGTTCTTACTGAGGGTGCGTGTGTCTGTCGTAGAGGGAATCTTACCGAGGGTGCGTGCGTCACGAAGAGATGAACCTGTTCTTACCGAGGGTGCGTGCGTCTGTTGTAGAGGGAATCTCACTGAGGGTGCGTGCATCGCGTACAGAGGTACCTGTTCTTACTGAGGGTGCGTGTGTCTGTCGTAGAGGGAATCCCAGTGAGGGTGCGTGCATCGCGTACAGAGGTACCTGTTCTTACTGAGGGTGCGTGCGTCTGTCGTAGATGGAATCTCAATGAGGGTGCGTGCGTCCGCTCTGGCGGGAATCTCATAGAGGATCCGTGTGTCGGTGACGAGCAGCTACCATACAGATATATATACATTTGTGTAATAGGGGAGTTCTGACTTACATAGTTATGTTGAATTTGATCTGATGTAATTTTACTGATCTGTAAATACTTTATTCTTTGGAATAATCTGTGTCAATTGTAATTCTACGTGTTTGGCTCTCGTTTTGCTTCCGTTGTCTCTTCTTACTTTGATCATATTTTACGCCCCATCCTCCTAAGAATTGACGTGAGATTGAGCGTGTTACACCTGTATTAGAGTAATGTGTTTGCATGTTTCAGTATGTTTAAAATTTCATTTATTGAATAAAGCAGCAAAAGAAAAAGGACAGGACAGTCTTGTGTTTGTTATTCTATAGTGTGAATATTGTTTTATTCCCCATAAGCAAATAATTGGCAGTATACATTTAAAAATATAAAATAAAAGGAAAATGTGAATGTCACAGACATATCATTCTATTATTTTTTATTCCGGATTCTGTTAAGCTTAAACAAATGTCACACTACATTTCTGACTGCACAAATTGTGGATGGTCGGGCTTAGTGTGTGTTGAAGGCTATACAACTGCCAAGCTTCAGCAAATCTTACCAATCACATTACTATCATTTTGCAAGTGACCTAAACAAGCACTGATGCATAAACCAAACTTGAATTAGAGATATCGGGAATATAATTAGAGATATCCAAAATTGAATTCAAGATCAATCATTCGAATTAGATATATCGAAATTTGAATTAGAGATATCGGGAATAAATTAGATATTCAAACTTGAATTAGAGATATCAAGAATTCGAATTAGAGATATTGAAAATTGAATTAGAGATATCGGGAATAAAATTAGAGATATTCAAAACTGAATTCAAGATCAATCATTCGAATTAGATATATCGAAATTTGAATTAGAGATATCGGGAATAAATTAGATATTCAAACTTGAATTAGAGATATCAAGAATTCGAATTAGAGATATTGAAAATTGAATTAGAGATATCGGGAATATAATTAGAGATATCCAAACTTGAATTAGAGGTATAATGAATCTGGAATACAATTATTTGTCTGTATATCGCTAATTACTTAGTTTTATTTTGCGATCATTCAAGTACACAGCCATTTGTTAGATACATTAGGAACAGAAATCCATACTTGCTGCCAGTTGCTTCTCAACCTTAATCTATGAACCTGAATTGCATTGCATCAAATATAATATACTAATAAAAAGGTAATAAATCAAACGCTGTCTAAATTTGTTAAATGAAGTTAATGGCAAAAGTATTCTTGCAATAATTCTAGCTCCCAACTGTCTGATATATCTTCAAGTCTAGAATTAAATGGCTTGAAATAAGTCTTCACCCCCACCCCACCCCACCCACCAGCCTTTGCCAAGGTTTTGTGTGATTTCTATTCTGACTGGCCCTTTGCACCTTTCCTGTCATCAGAGGAATTTGATTGAGATCACACCTGGACCATGTCATAATCATCAAACTCAATCACATATATATATAATATATATATATATATATATATATATATATATATATATATATATATATATATATATATATATATATATATATATATATATAAACATATATGTTACCATATTTTAATAATCACTAGTTCTAAAGTTAAATATTAACATATATGGATCCTACAGTATTAACAGTATATAACTTACATGATTGTGTTGAAGGCTATACAACTGCCAAGCTTCAGCAAATCTTACCAATCACATTACTATCATTTTGCAAGTGACCTAAACAAGCACTGATGCATAAACCAAACTTGAATTAGAGATATCGGGAATATAATTAGAGATATCCAAAATTGAATTCAAGATCAATCATTCGAATTAGATATATCGAAATTTGAATTAGAGATATCGGGAATAAATTAGATATTCAAACTTGAATTAGAGATATCAAGAATTCGAATTAGAGATATTGAAAATTGAAATAGAGATATCGGGAATATAATTAGAGATATCCAAACTTGAATTAGAGATATAATGAATCTGGAATACAATTATTTGTCTGTATATCGCTAATTACTTAGTATTATTTTGCGATCATTCAAGTACACAGCCATTTGTTAGATACTATTTGCTGCCAGTTGCTTCTCAACCTTAATCTATGAACCTGAATTGCATTGCATCAAATATAATATACTAATAAAAAGGTAATAAATCAAACGCTGTCTAAATTTGTTAAATGAAATTAATAGCAAAAGAATTCTTGCAATAATTCTAGCTCCCAACTGTCTGATATATCTTCAAGTCTTGAATTAAAGGGCTTGAAATAAGTCTTCACCCCCACCCCACCCCACCCACCAGCCTTTGCCAAGGTTTTGTGTGATTTCTATTCTGACTGGCCCTTTGTACCTTTTCTGTCATCAGAGAAATTTGATTGAGATCACACCTGGACCATGTCATAAATCATCAAACTCAATCACATATATATATAATATATATATATATATATATATATATATATATATATAAAACTCAATCACATACTCTACTTATTCAAACGTACATTATGATCTTCCCTGCCTATTTTTGCATATGATTATAGTGACAAATTTTTGATGCCTTGGTGAAAACTATCACAATTATAATACAGATAAAATAAGTCCCAAATAATGACATTTCAGTTATAGTAGCCTCTAAAATAGTCACAAAATCTACAAAAGTCTCATAAGAACAAATATATTGTTCTCTCAATATTGCAACTTTTGATCATAATATTTGACTCCAAAACATGAAGATGAAAAACAGCTACTGTACCTACTGATGTTAGCCTCTGAAAAAAAGGCATTATCCACAAAGTGGATCTAATATACCATTCAAAAATATTGTTCACTTAAAACCTCGACCTTTTTTCATTAGTTAGGACTTCAAATTATCGAATGAAAAAAGAAAGTACATAGTAACTGTTGGTGATATCAGCCTCTGCAATATTAAAATTGGTTGTTGTCACAATGGTACCATGAATCAAATATTGATATGGAACTTATTATAACTTAATAAACTTTGCTCAATACCTTTTTGCACACAAGAAGAGTTTTATTAATAAGGTGGATCCTAATACCAGATGTCAAGTTCATGCAAGCTTTAATATTAGAACTAACAAGTTCACAAAGCTCAGACTTTGACCTGTGTTGATCTTTGACCTCAAAAGAACACAATATGATATATTTATACTCAATAAGTTGGATCCATATACCAAGTATGAAGTACATCAAAGCACCTTAATACATTAGAGCTC
This sequence comes from Apostichopus japonicus, assembly GCF_037975245.1. NCBI lineage: Eukaryota > Metazoa > Echinodermata > Holothuroidea > Aspidochirotida > Stichopodidae > Apostichopus > Apostichopus japonicus. The sequence goes on from NC_092581.1 coordinate 20,457,616, forward strand.
ATAAATTTACAATTTTTCAGACATTAATTTTTACTGACAATTATCCTCCACTGAAAAATATTACTTCTGCTCATTAAGGTAGAAGCTAATGTTAGGTGTTATTGTGTTTACAAACAAGCTATCACATACATACAAGGCAAAAAAAAAAACTATCAAAAAGAAAAATTCCCTTTAAACGCTAATGGTGAATATGAGCAAGTAGAAAAAGACCAGATCCAAATGGATTTCCCCAATACAAACATTATAGTACTACATTATTTCTTGAACACAACGGTTAGTACAGGGCCGCTGTCAGAAGGTCCTTCATATATGGGGTCAGTTTCTACTCTTGATGTGATATGAGATTTTTACTCAGGCTGATCACTCTGAGGCTGCATTGGTGGCGCTGAGGGTGACACATTGTTCAACTCTCCATTCTGTGCCACTGTCGGGTTACCCTGTTGTGGGTACAGCTCTGCTTGATTATTCTGAGGAGGGTACCCCTGAGGCACAGCAGCTGGGTATGACTGAGCAGGAACAACAGTGGGTTGTTGTGGGTATGGAGCATTAGGGAGTTGCTGTGGGTAAGGAGCATTAGTGGGTTGCTGTGGGTAGGGGGCAACAGTTGGTTGCTGTGGGTATGGGGCAACAGTTGGTTGCTGTGGGTTTGGGGCACCAGTGGGTTGCTGTGGGTATGGAGCTGCCTGTGTAGGGTAAGGAACAATGGCTGGTTGGGTTGCAGTTGGTTGTTGAGGATAGTTCTGTGGGGGATATGCTGGGTTACTCTGAGTGCCTGGTGGTGGATACTTCATAGGGCTAGACATCACTTCCTGGTATGCGGGTGGATTACCTCCCACTGCAGTTTGGGCTGTTTGACCTGATGTCGGGAGTGGTTGCATCGCAGCCATCTGATTTGTCTGATGGGGCACCTGTTGGTGAGTCCCCGCAGCAGTTGCTGAAGATCTTGGCTGCCTTGAATTCTTTATCACAGCAGCACAGATACTACAGCAACAGACGCCGATTAAGATGACAATGATTGCAGTGACCACTATTCCAGTGACAGAAATGGATCCTGTATGTGAATATATTTAATTAAGAATCTTGAAGGATAATGCAAAGACAACCATATAATATAATCTTAACACAAAGTCTGCTTAATGCATGTGATTAACCTTGTTTCGCCATTTTTATAATTAATCAGATTTATTTTAAAGAAATATTTATTAATCGATGGTGTGTGCCGCAACAGTAACACAAATCCAATGATAGACCAGGAGCTTGTAACTGCCAATAGTTAATGGAGGAATGTTTGAAGCAGTGCAAAAGCTGAGGAATATGGATTAACCATAAACATCTACGTACTTTGCTTACTCTTATTAGTATATATTATAGTTATTGTATTTATTCTCAATTATATTTTATGTTTATCAGTGTATTTTGATGGACCAATGGTATGTATGCCACAATGGCAATTGCCAAATTTGATTATAAAAGAAACAAAACTAACAGACCTATAGTAGTCACTCACAAATGAAATATTGATTGTTGTAAACATATGGTTGACATGCGAATACGGGCAACAGTTCTACAAACGACATTAATTACAGATGTCTGATGGCATATCATCTTCAAAAGCTTGACTTTAAATTTAATGATATTTGTCCCTTAAATGTGATGCAATTATAATGTATTTTAGAGCTTCATTATCAAATACACTTTAACTTTATATTGTTCTACTCTTTGGAAGCATGAATTATATATTATAAAGGAAAATAAAAGCAGAGGGAACCCCCTCCCAGTGGTTACTTCCCATTAAATGCATTACATATGCAGCACAAGAGTCATTTGGTAGCTAATAACCCTGGCTGAAGTTAATACCACAGATGGAGAGCAGTATTAATTTACACAGAGTCATGTGCTTGTAAGGTTTGATGACAGGGAATTGTGTGACATAATACCACAACAATGAAAGAAAAACAGAGGGACAATGTTTGTTGTTGGTAATTTATTTTGCATGGTCACTCTAATGCTGAATTTGCATTTGTAATAGTTAACCTGATGACATCCATTTGATATTTTGACATTCGGACCTCTACTGACCCCAAAATGACCTTTGACGGCCACCCAAAAATAATAGGGTTCTTGTACTCACTATAAGAAGGACACAAGCCAAATATATTCCATATCATATAACCTATCTTGGGATATCCAGTTTTACAAGTTTAATATTTACAAGGCTTTTCAGAGTGTGACCTTTGATGACCTCAAACGACCTTTGACCTCCACCAAAAACAATAAGATTCTTGTACGCATTATAGGGAAGTTGCACTCAAAATATGAAAGCCAATTAAGTTTCCTATCTGGAGATATCTTGTTTACAAGCATTTCATGTTTCAAGCCCTCATACCCTTCAATGAACTCTGACCTACATCAAATTGTATAAAATGTAAAAAAGCAATAGGGTTCTTGTAATAATTTAGAAGCCACATTGCCACATATGAGAACTGCAGAGGTTACCCATCTTAAGATATCATGTTTACAAGCTATGCATACCACACATGCACCCACACACGCCAGCACGATTGCAAAGGTTACTGAGCCTTCAACATCGTAACCAATAAAATGATGGGTATACAGGAGATCTCGCTATAATACATAAACCCTTTGATACTCACCAATACTATCATGTGTACATTGTACTCCTATATCTTCACTATGTGAGCAGGAACTGGTCCCCCAGTCATAGAAGTAACAATCCCTCCAGCTGTCCTCCCAACCATTGCAATCTATATCATACAGAATGGGTCCATCTCCTTCACCATAGTAAGCACTGGATTGGTACTCCAGAGCTCCACTATAGCCAAGCTGGCGGCAGATCACATGAGCGTCTTGTAGGTCAAAATTGTCATCGCAGATTGTTCCCCATTCGTTATTGTAATATATCTGGACGGTTCCTTCGCCTGGAGTATAACCATTAATTAGTCGTACATCTCCAGACCCTGGAATGGGTGTAGCAATAAAACATATGTACAGTATAACATACTTGATAACAAAATAAACAACTAATCAGGACATACTGATAACACATGGTACAAATTGCAGATATACAGTATGTACTGTATATGAATGGGCTTGACATACGAACCAAAAATACAATTTTTTTTTAATATCAGTTGCATTTTGAGACATGTCAGAATTACCTTACTTCAGATACTGTCTTAACAATGTTTCCACATTTTGACAGCCCTAGCTTCTCCCCTCAAGTAACCTATGACCTCCACTGCACACAAAAGCACTTCCTTTTCTTAATATTATGTTAAGATTTATGAGGCATCCTGAAACTAAGAATGAAAACCAGTCATGGTCACATCACAAAGTAATGGAAAGTCTCCCCACCCCCCCCCCCCCCAAAAAAAAGAAGAAACAAACAAACACAAACAAACAACCATCATGGGAACAGTGCCTAAAATATCACCTGAAGTGACTTTTTATATATTTGCAATCATCACTTTTGTAATCAGAATACAACTGAAACTAACTGATTGTATAAAGAAGCAAGAGGATTGAAATTGACTGGAAGCTTTTTAGAACTGGGAGATTATAGTATGACATACAGATGGCTAGGTATGCAAGCACAACATGTTAAAAACTTTGCTTTCTTGCTGAAAATCAGTGGTCATTGTATAGAAGTTTGCCAGTGCCATGACAGTCACAAACCATCACAATATTCTTTTTGGTATATCATATTAATGTAGTTTTTTTCTTCTCATATTTTGACTGAGCTGCAAAACTTTAGTGGAATTCAACTAAGTTCATTACTAATGACAGGCTTAATTAGCCACTCACAGATTGAAATATACCAACAGTTTGTAAAGCTGACAAGCTAAACATATCCAAGTAGATTGCTGTTGCAGGTTTACATAGATGGCGCTACAACCAATGCAAAGAAGAAGTGTGTGTGTACTGATATACAGAGAGTATGGCATGTGTGGCACTTACCAGTAGCTCCATAACATGTCAATCCAACGTCTTCGCTGTGTGTGCATCTATTCGTGTCCCAATCGTCAATGTTGCAATCCGTCCACTGCTGCTCATAGGTATATCCATAGCAGTCAATACCTGCCATAATAGGCCCAACTCCTTCACCAAAGTAAGCATTAGAATAAACATCGGAAGCTCCAGTGTAGCCAAGTTGGCGGCAAATAACGTCAGCATCTGAAGTTTCAAAACTGTCATCACAAACTGTTCCCCACTGGCCCTCATAAAAGATCTCTAGCCTTCCTTCTGATGTAGAGTATCCGTTGACAAGGCGAACATTGGTTACAGGGATAGCTGATGAAGCAGCAGATATTGATGACATTTTTTAATATTTCAAATTTGACTAATTTGGTTGTTACATTGAAAATCAATGAAGAAGGATGAATGTAGATTTTACTTTGTAATGCTCATACCACCCACATGAGATGGACCAATTTAAGTGTAGACCCCAAAAATTACTGGTTGAGTATTTACCAGTGACTAGCTTACCTGTCTCCTCACAACCTTAGCACTACGTTATACCATGCCTGGAATGTCCTGGTAAGCTTTTAACACAATGAGCCCTCTATGATTGGCACCTCCGGTCATTGCCCTTCCCTCTCATGAGACCACTACCCTCCCAAAGTGGTCAATGTGGAAACATCCTAACAATGAGTCCTTAATGCCTTCTAGTGGGGGATAGGGGTCGCCCTCCAGAGCAGACGTTCCTACCCTTATCCTTACAAGAAACCTAAGACCTGATTGAAATTCCCTTAGCTTTAACCCTGTTTAAGCTTGACGCCTTAGTTTCAGTTAAGTTATACCTGTAGGAAGTAAAGTTACACTCACTGATAGACATGGTCGATGACCCTGAGTAGTTAGTCTATCATGTATAGTGTATCATTTATATCATATAGTCTATCATGTATAGTGCACAGAGTCATGAGTCTGATCCAACAACCACTCCCCAGTCTGGCTGTGTCCCGCCCCCCTCAGGGGAGGGAGGCAGGAATGGAGACAGGTAAGCTTGTCACTGGTAAATACCCAAACCAGTTAGTTTTGTGGTATTTACTTCACTCCTCGCTTACCTGTCTCCTCCCAACCTTAGCTCCAAGTGGAACTGCCCAATGATGGGAGGCCCCAGGGTTGAGACCTAGTTCCCACCAAACCTCGCATCACTGTTCTTCCAAATGCCGCCTCAGCCTGTAAAACGTAGGATAAATAACAAAGGAACTAGTTGGTGTCTTCCATGCTGCCGCCTTGAGAATATCTTCGATCAGGATGCCAGCAAAGTATGGCAGCAGTGACTTGTATGTTCTGTTTGTATGTATTTTAGATCCTCCTGCAAGCAGAAACTTGTGAAGAAGCCATCATTCACTTATCTAAGCCGCAAGCTGACAGTCTCTTAGATTTATATTTAACGTCCATGATTATGAATTGTCCATTTTCAACAACTCTGTAACAAGACAACATACATTAATCTTGGAGTGACTTGGACTCGGGACCATATATGGTTGAAAGGCACCAGCATTAACCATCTTCCTTGATATCAAGGGCTCTTGGTCTGGCATTTCCAGTCGCAAAGGAACCAATCGCCTCCTCTATCCAGTGGGACAAGGTATCCTTCGATGCCACTGAGTAAGGAGCTTGCGGAAGAAAGAAGAGGGATGCTGTTGACCATCTTAGATGCTTTGTCTTGTGTAGATCTATTTACTCTGACTGGGCACCACTGCTTGGCTTGACCACTGACAAAAAAGTTTTTTTTCCCCCTCTGAGATAAAGATATCCCCTGGCAGGAAAGTATGAGCCTGGTTCTTTGCAATGAAGGATGGGTTGGGACCATCCTCACCCCATGAATCGCGAACCTGATGGAGACAGCTCCTTCTACTTGCCAATGCCACTGTGATGAGAAAAAGTGTTTTCTTAGTCAGGGCCGCCAGAGATGCAGCCGGTATTGGTTCATACAGTGGTTTCGTCAAGGCCCACAGCACTGCTGAAAGCCCCCAAAAAGTGGATAGCCGTCTGATCTGCGGGTGCCTGTTTGCCATCCCTCTAATGAGCTGAGCGATGTCTGTATTATTCCTGGCGTGGGACCATCCGGAAAACCCTGGGGTAAAGCTGTGATGACCGACCTGTAATTCTTTATTGTCAAGACCTGCTTGCTCTCCTAAGAAAAAGGAGTGGAGGAAATCAGCTACTGTACTTGTGGTAGGGTGGCCACTGTAAGCAGTACCTGTCTTGGTTGGCACCACTCCCCTTACTTCCGCAGGTGGGAATTATCGTAATGTCATTCCCTTTTTAGTGTCGGCTGCCACTGCGGCAGCTGCCCCCAAAAAACCTCTCTGTCAGAGGGTAGACAGGAGACATTCCAGACAACTAACTGCAAGGCCCTTGATGTGAGTGTTCCCTGTCTCTGAGAGCAGGTGAGGTGTGTCCCGCAGGAGCGCCGGGTGTCCATGAGGAGCTGGAGGATCTCCCTGTACCGGGTCTACGAGGCCAGAACGGGGCTTTTAGAATGAATCTGCTGTTGGAATCTTTTTCAGGACCTGGCCAATCACGCATAGTGGTGGTAAGATTTAAGCTTCCAGGAAGTCCTATGAGAGAGACATGGCATCTGTGTGATTTGCTCGTGGGTGGAACCGCCTGGCGCAGAAGGTCTGGAGTTTGCCTGTGTTGCAAATAGATCTTATCATTGGTTTGCTAAGGATGCTGAACACTCTTTGCACATTTCCTATGCCAATGCCTTAGTTACATTTTGCTTGCCTGTGATGTGCGAGGCTCGCAGTACAGTATCTCAAAAGACTCATCAGAGGCTGGGGGTATCTTCTTCTCTCCCTACTGTATGTCTTGTGGATCTGATCGAGAGCTCGTTTAATCAGTCTTAACATTCTATGTAAAGATTCTCTCCTTCTTCTACTCCGTACAAGGATCTCCGTCGGAATCTGTCTCTCCGTCTTTTTTTTCACCCAGCTACACTGTATACTCTCTGGAATAATTATCATAATTGGCTTAATAGCATGGACTGGGGGTAGGACAATTGATCATAGTTTCTGGGGAGGGGATATTACAATTACATCTAAGTTTCAGGAAGATTCTCCATCTGGACAAAAAGTATTCTGTGTTTCAAATGCTATGCAGGGGGTATGACCATGTATTATGGTTGGAAGTAATTATATAGCCTAAAGTGAGGGGAAAAATGACCCCAAGATATGAAGCTGTGAAAAACTTTTCTTTGTGCATTTTCTACTTCAATCATGGAAAAATTAGACTGTTGACCCTACATTTCGTTTAGCTTGTATGTATACATGGAAGTCCCGGTCCAAAAAACACATTTAAACAAACGACAATTTGGCTGTTTAAACGTTCACATGCCGTCCAATCCCTTTTTCCTTGTGTAATAAAAAATGTGTTTCGAAACCTCCAACAGGTGCTGTTGTGCTCTATTCTGTACTCCCCCTCACCCCAATGTAGACTGTTCCATATTATCGTGTGTAAATGTGACCTATCAGTACTCGTGAATGGCTGAAGTTAGCTTTAAAAACTATAGTTGAAGGTGATAACGCAAGAAACATATCAGCGTGCCCTTTTGTTGACCTTTTGTCTGGTACAGTAAGCAACAGGTGCAGCAAGATTGTCTACAGTTAACTTGGGGTGGTAAGTTATACTCGATAAACAGTACTCAGCGGGAACTTCCTCAAGTTCGTGTGTATTATCTGGGTTGGTATATTTATTGGGTAATATTTTTACCAGATATTCAAGGTTATTTTCGGTAAATTCATTGATGACAGATCTCAATACCATTGGTATGGGTATGAAGGAAATACCTGGTAAACCTGGTATACTGTATAACGACACACCCTAGTCGTAATGTAATTAAACATAAACTAAAAAGAGCAAAGGGAGAGAAACAAAGGGAGGCGAAGTAAGCTACAGAGAGTAGATGAATGTTACGTTACCTTAAAAAAGTGCTCTCCTTAGTGGCTTGCAGATTACAAAATATGTTACAAAAATGGTCAAACAAAACCAACCCACAAGTGGTAACAAGAGTGTGACAAGGGAGAGGGTAATGGAGAAAAACAACTATAAAAGCATGACAACATGTGAATACAACGAATACATTTGAAAAGAAGATGAAACAATTACATGAAAATGCAATATGTATCTTCCGATAGTGTGTGTGCTAAAAAAGAGCGGGAAACTTACTAAGCAGTTCGTGGAACTGCTTCCCCCGTAACCCTATCGGAGGAAATCTAGTGCTCGGCCGCGCTTCCTCCAAAGGATCGCCACTTGTCCCACTTGAGTTTTCCTGTTCCCCGATCTGGTCTTCAGAGTTTATGTCGACCCATTAAAGCCCATTTGTTTCATTTCATAAGAAAGGAGGGATTTTAGTCTGCTTCCGTGAAGTGTTTGCTACATACGGAGCTGTATACAGGCTAGGCCCAGTGGAATCGGCGCTGGTGTTCTGCACTAACTTGGTCATAATCGCCGTGTGTTTTTGTCCTTCGGCCATAGATGAAGGCTAATTGCATGGGTAATGACATTACTGCAGCCCCAACAACACAACGGACCAGCATTTCTCCCGGATATTTTACAACATATTGTAAAAACCTTGAAATTTCTAACAATATATACTGTATATAGCGTAATACGGTGGTTGTTCTCTCAGTGTAAATGTGCGTGTATGTGTGACCGTATGATCGTCGCGCATCCAGTACATGCCTGGCCATGGCACTTGTGTTCCTAATATGACGTCATCGTTGTCTTGTTTTGAAATCGCATTTTTCAGAGGTCTGTTTTCGGATGCGAATATTAAAACATTAATTTCAAAGTAGTCCTTGAGGTTTTGAAGGTAACAAGAATAGTTTTGAACATAGATTTTCTCGTAGATTCAGAGGAAGTTACCTCGATTAGTTGAATTTTTCATGTCATGGCCTCTTTACGACAGGACTGATGACCAGTGGTGGGATAACACAGATCAACAACATAATTGTCACCTGGACTTATTCAGTGTGGGATTAATATCCCAAAATAGCCTCACTAAGTAAAAGATTATTGGTTTCAAATTGTTGATCACTCTATGGATTAGTAGAACATCTTTCCTGCATCAATCTTCCATTAATGAGCTACAAGGTGTGAAGCGTATTCTAGTTTGTTATTGTTATTATGACGTCACACATGGCTCGCGTTTTGGTGATTTGCTCTGTGGTGTAGTGTACTATGTGTGACGCGCTATTATGTGCGTATACAGATGTTTTGCTTTAAATGATTCGGTTTGTGGGGTTGGAAGACAGCCAAACTGGTTCAAATTGGTTGAGTGCCCATTTGCATGTGCTCATCTGCATATCAGGTTGGCACTCAACCAATCAAGAGTTGGGTGGGGGGTTAGCTGTAAGTTTAGACCAATCTGGTTCAAGGGCAGAGCGTGTGCCCTGTGCATCGCGTCGTAATTTATTATTTTGGAATGAGGGGTCTAAGTGTCTCCTAAAGACATATCGGTGAGTTAAAGTTTATCATCCGAAGTCTACGGACGTAGAACAGTAGGCTCCGTAGTTATATTTATTTTGTACATTTTAATTAACCAAAGTTATTGTTTTATTCAGAATCAATGAAAAAGATATATATTATCAAATATCCGCTTTTCCTGATTATTTCCTGTTTCACGCTCGGTTCGACGTTATCAGTGTAAGGCCCGACTTACCGTTCTTAGAACTATCTAAATAACAAAGGTACTAGACAACAGCACCCAAAGTATTTGAAGCATCATTCAAAGATTCACCAGACCTATTCAGCTATGTACAGTATCACAAAGTCCTTAAGATTGCAATAAACCAACATTTTGGAGAGCCGACATGTTATAAGAATAATTATAGACAGCACATTACGGATTAACATCTACTGTAGGCATTACAACCACTATATATACACAAACAAGAAGCATGCGTGTAAAGATATATGTATAAAGTATGGCATGTGTGGCACTTACCAGTAGCTTCAAGACATGTCAGTCCAACGTCTTCGTTGTGTGAGCAAATACCTGTGTCCCAATTATAAATGCTGCAATCCGTCCACTCCAGCTCATAAGATAATCCATAGCAGTTAATACTTCCCAAAATAGGCCCAACTCCTTCACCAAAGTACGCATTAGAATGGATCTGGCTAACTCCGGTGTAGCCAAGTTGGCGGCAAATAACGTTCCCCTCGTCAGTATCAAAACTGTCATCACAAACTGTTCCCCACTGGCCATTATACAAGATCTCTAGCCTTCCTTCTGATGTAGAGTATCCGTTGACAAGACGAACATTGGTAACAGGGTTACCTGATGAGGAAACAAATATTGATGACATTTCATTCAAATTTGGCTTATTTGGTTGTTACATTGAATTCAAATGAACTGTTATAATAACCCAAAGGAAGATGAATAATGATTTACTTTGTACTGCATATACCAGCCACATGAGATGGACCATACTAAGTGTATATTAAGATGAGAACACAGCATAAGGGAAGCCTCGCAAATCTAACCGCCGGTTCCGGGCCGGCGGAAATCTCGCACCCCTTGCTCATTATGCATGTGCATATTGGTCCCATGGTTGAATGCACACACGCTGGTTGCCAGCCGGAGTAATGAGCACAGCGTCCTGACAACACAAGGCTGGTTATTCTTTACAAACAATGAGCAAACTTGGCCAAGTGACCGGATTAACTTTTGCGGTTTTGACAGTCAATAGAGCGGTAGTTTATGTTGCAAAAGGACTTATACACTAAAATCCGCCACTACCAAATGTCCGAGATTCAGTACTTTATATACTGTAATTCTTGCAAATCTTCCACGTTATCAAACCTCACAAATAAAATTTCTTGGGTCTCTTATGAACAATTGTGAAACTCCGCTACTCGAAAGTTCGATAAAAGCAGCCTTTACCTGGGCCTATACATTATGAGCCTTGTTCAACGAGTGGTACGTAACTATGAATTAAAAACTGAATCAGCCATTGCATTAAATATATGCCCCCAAGAACTTCAGAAAACCCATATTGACAAACCAGAATTTAAACAAAACAATAGTTAAGCTATGCCACATATGTATGTTAAAGAGAGAACATCGACCGTAACGTTGATCTCTGAAGCTAACTGCGACACAAATTCAACGAATAAACAGATGGTTTAAATGCTTGATTTTCCCATTGACTTAGTGTGTTAGGCTGCCATGTGGTTAGAGATATAAGTTACTATTCGGTGAAAATGTTACTATACGTACATCAGTTTACAACTGCAGTGTTTACCCCTACTTAAACATCATCGTAGGCATACTGTACATGGGCTGCGAATTTTCCCAGGTACCTTCCAAACAACCCCCCTGTCTAACACCTGTTTGTTAACATTTTTGGCATGTTTCCAAAAAACTTTTCATGGAGTAAACTATTTTGGCTCCACTCTAGAATTAGGTAAGTCAGTAAAGGATCGGTAAAGTTATGCAAAATATTATCTTAGACGTTCAAGAAAAGTATATATACCCGTAACATTAAGGTAAGTAAAACACCTCAAGCCAACCGACTCCTCCGCATGAACAAAACATTCTATTCCCCATGATACACGAGTCTATACCATACAGACATAGCACGATATCAAGGCCCCGATAGCTACAGTATGGCTATCTTTATGAAAGTAAACCTTTTAATCCCATGTTTTAGGCCACTTGGCATGATTAACTGAATGCTAAATATTGTTTCCATGTCCTTGTAGAAAACGTCAACTTCGCAAAATACAATTAGTTGTGTTTTTGTTGTTACGTGAGATCCGTAACCGGCGAAGTGGTTAGGCTATTTACTATACACTTAACTATGGTAGGATATTAATTTTTCCTTTTTTTTTGTGGAAATTCTAGAAAATACTTTCTTTTCCCCCCGCCAGATGTGGTCGTATGGTTTATTCATAAATGGGTGTACTAGAGCCTTGTCTACATGACATTAGTTGCATTTAGCACGATATGCCAGTTTCGCGTGAATTTTTCGAAAGTATTTTGCTCGAACTTTCGTAAAATTTGAAAGGTGTACCAACTTACTGTTCGTACACAATTGCTAATTTCTCTACTGATTTTCAGAGTAGTAAAGGACGTTTTTTTTTTACGAAGTTCAAAAGTCAGTAAATGAAGTTGATAAACTTAATTTCTTTCAACTTTCTTAACCATGGAATTTAGCAATTATTGTGTAAACTCATAGGCCCATATACAGTTGGAGCTCTATTTTGTGTGGGGTGGGATGGGCGAGCGATTGGGACAGTTTTCTAATGCTAATACCTCTCTAAACTGTCCTCCCATCAGTACCATGCTTCAAAGCAGATGTATTGACAGCATGAACTTTTCCTAACCTTTATCTGATAGTAAAAGGATATTCATATACTGTACTTACAGAGTGCTGTGAATCAGGACATGAAAGTACAGTACTGTACTTATAAAATGTAGTTTGAATTGTGAAAATATATCTGGTTTGGTTCAAATTTAATTAATATGATTTTTAATGGTAGTCCAGATACTAATAATTTCATAGCTTGAGGTAAAACGAGAAAGATGAACGGTAGAATTCTGTTTACAATCGTCAATACACACAAAAGACAAGGTGAAATACTGTACAGTAGGTTACTGTATTTCAGAACTTTATTTGACATTTATATTTTGTGCTTTTATGTCTCCGAGCTGAGCAAGTAATTTATGAAAATGGTGCAGGTTACTGGGGTTCCATTAAAAATGCATCTGGACCCCAGCTTGGGCTTTCAGATACATTCAAGAGAAATATAGTTCCTATGTCTGAGTCTTACAAAATTACTGTGCTTTAAAATCTCAAAAAAGAAAAAAAATCTAACACCATTCAAAAGCAACAGTGTTCTTAAACTCATTATGAGGGGCCTGCAATTTGCATCATGTACATCAACTTAAAAACTGTGCAAAGCCTTGAATTGAACTATGTATATTAGAGTATTTTTGTCAACAAGCTATGAATTAAGCATTTAAGGCATATATAATATACAGTACATACTGTACAGTATGTACCCAATTGTGACTTAAAAAGATACATATGAAATGCAGTTATCCTTATATTCCTCTTGCAACTTTCACTCTATACTGTATGTATCCCATTTCATCTTTCAAAAGCTCATGAAAGCCTAGAGTGAGTATTGCATACTTATGAATGATTCACATAAATACCTGTACTGCAGAAGACACCAGCATCTTCATTATGGTCACTATTTTCAACTCCCCAACCACTGTGAAACAACTATCTAGGCAGTTTTCTGTAGGATGTCATCAGCTTCCTAACTATGTATGACGACTCTAGTTATTTCTCTTGAAACTCTCACCCACTGAAGTTTGAGCTAACCTCAGCCATGCCTATAATGTTCCATCCCACCTCCCAAAATCTCACAAAGTGCTATGGTGGGTGGTTAATGCATCCATATGAAATGTTTCCACTTTACCTATACTGCAGCGGACACCAGCATCTTCATTATGGGCACAATTATGAACTCCCCATCCTCTGTGAGAACAACTGTCTAAGCGGCTTTCGTAACCAGAGCAAGAGACTTCATCCAGCCAGATTTCTCCATCGCCTTGACCAAATGGAGGAGTGTCTTCAGCATCTCCTAGTCCAAGCTGACGACAGACAACGTTTGCATCAATTAAAGTCCAACCATCATCACAAACAGTTCCCCAGCTACCATCGTAGTATATTTCAACTCTACCCTCGTATGTTGATCCGTCCTGTAGTCGCAAGTCACCATTACCTGAAAGGGACAGCATGTAACTTTACAAAAACTTGCAGATTCGGAAGCAAAGTGTACAGCACGTTAAACAAATGCAGCTGTTGACAGATTAAAAGGACAGTCCAAGTGAACATTTATTTTTCGACTGTTGAAAGAGAAACATAGTGTAAAAGCATCCTCGTGAAATCATTGTGATATTTTTATATAATTGCATTGTCATATTTATGCCATTGAAACAAACAGGAGTGACGTCATTGTTGCACATGTTTAAGTTTTCAATCTATTGTTTTTAATTTAGATTGCACTGGATTCTGAACAACTTTTTCTATGAGAATGTGAATTTACAAATAGACACATTGGCTATACAGTAGTTTTCATATTGTGATGATGCATCCCAATGTAAATGGGTGACTTTTTGCACGAAATAAATTTGGTTGTAGACTGTCAAACACACTTTCCTCTCAGTTTAGAGTGACTGAGTTTCAATGTTTCGTCTAATTCTTGAGAAATGACCCTTTCAAAATTTGAAGCTCATCTGTGGAAGTAGCTGGACTATTAAGACTAACACACATACCATCAATGAAAGTGCCTGGACTACTAAGACTAACACACAGACCATCAATGAAAGTGGTTGGACTACTAAGACTTACACATCCACCATGAATGAAAGTGGCTGGACTACTAAGTCTAACACACAGACCATCAATGAAAGTGGCTGGACTACTGTACTAAACTTACACACAGACCATCAGTGAAAGTAGCTAGACTACTGTCAAACACACAGACCATCAATGAAAGTGGCTGGACTACCTAAGTCTAACACAGACCATCAATGAAAGTGGCCGGACTACTAGGACTAACACACCCTCTAGTTAATATGAAGTTTAAAGGATATGTTTTGGTTGAAGGTACAGTAATACAATTAATTAAAAAACAGATTGACATTAACAGGAATTCACTGAGAATCTGACATTATCATCATTTTAATAGCTTTAATTCCAGAGTTTTAGCTAATTGAAAGCTGAAAGTCTTAACAACATGAATTTTGAAACATTAATAGCACTCCAATTTGTCCTTTGGTTTACGACATATCAAGATTAAACTTATGACTAAAGTCATCATTAAAAGTCAGTACATTTTGAAGAAAAACATACAACACTGTCAATTGTGTTTCTGTGACATCAAACATGTTTGCATTAATACTTCACTGAAAATCAAAAATCAAATAAAAAACTCTTCAAATTCAAATCAATTTTCAACTGCACTATCCTATCACCTCTGAATATGTTTGCTGAGTTCACCTGTAAGGTAGTATTGTACCTTTCTTGGATTGTGTTAATTATTAAGCATAAATCAATCAATCAATCTTTCTTTATTTATTTATCTGTCAGTCTGTCTGTCAGTATGTCTGTTTGTCAGCCAGTCAGTCAGCCTATCTATCTGTCTGTCAGTCAGTCAGTCAGCCAGTCTGTCTGTCTGTCTGTCTGTCTGTCAGTCAGCCAGTCTGTCTGTCTGTCAGCCAGTCAGTCTATCTATCTATCTGTCTTTCTGCCAGCCAGTCAGCCGGTCTATCTGTCAGCCAGCCAGTCAGCTGGTCAGTTTATTTGTCTGTCTGTCTATCCATTATGTTAAAACAAAAAACTGTAGAGTTGAAGATTGCCCTTGCTGCAGCTACTGTAGGCTGAATCATTATCACCAATAGAGATCTGTATATACTGTACATGTAGAAAAGTGCTCAGTGTCTTTTGTGTGAAGCTGCACAAGTGCTGTAGATGTCAATTTATTCACTGACAACTACAGTACCATATTGCAATCATTTTTGTTTTTTTTCGGTGCTGAAAGCTTTCCTTCTGTAACCACATTATTAAGAGGTTATTCTTTTTCACAGGAATAAACCCTGTGGTAAAGAATCAGCAAAATTAAAGACATTTTTTGAAACAAGGTACAGTAACAGTCCGGAGACGTTGCAGCCATGCTGTGTAAACAAAGATCTTCTACATGAAATACATGGTCTACACTGTGTCATGAATGCATTGCCACAAACCTCCAAATGTAATACACACCAACAACTGTGCATAGATGCATGCTCTTGCACGTGACCTGCCAAACTCCAATTAAACAGAACAGAACGAGAGGTACGTGACATGCTGAAATTCTATTCATAACGACTTTATTAATATGTGCCATACACAGTACTGTATGTATGTCAATAAACACAGTTAACAATATTGAAATCATCCTTTGATTCAAACTGCCTAGTTACTGTTGTCAAGTGTTCTTGGGTGTACAGTGTTACGCTATGGAGACCAGTTTCTGTTTACAAAACATTATATCCTGATGGAGTGTCTCTTGACCTCTTTATAAGTTAGTTTAATTTTCTCATTCTCTACCAATGGGTTAATTCCTGTGGAAAAGAATGACTGTACTGTAGGTATACCTCATCATAATGATGTGATCATAGGGAACAGTCAACACTGTGAAGAATGATTGAGGCAGCCATGATTGGCAATCCTTTGTGTGTCTTTATGGAATGCATGACAATTACGACCTTTAAAGCTAAATGTGCTGGTTTGTGGCGTAACATGGTATTCATCTTTGGAATACGACAGTAATCAAGTAAAATTCCTGTCAGCCTTTATCCGCTACATTAGTTTTCCTGGCATAGTTTTCGTACATTAGTTTTCCTGACATAATCATGGACATCAAATATGAATGTAAGAGACTGACTTCGGTCAGTTTGCGGCTTTGATAAGCCAACGAGGCCTCTTCGCGAGTTCCTGCTTTCAGGAGGATCTAAAATACATGCATACATACATACATAAATTGCAAATGAAGGTTCATTCCAATAGCAGTGTTCTGTTTGTCTGTCCTAATGTGCAGTTGTAGAAGCTCCACAGTGTACAGGTATAATTTGCTACCACATCCACTCATGCATACTGTACTTGACCGTCCCACTTACCTTGACCGAGAGCACAGCTAAAAATATGACTCAGCAATATCACTTTCAAGAATATCATTATCTTCATGACTCCCTTTAATTCCATCAGTATACAGTACAGTAGTAACTCACCGACTGAAAAGGAAGAAGAAGCACAAAAAATATAAAAATAAAAACTAACTGACTGAGTGGCTGGCTGAGTGATGCCTCACCAATATTTTGTATGAGAAAGCATTCCTTGCCCTACAGTAACATGAACAGTAGGATGTTCATCTGTAAAGCTGAGCTTTCTGATACTTATAATTTTCACTAAACTTTTACCTACTGTACATGTTGACTTCTCATGACCTTTGAACTTAGGAATAGGGCTCTTATATTCAATAAGGTGGTGGATCTACAGTACATTCCAAGTACTGTATGAATGAAATCCAACATGGACAAAATAATGCACCATCGCATCCATTCCTCTTGCCTCAAAATCAATGGCAGCCCATTTTGGCTATACATTATGACTATCAAACCAAAATGGAATATACTTTTATTTGATCAACCCTACTGTACAGTACATTAGCTGCTTGTTTAACACAGCATAGACTATGTTATACATCAATTGAAGACCAAAATTGCGTGCCGCCCTCTGAAAAAGTTAACTTTCTGTTGCTTGCAAGTGAAGTTGTTTTCTTAATCCTACAAAATGCAGACAGTAATGAAACGTGATACCTTGTTATCTTTAATCTGGATCTGAGTCCATTGCTGCTACTGTGTTGTGGGTATTGACCATACAGTAGCTGGAAGCTGCATGTATTGACTGTACACTAGGGTCTAATACTGACAGTAGCAAGCTGTGTGTATATTTTCTGGGACTGATGGTGGTGTCTAACACTTCTGTTACACCTCATTCGAAACTAGGTCAGATGACTGGCATCAGAGGTTTCTTTGTGCGCGAGTCTTCACTCCCTTTTTAAAAGTGAACACTCCCAATGAGACAGTGTTCTGTGTGTACTAGTATACAGCTGTTTACTTGATATGAAATGGCACCAAATGCATAACAATAGATTGTGGGCGTATGTATTGAGTCAAATTACAAAACGAAATTCCTTTAGGTGCTGAATCATCTGAGGCATGACAGTGCAATACAATACCTATAGCCACCTGCCAAAGTGCTTGTCTATACAGTATATACTGTACGTTAAATTTTATTTTATTTTCAATATCATGGTATTGCAGACTTGCTAATGGTAAATTGAGAATTGAGCTGCATTAAAGTGCTTCAAAAATATAAACAAATACGAAAGACTTGGTTTGATTTCTACCAGAGTTTCTTCACATCTCAAAGTGCTTCATAATATTCAAATTTGAAAGACTTGAATTAATCCCTACCAGAGTTTTGTTCACATCTCAAAAATTGGAAACTAGTTTTTTCAACTAAATCAATAGAAATTATTGATTAATTTTGTTCATGAAATTATTGATTAATTTTGTTCATGCATGTGTAAAGCATTTGCACACACAAAACATATGACTGACTAAGTAGTATACTTTTATACACGTATAACACTCATCTTATGGTAGCATAAAGTACAGTGTATTTTGACATTCTCTTCCTGGGGAGGGATTTAGTGGTTGAAAGCTTAAACCAGAGTAAAAGGTTTCGATTGTCACTCTTTATTAATACATTACATGAACAGTACTATGGTACCACCAGTTAAAGCAAAAAAAAAAACCTATCAATTTCAAAGTAACAGTCAACTGTAATGTATACAAAGGTCTTTGAACATGTAAAGTTCACAGTACTTACTGTGTATGCTAATTACTGTTGTATTTTGTACTAGTTATGAACGTTCAGCCTAGTTAACCTAGGTGCCTAGGCGAACAATACTAAGAAAGAAATTTAATCAATGAAACACTTGAAATGCCATACGATGCAAACACAGAACACGCACACCTTAATAGCACTTACAATGTTCTCGATTTCAAGAAAGTTTTATGAAATATTGACTATAGAAGACAGGAGACTGAAGCCAATATATATACTGTAGATATTTCTTCGTGGTCATTTTGCTAATTAGAGAGCTAAAAGAGATTGCATAGATCCCACCCTCCCCCCCCCCCCCCCTTTATGCAAGAAATATGATTGCTCAAGTATGGGTACATTGGTCAATCTTGCACAGCTTTCCCACAATGCCATTGGAATCTGAGTTGCCAAATGTCAGCAAGTACTGTACAGTAGGAACAGGAAGCCAGAGGGCAATGTGATTTCTTGCCTTCAAAGGTTTACACACATTCACCAGATAGGCAACTGATTCAATGGCTACAGGTTACAAAGTCCAGAACCAAAACATTCCAAGAGTTTCAGTTACATTATAAAATTTGCTCAAAATTCCACATAACTATCTGACATTTGTAGAGCAAGTGAGTTAAATTTGTCCAAGAATTAAGTGAGAACCTGAAAAGATCAGAGTTGTCCATCTCATTTATTCACTCACTTGTGGGCAGCAAAGAATTATTTCAGTGGTACGAAAGGAATTTACAGTATAGAATTTTTATTCCAAAATGTTTAATTATTCAGAAAGAGTGCACAGTCTTCCTATCTAGAGATGAAAAATAAACACACAGATGTTATTTCAGTAGTACTGTAAAGGAATTTACAGTATAGAATTTTTATTCCAAAATGTTTAATTATTCAGAAAGAGTGCACAGTCTTCCTATCTAGAGATGAAAAATAAACACACAGATTCTCAACATATTGAGCAAATGGACATTTTCTTTTACCAATTTTATGCTATTGTTATTAAGGAATTGAGAGTTACAAGCCATTGTTATAACAGTGCTGTGAAATATTTTCACAACATGCTGCCAAAGTCATCTGGTATGAATCACTGAGAATATGGCCAATTTTGAGACTGTATGAGATATAACCTGGTTTACCCTTGGAGCCAAGTTTTGACCAGTTGAGATAACTTGCTCTGAGCCCTTGAAGCTCAGAGCTGTGAAAACTGATGTGGATCACTTGAATGTGTTTACAGCAGTAAACATAAGATTATCAAGTAATATTTCATTTCCCAAATAACTATATTTATATCGTTGAACATCACTTGAGATTTATGTTATGTTGAGTCCATTCACAAAACTAAACTGACCTGGACAAAACTATGTTCACCAAAAGACAATTATAGCATTGGAGAACTCACAGATTACTTGTAGCTTTCATTGGAGCTATCATGTTGACAAGGATTACAAACTGTTACACATGTTGACCCCATTTGACCTCTACCAATTTTGATAGGGATCTTGCACTCACCATGCTGGATCTACTAAGTAAGTATCAAATCCCACAAATATGTGCATTTTGAGTTATCATGTTTACAACGTTTTCAGACTTTGACCTCTGCTGACCATGAATGACCTTTAAACTTCACAAAAATGGAAATTGTTCTTATAACTCAATAAGATGGATCCACATACCTAGTACAGTAGGAAGTTAATTCCACCATGAACTTAAAGGTAATGAACTTGAGTGATGTTGTCTACAAGCAAGAGTACATACAGTATGCTTGTCCATAGGTTCCATGGATAACAGCTAACACTACGGCCATCTTGAATAGCAAAGCCATTTCTGTGTCGGTTCTGTGTCTGTGCATATACTGTACAGTAGCTTTTACTGAAGGAATGCTTATATCGCAGTCTATCGCAGGTAAGAACTCATGTGTTTAAGGAGTGTTAGCTCAGTGGTTAACGCGGGTGCCTTTCAATCATAAAGTCCAGAGTTCGAGTCACACCAAGATTAATGTATGTCGTCCAGTTACAGAGTTGTTGACAATTGTCGATTCGTAATCATGGACGTTAAAATATGAATCTAAGAGACTGACTTCGTTCAGCTTGCGGCTTCGATAAGCCAATAATGGCTTCTTCGTGAGTTCCTGCTTGTAGGAGGGTCTAAAAAACGTACATGTACATACATTATCACAGAACTGATCCAGTATGGCATCGCAAACTGCTATGCATAATGGTCAAATTGTTATAAGTTCAAAGATGCATAGCAGTGTTTAAACATAGTATTTTAGTGTTAGGCCTATAACTAATTGATCTTTACTACACATCTTATTACCTATGCCTCGGTTATACAGTACTGTATGTGAATATAATGTCAGTACTTGTGAAATCATTGCATCTTGCAACTACTGTAAGCCATGCTAGTGTACAACTGAAGTTTGGGTTAGGAAAGCTATTCCTGGCCTAAGGAGAGTCAAGATAATCTTTTAGTATACATACATGTATATATACTGTTTAAGTGTTTATATACTGTTTATAGCAACTCTTCTGAGACCTCATGAAAAGGCTCACATTACAACATCAGAGGCCAATAGTTATATCAACCCGCCCAGACTAATAAGGGCATGACAATCAATAATATACGCTAGGTTAGTCTTGCAATGAAATAAATCAAAAACTTGTTGATCTGTGATCTGTTGATTGAGTGATCTTTGGAGTTTGGAGACCATCTGCTATGGTCGATCGATGCTGTAATGAACATTGCAAAATCAGTAATGATCAGTCCTACATCCAAAACAATATATTGATTGTAGCTTACCTGAAGATGTACATGTTACTGTCTGTTGATATGGTGCAGCATAGGACTGTAACCCAGCATAACTAAGGCCTAGCCTGGGCTGCCGGTAATGCACTGAGTACAGTCTGTAGGTTTTGGTAAAGTTTGACAATCCTAGCCTGGCCTACCATTAGTAATTCATAGTAGTTCATGCTGGTTTGGGGTTTTGTGAACTTATCCTTTGAGTGAACTTCCATACCAGACATAAATCAAAGTGTCCAAAATGTCATTTAGTGATCCTACGTAGCATAGGCTTTAGTCTGACTTTAATAATATACACCTAGGCCTAGCCAAGACTGGCAAAGGGCTATGTTAGGCCTTACGCTCACCAAAATTTATAGAAGCCACTTCCAGCTTGTCCCTTGCAACAAATTGAAGACCAACAACTCAAACAAAAGTGTTAACCTACATTGCTTTTTTACGTAGTCTCCATGTTAGACAATGAAGTACAGTACCCAGATATAGTAAAGGCTGTATAATTAAAGCACGTACGTAATTGACGCACCTTAAAATATTACTAGCAACGATACAGCAGGCAACCTAAACTTTTCAAGCTGATCAGAGTCACATATTTTTTAAGCTTAATTGAATCCATTTCAGGTATGTACTGATCAAATTGTGTTTTTTTAAAGCTTTGAACACTTCCCCCCCCCTCCCCACAAGTTTTGCAAGGATTTTGGTATTTGGAAGTCTAGCTTACTCCCTAAAATTAACCAAAATTACCTCAGTATGAATTATGATACCACTAGCTCTTTGGGACCTGACCTATCTGAGCTTGGAGGCTCAGCATAGCAAACAGCATCTATAGTCAATTGATGATACCTATTTAGTTAGCTTAAATCGATGTGTCAGTTTTGGATTATAAAAGAACTATAGACATGACAGACATTTTGTGGCCAAATTCTGCTTAATTGCACAAAGCATACAGTTAAGATTGATTTGGATTTTTCCTTGATAGTTGATCAATTCCTTAAGTGTGTCATTATGAGCCCACCATGCTACTCCTAATTGCATATTAAGAAGCCTAAGATTTAACACAACAGAGGCCTTGTTGTAAGCCTAGGCTACCTTCCAAGCAAATGATGATGAGATTAAAGTGTTTGTGGTAAATCATGTATGCATCCTTTTTGAGGTAAAGAAGGGATAAATTGTATTTCATGACAACTTAAAGATTACCGTAAGTATGTTGTCACCATGCATCACCAAAGGCATCTTAGAGTTAACAATATTTGAAGAGTAATTTACAAAATGAAACAATATAATATATTACAGAAAAAGAGACTACTTGTAATGTTAACTGTAGACAACAATGTACCTTGGAAGACTGCTAAATTAGCTGCAATACACATTTATAGGCATACAGGCTGTAGGCCTGCATTAATATTCAATAACGACATGAACGTTGTAAAAAATAGGAACAGCATGCCAATCATTAATAAAGCGACATATTCTTTAAAAGCCTATAGGCTTAACCATTTTTTTTTTGGATCAAGTGCATCCAGTGTTTCTCTATTTGAAAATGTAAAATATTGTTACGCTAAGATTAGAATTCCGTCGAAACCTCGTTATAACGTAGGCACCCTTTGCGCGAGTCAATGTTTTGGGTGTAACCAGACGGCGCGATCAACCTTGCAAAGCGTATTGATGTGGCTTCTATGTATAATTTCTGTGCTTAGGCTACGTAACGATAGACTACGTGTTAGGCTTTGTAAACTAGCCTGGCTTATGGATTTCCGTGAACGTACCTTGCAAAGAATCAAAAGAAGTTGTCCAATAACTTCACTTATTGATATGAACTGTATGTAAGATCGCGTACAAATACTATAACTAGTTACAGATATTCAACACTTTCATATCTGTTGTACAGTATTAAATAGTAGCTGAACTTCTGAAGTAATACTCATGACTCAGCGGAAACCAGCAACGTTCATTCTTGGTATACGGCCACACGAAAAGGGAAAATCCCGCAGAAAGGTAGACTATACAATTATAGGTATGACTATGTACCCAATAGAATCATAGGGGTGCGGAGTTGTACACTACTCTCCCCTTTCAACCTCACACAATAATTCAAAGCAGTTACTGTTACGACCGTGCATTTAGTCATATAGTGCGAGGGTGGGGCTGCGGGGCACAGTTGATCATGGGGCACAGTGAATCACTTCATATAATTTAAAAGAAATAGATTATGTATAGTGCCATCTAATTTACCTTCACACTAAAGCCATTACCCACAGAAAAATTACCAGTGTAGCTGCAGTACCAAAAAACTTTGGAAGCATTTATTGTTTTTCATTGTCTATGTGTAAATTGTTGCTGCTCATCATCCAAGCGGAAGCTAGTCACTTCGCCCAACAACCATTTCGCCCAAATTGCCATTTAGACCAACCTTACCATTTCGCCCAACCTTGTTGGTCATTTCGCCCAACCAGCATGGTCATTTCGCCCGAAAAAACGAGTCTCTGACAAACTGGCAGTAAGAAATCTGAAAATCAATTGCACAAAAACTGAGAAATTTACAATCACAAGAAAAGGAAATGACAGTTGGAAGAAGTGTAAATATGTTGGAAGCTTGCTGGGAACCGAAGAAGACATTAACAGAAGAATTGGTATAACCAACGGTGCTTTCAACACACTGTCAAGCATTTTTAAAAGCAAAAACATAAGCCGGAACATTAAGCTTAGGATTTTTGAGACTTTATTAAAGAGTATTCTTTTGTACAATTGCGAACTGTGGGGCACAACGAAGGATCTTGATCGCAAAATTGACACTTTTCAAAGGAGACTACTTCGAAATATTCTCAACATTAGATGGACCAATAATAATTGGTTATCAAATGATGAGCTTACAACGAAACCAACCAAACACCTTGGTCATCGATAGTCGCACATAGAAGATTGAGATTTTTCGGTCATGTAGCAAGACTTCAAGAGGACGCTCCAGCAAAGGTTGCTTTAAGAGAAGAACTGAGACATACTGCTAAACCAGTTGGAAGGCCCGTGACTACATTGCTTGGAAAAATAAAGTCGCAATTCAAGGACATTAATATTAACAATTTCGAAGAAGCAATAAACCTTGCGCAAGATCGTGATACGTGGCGGAGCGGGTTAATCACTGAGCATGTTAGATAGACGAGACTCAACTTACTACTTACTACCTACCATTTCGCCCAACCTTGTTGGTCATTTCGCCCAACCAGCAGGGTCATTTCGCCCGAAATGGGGCCGTTTCTATCATTTAATGGAGTATTTTGGTAACAAAGTACTTTAGACCATGTATGTGTTCAGGGGCGTAGCGAAGGTTTTTTTGTTGGGGGGGTGTGGAGAATTTGATTTGCCGACGGATCTGGAAGTGGTGACTGAAATGGGGGAGGGGTCTAAGGGGAGGGGGTGTCCCCTCCCCTTTTGAAAATTTTTAGTTTTGAAACGTCCTTAGATGCAATCTGGTGTATGTTTTAAGTCAAATTTGATTTGCCGACGGATCTGGAAGTGGTGACTGAAATGGGGGAGGGGTCTAAGGGGAGGGGGTGCCCCCTACCCTTTGGCAAATTTTTAGATTTGAAACGTCCTTAGATGCAATCTGGTGCATATTTTAAGTCAAATTTCAATTGCCGACGGATCTGGAAGTGGTGACTGAAATGGGGGAGGGGTCTAAGGGTAGGGGGTGTCCCCTCCCCTTTTGAAAATTCTTAGTTTTGAAACGTCCTTAGATGCAATCTGGTGTATATTTTAAGTTAAATTTGATTTGCCGACGGATCTGGAAGTGGTGACTGAAATCGGGGGAGGGGTCTAAGGGGAGGGGGTGTCCCCCTCCCCCTTGGCAAATTTTTAGATTTGAAACGTCCTTAGATGCAATCTGGTGCATATTTTAAGTCAAATTTCAATTGCCGACGGATCTGGAAGTGGTGACTGAAATGGGGGAGGGGTCTAAGGGGAGGGGGTTCCCCTCCCCTTTTGAAAATTTTTAGTTTTGAAACGTCCTTAGATGCAATCTGGTGTATATTTTAAGTCAAATTTGATTTGCCGACGGATCTGGAAGTGGTGACTGAAATGGGGGAGGGGTCTAAGGGTAGGGGGTGTCCCCTCCCCTTTTGAAAATTTTTAGTTTTGAAACGTCCTTAGATGCAATCTGGTGTATATTTTAAGTTAAATTTGATTTGCCGACGGATCTGGAAGTGATGACTGAAATGGGGGAGGGGTCTAAGGGGATGGGGTGTCCCCTCCCCTTTTGAAAATTTTTAATTTTGAAACGTCCTTAGATGCAATCTGGTGTATATTTTAAGTCAAATTTGATTTGCCGACGGATCTGGAAGTGGTGACTGAAATGGGGGCGGGGTCTAAGGGTAGGGGGTGTCCCCTCCCCTTTTGAAAATTTTTAGTTTTGAAACGTCCTTAGATGCAATCTGGTGTATATTTTAAGTTAAATTTGATTTGCCGACGGATCTGGAAGTGGTGACTGAAATCGGGGGAGGGGTCTAAGGGGAGGGGGTGTCCCCCTCCCCCTTGGCAAATTTTTAGATTTGAAACGTCCTTAGATGCAATCTGGTGCATATTTTAAGTCAAATTTCAATTGCCGACGGATCTGGAAGTGGTGACTGAAATGGGGGAGGGGTCTAAGGGTAGGGGGTGTCCCCTCCCCTTTTGAAAATTTTTAGTTTTGAAACGTCCTTAGATGCAATCTGGTGTATATTTTCAGTCAAATTTGATTTGCCGACGGATCTGGAAGTGGTGACTGAAATGGGGGCGGGGTCTAAGGGTAGGGGGTGTCCCCTCCCCTTTTGAAAATTTTTAATTTTGAAACGTCCTTAGATGCAATCTGGTGTATATTTTAAGTCAAATTTCAATTGCCGACGGATCTGGAAGTGGTGACTGAAATCGGGGAGGGGTCTAAGGGGAGGGGGTGTCCCCTCCCCTTTTGAAAATTTTTAGTTTTGAAACGTCCTTAGATGCAATCTGGTGTATATTTTAAGTTAAATTTGATTTGCCGACGGATCTGGAAGTGGTGACTGAAATCGGGGGAGGGGTCTAAGGGGAGGGGGTGTCCCCCTCCCCCTTGGCAAATTTTTAGATTTGAAACGTCCTTAGATGCAATCTGGTGCATATTTTAAGTCAAATTTCAATTGCCGACGGATCTGGAAGTGGTGACTGAAATGGGGGAGGGGTCTAAGGGGAGGGGGTTCCCCTCCCCTTTTGAAAATTTTTAGTTTTGAAACGTCCTTAGATGCAATCTGGTGTATATTTTAAGTCAAATTTGATTTGCCGACGGATCTGGAAGTGGTGACTGAAATGGGGGAGGGGTCTAAGGGTAGGGGGTGTCCCCTCCCCTTTTGAAAATTTTTAGTTTTGAAACGTCCTTAGATGCAATCTGGTGTATATTTTAAGTTAAATTTGATTTGCCGACGGATCTGGAAGTGATGACTGAAATGGGGGAGGGGTCTAAGGGGATGGGGTGTCCCCTCCCCTTTTGAAAATTTTTAATTTTGAAACGTCCTTAGATGCAATCTGGTGTATATTTTAAGTCAAATTTGATTTGCCGACGGATCTGGAAGTGGTGACTGAAATGGGGGCGGGGTCTAAGGGTAGGGGGTGTCCCCTCCCCTTTTGAAAATTTTTAGTTTTGAAACGTCCTTAGATGCAATCTGGTGTATATTTTAAGTTAAATTTGATTTGCCGACGGATCTGGAAGTGGTGACTGAAATCGGGGGAGGGGTCTAAGGGGAGGGGGTGTCCCCCTCCCCCTTGGCAAATTTTTAGATTTGAAACGTCCTTAGATGCAATCTGGTGCATATTTTAAGTCAAATTTCAATTGCCGACGGATCTGGAAGTGGTGACTGAAATGGGGGAGGGGTCTAAGGGTAGGGGGTGTCCCCTCCCCTTTTGAAAATTTTTAGTTTTGAAACGTCCTTAGATGCAATCTGGTGTATATTTTCAGTCAAATTTGATTTGCCGACGGATCTGGAAGTGGTGACTGAAATGGGGGCGGGGTCTAAGGGTAGGGGGTGTCCCCTCCCCTTTTGAAAATTTTTAATTTTGAAACGTCCTTAGATGCAATCTGGTGTATATTTTAAGTCAAATTTCAATTGCCGACGGATCTGGAAGTGGTGACTGAAATCGGGGAGGGGTCTAAGGGGAGGGGGTGTCCCCTCCCCTTTTGAAAATTTTTAGTTTTGAAACGTCCTTAGATGCAATCTGGTGTATATTTTAAGTCAAATTTGATTTGCCGACGGATCTGGAAGTGGTGACTGAAATGGGGGAGGGGTCTAAGGGGAGGGGGTGTCCCCTCCCCTTTTGAAAATTTTTAGTTTTGAAACGTCCTTAGATGCAATCTGGTGTATATTTTAAGTTAAATTTGATTTGCCGACGGATCTGGAAGTGGTGACTGAAATGGGGGAGGGGTCTAAGGGGAGGGGTGTCCCCTCCCCTTTTGAAAATTTTTAGTTTTGAAACGTCCTTAGATGCAATCTGGTGTATATTTTAAGTCAAATTTGATTTGCCGACGGATCTGGAAGTGGTGACTGAAATGGGGGCGGGGTCTAAGGGTAGGGGGTGTCCCCTCCCCTTTTGAAAATTTTTAGTTTTGAAACGTCCTTAGATGCAATCTGGTGTATATTTTAAGTTAAATTTGATTTGCCGACGGATCTGGAAGTGGTGACTGAAATCGGGGGAGGGGTCTAAGGGGAGGGGGTGTCCCCCTCCCCCTTGGCAAATTTTTAGATTTGAAACGTCCTTAGATGCAATCTGGTGCATATTTTAAGTCAAATTTCAATTGCCGACGGATCTGGAAGTGGTGACTGAAATGGGGGAGGGGTCTAAGGGTAGGGGGTGTCCCCTCCCGTTTTGAAAATTTTTAGTTTTGAAACGTCCTTAGATGCAATCTGGTGTATATTTTAAGTCAAATTTGATTTGCCGACGGATCTGGAAGTGGTGACTGAAATGGGGGGGGGGGGTCTAAGGGGAGGGGTCTACCCCTCCCCTTTTGAAAATTTTTAGTTTTGAAACGTCCTTAGATGCAATCTGGTGTATATTTTAAGTCAAATTTGGCACGGAAGAAGCTCCCGTTCTCCATTTCTCTATTCAGCTTTCCTTCTTTCTTCCCCTTCCGCTCTCTTCACCTTTTCTCCTTTTGCCGACAGACCAAAAATTTGCCGACAGCGACCAAATTATTGGGGGGGGGGGGTGTGACACCCCCCACACCCCCCGCTCGCTACGCCCCTGTATGTGTTAGGCCAGGGATTAGCCTAGTTTTACAATTTGATGGCAATTATTGTGCAAAACCATGGAGGGGCACAGTAGATCGGGGCACAATGAATCACCGCGACCACTGATGCACTGTTTCCCTCAGTGGCGGAGCTAGGGGTATTGGTGAGGGGGGGGCAAGAATGGTCTGTAGGGGCGCTTTCAACATTATCTAAGCGGACCGCCACCACAGGTTGGCGCGGAGCGTACAGAAAATTTTTGAGTAAAGATACTCCCTAGATCGCTGGAAATGACCCTTTCCGGGCCTTGCTAATTTGCAGATTAAAGAAGAATAAATAGGTGTCATCGCCATTTTGTCAGAAAATTACACCAACAGAATATGACAAATGTCAATAGGTAGATGAGAGCGCAATAAAAAGTCAATTATCGCGAATAAGTAAAAAGTAGCAAAAAGCTGAAAAGGGCGCCAGCAGTCCATTTGAGTCCGTCAGGGGGCATCCCCCCTGACTGCATGGACGCTCCGCCACTGGTTTCCCTGTTGATCTTTCGATTCATGCAAATCAGTTGAGGTAGAAATTGAATAAAAAGTAAGTATTGAACGTAGGCTATCATCTCAATGTGTTGATGTTGGCTATTCATTGTTGAGTTTTAGTGTGCTTACTACTATCAATTTTCTCGCTGCCTTTAAGTTTACATTGAGCTCTCTCAGTTTTCCCTGATGATCTATATATATATGCGAGTCAGTTGAGGTACATTTCGAGAAGAAAAAGTTGTATCTTTAATGGTTTAAATGTTTGGAGTTTAGGCCTATAGTCATATATAGTTGAGTTTTAATGTGCATATTAATCTTGCTGCCGTTTAAATCACCTTGAGCCCTCTTATTTCCTTGCCGATCTATTGATATATGCAAACCAGTTGAGGACTATATCGAAAAACCTTTCATATTTTGAAAAGTATAGGCATTGGTTTCAATGTATTTGATGCCAGTGCGTTGGGTATTAGCATTTTTCTTTTAACCGTGCTGCGAAACAGGGCAGAACTTGGAAGTGGAAAAGACTTTCTATGAGTGAGGAAATGTATACAGTGAGTTTAGAATTTCGTATTTTATATTTCAGTACCAAAGAAAAGTATAATAAAAAACAAAACTTTAAGTGATTGCGTGCGTTTCGAAAAAGGAATTAGGCCTACATAATGTTTGATCTTATGTTTTTCCTTATTTTTAAATGTAGGGGCCTAACAGCGGTATTGTTCATGGCTGAAATATAACATTTGATCAGTGCCGTCGCCAGCGACTCCAGGGAGTGACCGGGGGAGGGGGGGGGGGCTTGTGCTCCACCCAAAACCCCCAAAAATCGGGCACGCAGGTGCCCCCCAGATGCGATTAGTTTTTTTTTAAATACTCAAGTATAAACTTTTTACAAAGGACGAAATGTATTATGTTCATCACAATAACTAGTTGTTTTCTCTATAACAAGGTCACAGAGGCCTCAGCGTGAAGCGCTAGTGCCTAAACCTCACTACTACCCTGCATAAAGTTTAATTTAAATTTTCAACGCTCTTCTTCACTTTGTAAACTTCCCCCAAACCTTCATAAGATGAAGGGTGCTGAAGTATATGCTTCCGCTCCAACTATTCAAGCGGAAAATACATATTTGTTCTCTCATTATGCATTCACCAGATAGCACCTAATTGCATCTTATGACTCTTAATTTTAAGTTTTGTAAAACTTATTTTATCCGCCTCAATTAAAACATAAATATCCGACTGACTAAGCCCGAAAATCCTTGAACATAAAGTTGCGTCCATTTTCAAAATATAGCACCAGATTGCATCTTAGAACCTTGAATAATCAAAAGTTTCTCAAGGGGAGGTGGACACCACCTCCCCGTTAACCCCCACCCCCAGGACGGTTTTCACAAATGAACATTGTACCACCTATTTAAGTGTTTCTTCCCCCCCCCCCACCCCCCGACCTTCTGTGCCCCAAGTTGAAATGTCTGGCGAAGCCAATGCATTCGATGACTGAAAATGACAGTGATACTTGTTAAATTCAGTGGTTACAGCTTAAAAAAGGATTTTGAAAGTATTTATGAAAAAACGGCTCACATTATAAGACTAGACCACGCTTAGATGTGAGGTACTTAATGAATATGCAACACTAATATATATATATATATATATATATATAAATATGAACATAATTATATTTGTATTCTGGGGTGGGGTGTACTTTTTAATTAATTTCTTTTATACATATCTTTTTATTTATATATTTTGTGTCTGTGTAATCCTGTGCTGGTTTTTTTTATGGTCGGGCTTTTCATGGGGCATGTGCACTTCTTAGACCTTACCCTGTTATGTTATGTTACTCAAGTTTGAGTGTTAGATTCCAAATTTGAGTTAAATTGTTAAAGTGGTAATCCACAATCCGGGCTTCATCTACATTTATGTCTTTCCTATTTTGGAATCGCATAGATTCACTTAAGTTGTCAAAGCTAAATAAACACATGCCATGCGATTTCTACATTTAATTCCATTAGATTACTGCCAATACTTTTCTATTAAATGGAGAAAAGGCTCGCGCACAAAGAAACGTCTGATGCCGTTATTCTGATCTAGTTTCAAATGATGTGTAACAGAACTGTTAGACACCACCATCGATCCCAGAAAATACACACAGCTTGCTACCGTCGGTAATTAGACACTAGTGTACAGTCAATACATACAGCTACGGTCAGTATCCACAACACAGTGTACATAGCAGCGATGGACATCTCAGTTCTAGATAAAAAAAAATAACAAGGTATCACGTTTCATTACTGTCTGCATTTTGGAGCGACAAGAAAAAAAAAAAACTTCACTTGCCAGCAACGGAAAGTTAACATTTTGCAGAGGGCGGTACGCGGTTTGGGGAGTCTTCAATGCCTTTAAGAAAGTAATGAAAAGGGAGCGATTTAAGAAATGACTATTGTACATGCTTTCTACATGTTATACATTTCTGTATATATTTTATTAAGTTTCTGAGGTACGTGGATATGAACAGGCACTCGCAGACTTGACGAGACGGGAGGTGTGTTGAGCCCCAGTTTCAGAGTCAATAAAGGGACCTGGGGAAATCTGGAGTGCCCTCGGATATATGCGATGAAGGATAGAATGTTCTCATTTTCATAATATAGGCTCAACCTGGCTGTCTACGCTATGGGCACAGGGAATGCTTAACAGGACATGTGACAACATGTAGGCCTAATGCAGCGGAATCGTATGTATGTGACAATGTATAGGCATATACAGCAGAATCGTATATATATATATATATATATATATATATATATATATATATATATATATATTTATATATATGATAATAGATAGGCCTATGTATGCAGCGAAATCGTCTTTTTGTGACAATATATAGGCCTATACAGCGGAATACAGCGTATGTATGTGATAATTCGAGGCTTAGCAACAAGTCCACCTTCGGCGTTTTATGATTGTGTAGAGTTATGGCATAAAGAAAAAAACATAACATGTGAATTTGTAAATCCCAGATCCATTATAAAACTTCAAACCGATAATATTAATAAAGTTATAATGCAGACCCCAGCTTGTCCAACGACATGCCGGGTAATTATTGTAACTCAGATTTTGTGATTACTGCCAAAGGATAAATATAGACCTAAACTATACCGTATGTATGCAAAATAATGTGTGTTTTTCTTGAACTTGCAATTGAAATGTAATATTTTCAATATGTTAAGAAAAGAGCCTGTATGTATAAACACCTCAACGGCAAACCCATTTTAGCGTTATTTATGAGGATAAATTCGACACAGTATCTATCATCACTTAAGATCATACTTTCACGGTTTTCTTTTGATTGCAAATAAAGACCTTATATTACGTATTATACATGTAGTATTGCATATAACAATACAAGTAAATGAAGTCAAAATGTTTAGCATAAAATTATAATAATGTTCGTTTGAAAAAAAACAAACTACAAACAAACAATAAACGTTTTTCTACTAGCGTGATCAATATCAAACCTATACATTTGTATCTTGTTTGAAAATGGTATCTTGTTTGTAACTTGTTTGAAATTGGTGAGCATGCGCAACAATTGATTTAAAGGTATACTGCGGCAGCAGGCGATGCAATTGTAGCGTTTTGGCAATCCTGAACGGTAAATAAATTTCCAGCCTCCACCGGGATTCGAAAGCGGACCTCCTGCTATATATATATATATATATATATATATATATATATATATATATATATATATATATATATATATATATATATATATATGTATATATATATATATATATATATATATATATATATATATATATATCACGTGATCCTGCCAACACTATACCTTATCTACATATTGAATTGAATTGCAGATGGTTACATACAAATGTTAGTTAGAATTATTGCTATAAAATTAAAGATTGCAAAGTTTGTAATATAATTCACCATCAAATATGTAACATATGTCGTCATCATCATGCAAACAGAAACACAAAACTTAGCAGTATATTAACGGTGATACAAGCAGGGATGTGCGCAAGGAACCATGCAGGGGATGGGCAGGGCCCACCTCCCATCACAATGGTCGTGGAGAATGGTTGGGTCGGGAGTTTTTCTTGATTCAACTGTGGCAGAATTTGACCACTGCTACGAGTGTAATCCCAGGCCCTTCCCTTCCCAAATCAAAAAAGCTCACATAAAAAACATGTGTATTAATGAGCACATAATTGCGTCCAGAACAAGTTATAGACTTAACATATAATCTAAGTATGCATGAGAATGCACCATTTGATGTCGAATATTCTTCCTTGGGGAGGACCCTCAGACCCCTCTATATACATGGGAATATTCATTGAATCGCATCTGGTCCTTTCATCTGACTCCATCTCCACCTCCACCTCTCTCACTCTCTCTCTGTCTGACCTCGGATATGAATATTCATTGATTATTAAACAGCGGAGCTAATGAGTTTGCAAGATTTGATAACAAGTATGGAAGTCAGTTATATTAACGACTGGATCGGGCATTAACGGTTACGTGTCATTGATTCACGGCAATTTCGTAATGGCGTGCTGTTGCAAAATAAACACTGGTTTCAACTTCAAGTTCCAAACGATATGGGGCACCGTTGTGAATTTCTCTCGACGAGCGAAGTTCCTACAATCATCAGCGTTTCATATTAGCAAAGAAAAGAGTTTCTCTTTACATCGCGTATTCTTCACACCTCCGTCTTCTATGCTTATTTGCAAACCTCTCTAAAGAATACATGATGGTTCAGAACATATCCCTGATTAGACTGTTTCTATGTATTATCCGAATAGGCTGCATTCTCTCCAATCCCCCAACCCCCCACCCACCATTCCCCCCCCCCATTACGTAATTTGACATTTAGACTCATAAGGCGTTTTCAAAAGCCGAATGGAATTCAGGATTTGTGAACTTAGAGGAACTTATCCATCACGAAATAGTTTTCTGTCCAAGTCATTTAGATAGTCACCAATCAACTTGCAATATTGATGTAGGATTTAAACACCAATACTATGTCCTCCATTATACTGGTTTGGGTAACCATTTGTGTTTAACTGCAAGAAAATAAAAATTAAACAATTAACATTTCATCAACTTTAAATTATGCATCCAATATGAATTAAGGAGTAAATAATTAACTGCTAAATACTGCTCAACAGGTAGAGTATAAATATATATATATATATATATATATATACCCTATAAATGAAAATCGTAATGAGTTGGAAAATCAAGAACAGTGAAAAAACTTCAAGCCTCCACCGGGATTCGAACCACGGGCCTTCCGCTCTGTACGCGGACACCCTAACCACTAGGCTATGGACGCTGATTGTATGTCCAGAGGTTCGAAATCGGTAAGGAAGGTCGTAATTCAACTGTAGGCTTTTGTCACCTGTATCTAACAATACTAGTTCTGTGTTTGGTGACATGCCTTACTCTAGAGATCAAACATTATGCTAACCAACTCGAAATCATTTGTGATTCCTAACGCCGGATCTCGAAAGAGATTCTTTGAATATATATATATATGTATATATATATAAATAGTAGACAATATTCACATGGTGTCCGATTTCAGGTTTGGAAACTATGCCAGTAATAGTCATTCTAATGTACGAAATTAAGATATATAGCCAAAAAAGAACAAAACCCCGCAGATTATTTGATACATTAACTGAAATACAATTTTTCGAAAATGAAAAAAAAAGTAATTTACCGACGAGAGTTCAAGATTCGGAGGGGTACCATATTTGGAGTTCGTCTTTGGAATTGGATTCTGGAAAGGAATTATATGCAAATATATAATTATATTTGTGTCCTCGATAAATGTTCATAGCATAGCATTTCATTTCCAGACAACGACCGCCACAGTAAAATCAATCATTCATTCTATATAAAGATAGATAGACAGACAGACAGATAGAAAAGCTTACAACCTCTTGGACATATCTCATACATTATTTTTTTTTGTCATTTAAGTAAACTGTAACCAGTACTTACGAAATATGTCATGTTGGATATAACTTTTGCATTCTGTTGCATCCGTTTTTCAATATCATCTTCATCTTCGAATTGCTCCATCATACTCCTCCTGTTATCTATTCCTTCACTAAAAGTCACCTCTGGTTGATATTGCTTTGTGCCAACAGCAGTGTGTTTAGTTTTATTGTATGCGATGAGCCAGATAATTAGAACAATGATAAAAGCTAACCCAACTCCACCTGCGATGCTTGAACCAATAATAACAGCGGTTGATATAGTATCTGAAGATGATATAAATATGAAGGTAAAAAAACATACATATAGGAAGATTTTGCTATAATATTGCATAGGCTCGGTTTCGTGTTCCTTCATTTCAGACATTTATCGCATTTTTTTCAAATTCGTTGCAAGTCTCCGGCGAGGGGCGGCGAAGTGGCAATTCATTGTATTATTTACCTCAGAGACTGGGGTCATGCCAATCTCATCGAAATAGTATTTCCATACACTTCTGTTATTCTCGTATAACGATTTGCGATATAAAATTACAAGTCTATATAAGTTAATAGAATAAATAGAATATAATTACCGATTTTACACGCTGTGCCCTCCATTGGTATATTACTGTCTTGGTACGATCCAAATGCGCATGTACATGTGTACGAACCCTTTCCAGTATTTATGCAAGTGCCGTAATTCTCATCACATTGGTGCAATTCTTCATCACAAGAATTTAAATCTGTTATTAAGGAAGCAAACAACTTTGCAGATATTATAAAAAAGTATACAAGTCAAGTCTTCCATATACGTACGTAAGCTGGAATCATATAAATAGTGTATCGATTGAATGTAGATATGATGGCAATTGAGGTTAACCGTAATAATGATGATGATGATAATGATGATGATAATAATAATAATAATAATGATGATGTTGATGATGATGATGATAATAATAATAATAATAATAATAATTATAGTAATAATAATAATAATAATAATAATAATATATAAAAGTATATAAAATAAGAATAATGACGACGACAATGACGATGACGGTGACGATGATGGTTACGGCGACGGCGACTATGTTGACGATGATGATGATCATAATCATAATTATGATAATAAACAGTACGTTGCATACCAATACAATAAAGTGTTCGAGGAAGTCAGTAGCGACAAACTACAATTTCTATTTAGCCATGGTAACGATCACGTGATTATTGTGCACGCGCTTGTCTGTCCTCGCAAAATATCGACTTGCAGCCAAACATTTATTATTTTTGATAAAGTACACTTGCATTTTGTGTTTGATGGTTACTAAGCCATGACACATTTGTATTTGATTGGATACAACTCAGTCCATATAAAACAGAAAGTTTAAACACCTTGACTCCTTATCGTTTTGAGTGAAAAATTCCGTTAATGTAATAAACTGGAATGCTCCATGATAAACTTTATGTCATGTTGCATGTTTACATTTGGTAAACCATTGAGGTTCTAATCTATTTATAATTCCAGGTATACATTAGGTGGACTAATATCTAATATATTTGTAGGAGAACCATCTTACCTCTATCGAAAGAGATACACAAACTCTCTCTTTAAATGGATGTTTCATTATCATGTCCAATAATCAATATGAAGAAAGCTGTTAACCATGAATGTTATAAAGTGCAGTCTTTATCGTTCAATTGTCACTATGCCCAGTGTTAGTTCTTCTTTAAAGATGATTGTTAAACTCGTCCGTACACTTTGCTCCTTGCTTTGTACAAAATGGTAAACTTGTTAATACACAGTAGTTTCCGAAATGAAAAAGAACAAGAATTAGTTTATTAAGAATGATAACCTCATGGACTCACCTGACGCGTTCACGGAAGATCCAACTGTAAAATTGTACTGCATTCCAGTGAGTGTAAATCCAGCATCATTCCCGCCAGCCTGTTCCGTCATATTTCCAGCTATCTCGTCGGCCGTTAACTCCGATGAACTAGTAATGACGGTAGCTACGTCTGCTATTACACTTCCTGGTTTGAAGGATAGCACGAAACAAGTCACGAAACTGTCGCCATCACCGATGGTTTCAAAAGAAAGCTCAAACTACGAAAATAAATACATAAATACAAAATGTTACATATCATGTAATTTAATTCATTTACGAAACTTTGAATTTGTTGTCGATTGTTTTGAAAATTTAACCCTAGTATCTTATTATCTTTGAACAATATGTTAGCCACTAGTAGTAATAATAATATATAAAAAAATGTTTTAAAAATGTATAGTAATTTTGAATTTTTAGTCTAAGAATTTTAAAAACGTTAAGCTAGCATCTTATTCTTTTTTTGGACGATATGTTATCCAATAAGTAAGCATTATATATATTAAAATAAACCAAGCTATACATAAACATGCAGAAGTTTGAGTTTGTAATCTTACTTCAAAAAAGAAAAATAAAGCTAGCATCTGATTGTTTATGGAAAATATGAGTAATCGTAATAAATACAATAAACAATCATGTGCTAGCCTCATTTTTTTGGAAGTAAGATTACATAAGTCAAGCTTCTGCAGAATATTCACGTGCATCCAATTGTATACTTACAGCAATACAAATGTCTGCTTGAAGCTCTAGGAATTCTGAAGAGGAGTGGTCCTCATATCCCTCTTCAAATTTGGCTTCCAAAGTGATGATAACTTTCACCGAATCCGTTTCTGCATGAATTTGAGATATGGAGTATCACAATGGGTTATCACAATATCGACGTAGCTTCGAAGTAAATTATTTTATTTAGGCTGCGTATTTCTATATTGCAATTCACCGCTATAGAAACTCAGTATCATCAATCATATTGATAATGGCCAATCCTAGATTATTGTACCTAAGAACCTTTAGGCATATTTAAAAATAATACACTGTACAAATTGACTCTATCCAAAGTGTGATAGCAATTGGGGTGTGGACCCGGGTCTTCGTTGCTGGGGTGGGTGGGCATGGAGAGGGAGGGGGGGGGGACGTTCCGCCCAAAGAACTGTTTTTCTAGGTAGCTTACGTTTAAAAGCACATGCTTACGATATAGCGGGGGGGGGGGTGAACCCCTCCCAGGACGGACATCAGCCAACATTTCTTCCCTCCCGCCTCTCTATTGTCTATTGTTGGAGTGGAAATGTAATGATATGACCTACCGACACATGCACCATTCTTAAGAGTAAAACCAGGTTCGCAGATACAGTCTCCTTCCTCGCTGCAATATCCACCTATGGCGGATTCACAATCTTTATCTGTACATGCAGCATCTGAAAACAAAATGAAAAGGTAATAACGAATAAATATTAATGTATTACATGAGCACGAAACAAAAATTCACTAAATAAAAAGACGGGAACCGGAGATTGAACAGTTGGAAGGACTTATACCACAGTTATGATAATTTGATATCTTTCATTTTTGAAACTTTTGTATTAAAATAGTAGCATAAACCACTATAAGTAATTGGAATGTCACCCACACACACACAATCTGTACACAAACACATACACACACAATGTACAGATGAAAACTTTGAATATTAGTTTCAATGCAATTTTGTTTCCTAAAAATTGACTTCATATAGCACGTCGACTTACAATTGGGGTATGAGAAACATATTTCTGTAATTTCTACTCACCCAGGCAAAGAAGGGAATCAGATGGGTAAAAGTTTCCGTCCGTACAAACAGCACTTGGATTTCCAACAAGTCGTTTATTATCCTCACAACTGTATTCTATCACGTCTCCATCCTTGTATAGCGCTTTCTTTGGCTGCAAAGTCAATGGGGATTTTACATCCGGGGCATCGCATGTGCTATAGTCTATCGAAGAAAAACATGGACAGAACAGTTGTTACAATAAAATGTTCACCAAGACTCATTCTGTACGAGTTACTATTTTTTTCTGTTGGTAAGACGGTAATGCGCCAATGTTAATCTGAAGTAGAATCTGGCTCTATCTCTCTATCTCTCTCTAGCTTCAATGAATTTTAATTAGCTGGGATCGAATGGATGGCATGAAATATTTTATTCTTGTTTTGACTTATTGATGATGCTGAATTTTTATATGGCCATGGTATAACATCCATACCTGTATAGTTGCGATAACAAACGAGCATTCGTTTTGATTGTCTAAGTCGTAACATTAAAATATATATTAGATAGTTACCGAGATGTTGCTATTTATCTCAGTAAGAGTATGCTATAAAGTTAACTTGAAACGTATTTGTACAAAGCGATATGTTCTACCCTTTGTCATCTGACTAGAATCTTCAGAAATAGTTTAAATTCCAATTTAACAACACTTTGTACTTTGATATCGAGGTTTTGAAACACCTAATCTATGATAATTTATGGTCTAATTCTCTTTTGAACCTTTTTGTATCCCAACATATTATTCTAATTCTTTCCTCTTTCTCTACTATCAGTGAAACGTCGTCTATGTGTAGTATAGAACAATGTTGAAGACAATGTATCTATATATGGCCGTTGGAAACCTGACCTATCCCCTCTCACTTCGCCACTTCGCCAAAGTACCTTGCATACCATGTAACCAGGAAGCACACCCGTTTTTCATTTGATATAACAGAGGTAGCAAGAAGTCAAAAATAACAATATATTCCATTATACACACCCCTGTCTGTAGTGGTAGCGATGGCGGTTGATTCGGTAGGTGTTGTTATTTTTGTTGTTGTTATTACTGTCGTGGTTGCATCTTGTAACGTTGTCTTTCTAAACGTCCTCCCATCTGGCGTGATTGGTGTTGTCGAAAATACGGTTGATTTAATATCCGTTTTCACCGATGTCGTGTCAACAGCTGTCGTGGGCACGTCGGTCGGCTCTGTTGGAGTACTTGGTGAATCGGTTGACGAACTTGTTGATCCTGAAGATACCTCTGTTGATATGCTACTTGGTACTACCTCTGTCGTGTCAACAGCTGTCGTGGGCAACTCGGTCGGCTCTGTTTGAGTGCTTAGTGAATCGGTTGACAAACTTGTTGATGCTGAAGATACCTCTGTTGATATGCTACTTGGTACTACCTCTGTCGTGTCAACAGCTGTCGTGGGCAACTCGGTCGGCTCTGTTTGAGTACTTGGTGAATCGGTTGACGAACTTGTTGATCCTGAAGATACCTCTGTTGATATGCTACTTGTTACTACCTCTGTCGTGTCAACAGCTGTCGTGGGCACCTCCGTCGGCTCTGTTGGGGTACTTGGTGAATCGGTTGACGAACTTGTTGATCCTGAAGATACCTCTGTTGATATGCTACTTGGTACAACCTCTGTCGTATCAACAGCTGTCGTGGGCACCTCGGTCGGCTCTATTGGAGTACTTGGTGAATCGGTTGACGAACTTGTTGATTCTGAAGATACCTCTGTTGATATGCTACTTGGTACTACCTCTGTCGTGTCAACAACTGTCGTGGGCACCTCCGTCGGCTCTATTGGAGTACTTGGTGAATCGGTTGACGAACTTGTTGATGCTGAAGATACCTCTGTTGATATGCTACTTGGTACTACCTCTGTCGTGTCAACAGCTGTCGTGGGCACTACGGTCGGCTCTATTGGAGTACTTGGTGAAGCGGTTGACGAACTTGTTGATCCTGAAGATACCTCTGTTGATATGATACTTGGTACTACCTGTGTCGTATCAATAACTGTCACCTCGGTCGGCTCTGTTGGAACACTTGTTGATTCGGTTGACGATATTGTTGGCATGCTTGAAATTTCTGTTTGGGTAGTTAGATATTCAGTTGATGAAATCACTAGTGTCGTAGAAACATCTGTTGAAGTAGTGTCTGTGGTTATCACTGGCCCGGCGGTAGTAATTGTTGAAGCCTTTGAGGTGGTTGGGTTCTCAGTTGTAATCACTGGTTATGCGAGAACAATTACAACAATATATTATTGATATAATGATATGATAGTAATGCTATTTGAATTGATAATTCATTTCATATCAACACATTTGCGAGTTTGTAATGATGTAATAACTACAAAGGCACAGTGTGTGATCAACAGGCACTGATTGTGTAAACGAAATCTCCTAGAGTACGATTTATTTGGAATACACAGAGATGTAACGAAAATTGGGTAATGGAAATCGTTACCAGTGGATGTCATCACGTTGCTACTTTCCTTATCACGGGGGAACCAAACTAACAAACACTCACTTAAGAATAGTTTGGACGGGTTTACTGCTTGACCACACGCATGTGGCATGTGTCAATTCAATTGCGGTGTTTCTGCATTAAAACGGTCCGTCTTCAAAATGGGGTCAAGTTAACTTGGACAAATTTGAACCATGTAAAAACATTGAACTATATTTTCAACTTACAATTACAACTGAAGGCTTGATTAAATTGACCATTTTCGCAAGAAGTAGTGACCTGCGGATTACCATCCGACTGGTATCCAGGTAGACAAATAAGGTCGACAGTGTTGCCATGACTCACTGGCGAATCGTCATCACTGACTGTAGTAGAATGATCTGGCAAATCGCAGTCGGCTAAAACAAAACGGAAGGCAAACTATATCAATTAAGTTAATGATTTTGTTGACAATATTTACCATTACCTGTATGGTATGAAACATGACAATGAACGAGGTTAAAATCATCTGCATGTAGTTATTTGTAGGAAGAATACAATGAAAAGTCTTCTTTAGTAAGTTACTCAAACTCGAACTCATTTAGGTATAATCTTCCCTCTTTCCAAAAGTCGTCGGAAAATGTGTCAGGTATCAGTTTCAGTTTTAGTTTATCCTCTTTATATCCTCTTTTGAGGTATGAGAGACTTATTTACAAGCTTTTACACTAATTACACGAATTCAAAGCAAATAAAATATGATTGCATTGTGTTCACAACGGGCCCGCTCCAGAATCTTTCCGTTGTACTCTCATAACCTAGTGCGGTGTAAAACAACTCGAATATACAGATTGGTATGGCTTTACTGATAAAGCTTCAGATCATTATGGCCTTTCAAAATTACTCACTCCATGAAACAATTAGTAGCAACGTTGAACTAAAAACGTATGATTATGAAATAACGGACATGTAAATGTATCAAATTCAAGGTATTATAATAGGATAACAACCAAAAGCGAAAGTGTTAATATTACATCTATTCAGATCAATATCGTTAATTGTACAAGAATTATTTCTTGGGAAGAAACCAGGGAAATCAAATCATTGCCCCGATCTGCGAGTCTTGTTGGAAAATCTTTGAAACAAAAGTCATTTGTGTTTTGCTCAAAGTTTTATTTGCTTTTAAATCTAACATCTAAAAATTGCCTAATCGGTTTTTCCCCCGGCAAATTGAAGATCGATTGGTTATTCTATAATGCAACCACTTGGTTATAATGTCATGGAATAATTGGAAACTGAACCTACCTTTGCAAGAAGGCACATCAGATCTGTCCCAATTACCATTATTGCAATATGTCGTAGTAAAGGGAACGATCGTTCCTTCCACACAATAATAAGTCACAAGGTCTCCATGGAGAAAGACCTCGGATGAAGTTTGCTGTCCACTGGTACCACTAAAAGATACATTCGATGGTAACTCAGATGAAACCAAACATGGAGCTAAGAAGAAGAAACAAATTGGTCTCAAATAACATCTTGGTGAAGAGAGGTATTATTGTTCGTTTCTCTAATATTAAGGGGATAACATTATCATTCAAAGCTAAGAGAAGATAGAACAAAATGCTGCTTAACACTGCCTTGTCGTAAATCGTTAACGTCCATAGCCCATAAGGTGGCATAGTAACGGGTTTGTTACTTGGTGGAGACTGGATTTTTTGCAGAGTGTTAGGTTTTTTTTATTTAGCGGTTGTTATGTACATGATACTTATATTTATTATAAAGTAGCGTATTCACTAATTCAGGTGTGTTAACAAATGTCTATAGGATCTACATTTCTTCAATAATT
The DNA here is from genome assembly GCF_037975245.1 of Apostichopus japonicus. NCBI lineage: Eukaryota > Metazoa > Echinodermata > Holothuroidea > Aspidochirotida > Stichopodidae > Apostichopus > Apostichopus japonicus. Next base: position 20,500,606 of record NC_092581.1, read on the forward strand.
ATAATCAGTGGTATGGTCGCAATAGTCGCAATGAAACCTAGCAGTTGGAAGGTCCTTGGTTCAGTCTTTGCCGGCCGAAGCCAGGTGGGGTTTCTGAAATGATATTGGAAATTGTAAATGGGCGAGCTAAACTGCAGTCAGCCGACGTGATGTGTAAGCGATGAGGCATTCAGATTATCCAACATGAATATATAACCGTTTAGCGTCACAAAAGAATAGCTGCCTACCAGGTCGATATCATTGTAATTCTACGTTAAGCTAATAACATGTAGGTTTTGTATCTCTGTCAGACACGCAATATAGTTGCTAGTATCGTATAAAGACGCTCCATCGGTCATTACTATTATGACAAAGCAATACATGTTGATGTTTTCTTTTTACTTATTGTTTCCCTTCACCATATACAGTAGACAAGAGGGTGTGGACATACCGAAACATTTTAAGGCATATATGTCTTGGTGCCAGTTGTAATCACGGTTAGGATCACAGAACGAAGTTAATCCTTTAGTGTTCAATGAATAGTCCGGTGAGCAGTCGAAATCTGTAAGTGACGTCCATTCAGGGTAACAGTCATTCGTGTTATTTTGGCCCGACGGTAGAGTTGTTTTATACGTTAGATTAGGATCAATGGAGCTTTCGCCTAAATAGCATGTTTCGTTAGAACAAGCTGTAGTAAACACAAATAAAGAGCATCGTTAGTGTAAGAAAATCAATAAAAATTGTCAATAAAACGTTCCACAGTTTTTAACAATAAATTAATTATTAGGACAAATGGTGTTCGTGAAATCAACGACGATCAAGTGACAATTGCATTTTAAGGGCTAAGACTATTTCTCTCAACTGAAAAAATGATGACGCGTCCTGAATGTTATTGACAGCTTAGTCTGGTTATTTGATTAAAACATCATCAACCGTGCGGTTTATTGTAATGATGTAAGCATATTGTCCATATGAACTTGATAATTCCTAGTAAGCATGCTTGTCCATGTGAACTATATAGTTCACTGTAAGCATAATTGTTCATATGAACTATATATTTCCAGATCTGTAAAACCATACGAGAACTGGATGTAATGAAGATTCCAAAATTCCAATAACAGAAAGGCAGAATCAGAAACATTAAACGTCAATTGTTACAGCCGAAGAGCAAACTTAGAAGCGGGGTAACAAAATACATATATGTTTAACAGAAGGCATGTCTATTTATTACATTAACAATTATTACATTTTTGGAGGAAACTAGCAAATGTGGATTTCCTGATATTATAAAAGATGTAAAAAAAAACAAAAAAACAAAAAAACATTTAAAGCAAATACATAAATATATATATATAAATATATATGTAGTGAAATGTATTTTTCGTTTTTTCGTTTTTCGTATTGTTGTCTGTTATATAACATTTGGTAACTTTGTTTGACCATACCTCAAATTGTTAAGATTCAGCTGCATAATTATTTGCTCATGTTTAAACGAGTACCTTGCGTGATTGGCTTGTTGAACCCTCGTGATTTATGTTATGTAATAGGTCCTTTTCAATGTCCTTTGATATATATTGGGCGCACACGGAAAAGGGACGACTGGCATTGGTTGCGTTTAGCCAGAACACATAAATTATATATTAAGATCTGAGATCCATGCGAAGCCAATGGAAAGTAATGCCACGTAAGCAGTTGGTGATAGTGGTTGCTGGAAGTTCTCGACATTAAAGGGCTAAAGAGGTATTTTGGTGTTTATATATTATAAGTTAAATGCTTTCTTCATGTGTATTTGATGGTTCATGTTTGTGCAATAGTGAAGTTTGTGTAGTTTTATTTATGCCAAAAAACAAATTATAAAAATGTTGTATTTAGTACTGTAAGTTTTCTATTTTTGTATTTTCGATAGTTTTACGGGAGTTATAGTCATAAAACGAGTGCGGAGCCAATAAATTGCGGTGACTTTTACTTCTTGTTCGAAACCATCCGTCTTTTTGCGTCTTGCCACGACCGGTACAGTAAAACTCTTGGATGGGACTTCCGTGCGTCTTCCAGGGAGTCTTTCTTCAATAACATATCGGCGTGGAAATCTCCGAGAACTTCATTCTACCACCATCTTCGACTAGCTCTACATTATTTGCAGCCAAACTACGGCAGACGTGTCACGGCCTCCATATCCATCCATCATATAGTATTTAATATACCAGTTTGAGCGACGTCCTGGCTATACCATAAAACAGGTATTTTGTTATTTTGCGGAACTGTTGAAGTAGGTTGCTATCTTCGTATCGTATCGTATCGTATATATATATATATATATATATATATATATATATATATATAGGCTTTTATATAAATAGGTCTATATATATATATAGTTCTATTTATATATGTCTCTCTCTCTCTATATATATAGGTCTATATATATATATATATATATATATATACATAGGTCTATATATATATATTTATATATATCATATATATATATATATTTATATATATATATATATGTATATATTTATATATATATAGCTATATAGAGAGCGAAGAACGTTGTTATTTGTATATATATATATATATATATATATAAATATATATATATATATATATATATATATATAGGTCTATATATATATTTATATATATCATATATATATGTATATATTTATATATATATATATATATATATATATATATATATATATATATATATATATATATATATATATTTATATAGCTATATAGAGAGCGAAGAATGTTGTTATTTGTTCAATTGTCTGATAAAATTATGAACACTATATATGTTTCATAGAAATTCAAATCTCAACGACTTTGTTTTCACTGTTAATAAACTTGAAATCATGTTTTTCCTTCCGCTGGTATTTTTTTGAAGAAATTTCGCACGCAGGTATAGAATAATTATATATAAGAAGACTACTCACGAGCCACGGTTGTTTGACCGACCGTAATTCCTAATAGCATCGCTACAAACGGAATGAATCTTGCTGCCGAGTCGAATTTACACATTGCCAATGTTGATGATCATATGTTCCAGACAACAGTTAGTTAGCATCGGTGATATATTTTTCAATTCAGGAGAGTTTTATAAGAGCTGTTTTATCATCCACCAAAGTCTCCAGTTCAATATGGTTCGTATGATAAGTATGGTTCTAATTATGGAAGCTTTTCTTTATAAATGCAAGCCTTGTCCTCAAGTGTTTTTGTGTATTTAATGGAAGATAACACATTGTCTCGCATGGCACATATCTCTTCCTTAACCATTCCGCCCATTATATCAATAGTGTCTGTGGACTTTGCCTTCGATTATAAGGTTTGAACCTAAAGGACTATGGTAATTTATCATTCAAGTATAACCAGTCATACTGTGTTGACACATGTAGCATGTAGCCTACATCTGGTTTTGTCAGTATATGAAATCGTGAACGACTTAGGAAAAAGTAATAAAATGTATCAATTAGTTGTAAAATATGAATCCACTTCAATAATCATTCAGCAACAAAACGATGCGACATCATAAATTCAACACCAATTGTATTTATTTAATGACATTTGTGATACATTTTATAGCATAGAAGCAAAAAATTATTCTAAATCTTCTTCTGATTTTGTACGGTTCGATACCTGCAAATTATTTTGTTTAGGATAAAAGTAGATCCCATGTGATTGGCAAAGGTATTGTTCACATTTATCATTTAGTATCAAACTACAATGAGCCCGTAGCTATAGACCGTGCATGCCCTCTCCCCCTTTGTAGACTACTGTGCCCTTATCTGTACCACCATACTGTGTACAAACACTTAACAGGACACTCGTTTTGTGCCACTTGTGTTCCTTGGTGTTCCTTGTATTCAGAATTTCTGTCTACAGACCTGGAGCAATAAAAGAGAGCTCTATCACCTGTTGTCAAATTTTAACCATCAATCAATACATGACATGAATAATCTGTTAAGGTTCTATTAATTTTTATTTGCCAACAACCACTAACCTTTACACACCAAAAAGGCTTTGATTACATATGTCCCAGCATTAAATGACGAAATATAATACTGCCACTTTCTCATACCAATATCGGAAGATTTCTGATAATTTGGAGACATTAATATTTTGGAAAGAAGAAGACATGAGCAATGTACCAAATGTACCCGGATGAGAAAGTATTCGTACTCGGTACTCGGCTTCTAACACGTTGTACTCGCTTCCTTAAAAACAGTTTCCGGACTATGATACTTGGTACTCGAAACCTCAAGTATACTCAGAAGTACTCGGTACTCTGATAAAACTACTTGACTAATACAATACTGATATATTGGACAATGCTTATATATCTGTATACCCTTAATGTCCTATGACTTTCCGTTCTTGATTTGTTTGCTTATGTTGAAGGTTTCTCTTATATTTTTTCACTGAATATTTGCTCGTCATAAATTATCTTAGGTCTTCATGGACCACAAATACCAAATTTCTTCTGCTTATTGTGATGTATTTTATGAGACATCTTATATCCAAATTTCATATTAAATGATAAAGGTTAGAAGATAACGTATATGTTATTATATAATTGCAGGTAAACACAGTCGTCGATATCCAATGTATGTGTTAACCCACCATGTTACAACTAACATTTAATATGATTAGTCTGCCAGCGGATTAATGATTTATATGAGGGCTCGGGGCCAAGGATTAGCTGGGGCATTTAAATGCGAGGGAAGCGATCAATTGCGAAACCACACTAGCGCAATGATAATCGGTTTCTACATCTTCTTGATGACATTGAACTCATCACATTTGAACGCAACGCGATGTGTGCACCATATTGTTGAATTTTGATGGGTCCCTCATGATCCGGTCCCTGGGGCTTTATCCGCCCTCAATCCAACTGGCATTACGTCGCTGTGATTCGCAACGAACGTTCCTAATGCTAGCGCTAACACGAAGACAAAGTTAATATTGCACTTACCATGAAGTGTACGTGTTGAGCGTTACCATGTGCGTACAGTATCTTCGGTCTCCGAAGTTAGAATTGTCATTTAACTATGATTGAAGATTAAACTTTGTATTCAGAAGGGTGCGATGTTCATGGGGAGATGTTGGGGGATTCAGGCAATCTGCATTGTTTTGAAATATATTATGTTACACTTCCCCCCCTTTCTCTCTCAAACTTGCTCCTGAAATCTTATACATATCAAAAACAAGTCGAAACTAAATATTACACGAGGCACTATCCTGTCTACGGAAATGTTAGCATTGACGTTGATATGATTGTTAGCCACATGTCCAACACATTGGAGTCTCCGTCGTGGATGTGTTGACTCATATTTTGAATTACAAAGGTACAAATTATGCACTGAAGTTTCTAGTAAATATTCTTCAATCATTTGATAGCGATCTGACTTCTAAGTTTGGCAAACAGAACATTTATTACTATTTTTGTTGTTTGCTTTCGTTTTAACAGTTGATAATGAAAGTTTGCAAGTTTATTAGTTTGACCTAGGAGTTATCAGTCAAGTGTGTTAGGTTTTAGGCAAATTCAAACTGAGGCTGACTATTCATACTATAAATAATGATAAGAATGTTTTTATTAACTTTTCTGATAGCTATCTGCGATTGAATTACGAATGGTTTCCTTAAGATTGATCGAAATCAAGTTCAGTAAGTTACTTGATGAGATTAACATGTTCTTCACGAGTATAACTGGATTTAATATATAGTTAGACACGTTACTTTATGATATTCCCATGTAATTCACGAATATAACTGGATTTAATATCTAAAAAAATAATATATAGAAAAATTCAAGCGAAACTTTTTCACTTAGTAACAGCATCAAGTACTTTGGACGATTATTATTAAATGATATCCAATGGGAATAGGCACAGTTGTATTTGTCTTTCACTGGTTAAACTTTAATTAGCTTGTGTCTCGCCAGGTTTACACAATTTATTGAAAATTTTTCACGTAACAGTAACAAATTTAACAGCAAATTAAAACAAAGAAAATCAAAGAAAGGGGAAATAGAAATAAAATAAAACGATAAATGCAATGCATACCATGAATACATTTGACAGCCAGTTTGTGTATAAAAGAAATTATGCGATAGAAGCTGTGGACATGTCCCCCCGCTTTTGGGCTGTGGGGACGTAACAAAAAGTATCGCCTCACTTTGAGGCCTCTAATGAAATAAAATTACTATCATGAAAATCACTGCTTGCACGTGTAAAAAGAAAATGGTAAGGCCGAATGTTCAGTATTGGCAATATCGTCCAATGTCTCACTAAAAATGTTGATGTGACAGAGGCTCTTCATTACAGTCTCTTGAATAAATCGAACTGATTTGACCTTAATCCGGATATCGAAGTATTAAATGTGTTGTAGCATGACGTCATTCTGATGCCAATGTGACGTCATCTTCGGTTGTTCTCTCTGGTTTCGCCCCCCCCCCCCCCAACTGCACCCAAACACACACACACCTCGGAATAGCTATCTACGCCAATGAAGAAATGAATCTAGGTTATGACTTACAAAAAATATCGGTAACTTATTATGTTGTCATACTAAACGGTACTGGAATGACTGATTGCCGTGAAGAAAATTATTTAAGTTATTGAATATGATTGACGTCTCATAGTTGTCAAGAATAGTTTACTAAATTATACCATATGATTCGGCAGGTGGTTATTATGTTGAATAGTTCACTAGTGATGGTCTGTTACTAAAGCATTACTGACCACCAAAATATTGATTTAAATGTAGGACAGTGTTTAATGAAACATTGAACTCGAATTACATATATCACTGAACTAGATTAAATATCCGAAACAAAACCAAGTTGAATTTGTGGGAACTATTATGTTATTGCAGAAAAACATCATATCTGATTAAATTTTGTTAACAATCACAAGTAACTATACGATTTCCTAAATAATTACAATATTAGAAGCATAGTTCAATGATTCACAAAGTTTGATTATTAAGCATAAGTAGCAGAACATTTAAGATGTAATGTACTATGTAAACTATTGCATTTCGAGGCAAGTAACATTATTTAAATATAGATAGACATTTATATATTAGAAATGTCATGTAAAATGTCCACGATTATTGTAATTTATACCTGAAAAGCATTTCACATCGGTATTACGCTTACTTTCTTGTTATATCATAGTTTAATCTTAAGGACAGTTTAGAAACAAGAATAGAATCTTATTGGATTGAATGACTGAATGATGAAAGAGAGTGAGTTAACGAGAATAAGAAAATGGACCTTTGTCTCGGAGATAAGCCTAGACTATTCATCATTCTATAGCTTACTTAGCTAAATATATGTTTGTGGCAATCAAAGGACAACATTTCGATAGTCCTACTTTGGTGACCAAGATGACAGATCAATTACATAACTTTCCACAAAATGATATGCAAAGAAGAACGATGGCATGAAAATGAACTTTTCATAACGAAACCCACTGCATCTGTAAAATGTTTCTAGGTCATGGTTTCTATACGATTTATAGACTTCTACGTGGGCTCTTACGTATCCCATTTTCTTACAGTATTCCATTGCAAAATGAAGAAGTTTGCGACCTAACCCTTTCTGACGGTAATCCTTTAAAACGAAAAGTCTACAAATCTCTGCATCCGTTTCCCAGTTACGATGCTTGTGAACCCCAATTGAAGCAATAATTTTCTGTGGACGAAGCTTACGATCTATTATGACCCAAAAATTGCTTTCGGGTTTGTGAGATAACAAATAATTTGATAAATGTTTCCCATCAGCTAACCAGGTAGTTTTCATCTCATAAAAGCTGATATTCCAAGTTATGAAAATACTCAGGGTAAAAGCAATACACAATAATCTGATACCAGTTAATGAGGTGAAGTTAAAAAAGATTAGAGAAAAGAAAATTACAAAGTAGTAGGTTTGTGGACAGTAGACTGTGTTTCTCAAAATTGATAGAAAGTAAGATTTTACATCAGCCCTATAGTTTTCGGTCAGTTGCTTCCATCCAGCCTCGCTTGGTGAAAACTCTTCTATGATGAAGTTCTTATTCATTGCGAAATCTCTGACCAGCGTCTTGTACACACGTGGAGAACCTGTTTAGAAAAGGGAAGGTGCTTCGGTGTGTAGATTATAAATGCAATCAAATTAATTCATTTGATTTGCATGCGTTAAGCAAACCGAAACAGTTTATACTGCATAGACATGCTAAGCTCTAACCTTATTATACTTGAAATAGCTTTTGTGTAGGAATTCGGTATAGTTCCACTTGTTTTCCAGTGAGAGAATCAAAATTAGTTTAGATATCACTTACAGGTTGGCTTTATCACTTGTTTTATTTAATTAAATGATAAGGAAAACAACTTTTTATTCCTACGGCATTTCTCGCATTTTAGAAAGGTAGCAGTTAAATTAATATCTTATTTAAAATGACACTACAATAAAAGTTTGCTGATCCGGAACTCACGGTAAATATATCCACTTGTCACATATTGACTATGATACTTTGCTAAATATATCTTATAAAATATTATTTGTATTAAAGTCAGAAATTCTTCATCGAGAACAGAAATATTAGACCTGTGGAAAACAAATCTTATCCCAGGTGAACCTGGGGTTCAATGTATCGTATGTATGAGCCATTCTATGTGATTATATATAACTAGAAAATTCAAAAGCCACAAATTTGTAGAGTTGACATGTTACACTAAAATGTGACATCTTGATCAAATATTTCATGAATGTTTTGTTATAATGAGTTATCAAACACATGGGACTTGCTTTATTTTACCAGTTCAACTATAACATGACATCTGGAGGCAAGTTGTGATATTGTCAAGATTACCTTATACGCAATACACTTTACGATGGGTCCAAAACAGTAATTACAATTACGTGCAGGCATTGTGAAAAAAAAAAATCGTAAAGGTTTTAAGTTCATTTAGCAAATTTCGTTGCTTAAATTGTTCAGAGAGATTACTTATTAGGGGAAAAAAGTATTGAGACCTTTTAACGATTTATTTTGAGTAATTTTTCCCACCAATTTATGAGCGTTTTTTGTAACACTTAGCTCGTCAAATTCATGATTTTGATTGATTTTTTGATGTTGTTACTTCTTATCTCGTCTATCCTATCCTGATTTCAGTAGAATAGCATTTTGGGAGTAGGCCCATGAGAAGGCCCAATTCCAGAGCCATGCAGTGAAGCTATTTACTAATTTTCCATCAAATTTCACAACTTATGTGTCAGTAAATATTCTCATAAAGTCCTATATGACTACAACAAAAACATATTTTGGTTGATTTCTGGTTAGAAATACACCTATAGTGGTTTTTGATTGTGGTATATTAGACTTGAGATCACTATTACTCTGATACAAACATGTTTCAGGCTTTCACCCACATCGTTATTCCAAAACAAAAAGTCTGTATTTAACCTTATATTACCGCCATTTTTCAACAACATCTCACTTACCGTACTGTAAGGTTTAAATCAGGTAATTGTTAGGTTTAAAGTATAACCTTTAACACAGGTCTTCATGTTAGTTGACTGATATATACGAACGTCCAAAGAAGTCACTTGGTACCTTTAACGACAAACAACAACCTGGATCTCTATACCGTGCCCTTATTACTGGCACCATATCTGCCTTTACTTGGCGTATAGCCAACTACACTGCTTGTGTGATCTGCATCTATATCTATGCAAACATTGCAACGTTATTTACAGCCTTATGCCGAAATGTAGCAATTGAACCTCAAAAGAATAGGTTTGTACATTGTACTTTGAAATTTAATATGAGTGTTTGCTGATAATCAAATTGTAATCTGATATGCTCGTTTGATTTAATATATCGCGTTAAAGGTATTTGATGCAATCAAGTCAGAATAATATATGTTAGTTCGTTATCATTTTTATGGCCCAAATTGCGGGGTGGGGGGGGGGAGGGGGAGGAGCATTCTCTTTTTTATTAAATGTGTGATTCAAGTAGAATATTATTGTGGCTTATATGACTACACTCAAACTTTACTAACGTCACTTTTGTACAAGCTCGTTATTGTGTGATACAACCTGGCTAATAGAAGATTATCTAACAGCTTGCACCGAAAACATATGATATTTTATCGTACGCGGGCGGTACGAGCAGCGCAACCGTCCAAACTTAACTAGAATATTTTAATCCTAATCGTTACATAAATGACGTATAATGACAAATCAAATCAACTTGACCGTAATTGGCCTTATATACAAGGATGAAATTCAAGGAGCAGAAGGTGTTAGCAGAAGGTGGATGACACTTTGATGCAGAACGCTTCAAGTCCGTAGTTTGAAACATCTTGACAAGGTGTATACTTACAAGGTTTACACATTAGGGCAGTTGTTTAGACTCGGCCTAACCAGTTGAAACAGTCTTCGAGTAACGAATTCGTCTGTTAGTAGTGTTTCCACAGTAGCATCTGCTGACAGGTCTGACATGTGTTACACACTTCAGTTTATACAAATTAACGGTTTTCTCCTATTTTACAGTACAACCTGATCAATTCATGTACCACGTACTGAGTGTCCAGTTATGCATTCGATGTTGACAATATCTAAACCGTTTTTCATACTATTCTGTAGTAAATGGTGTTTCATTGATGAAGTCTGTTTTCTGTACAAAATAAAGCTGTAAGAAACTCTCTAGCGTATTCCTATCTCAAGTTATGATTTTCCACAAAAAAAAAAAAAACGATTGTTCGGCAGCATGCATATTTGCATGGTTGGTAAAGTAACAGCTAGAGTTTGTTCTGCAGGCATCCAAGCGTTTACAAAGTGACAGTTGTATAACATGTTCGGAGTGTATGCCATTCTATAGACAACTGGTCCGTAAGTTATAGTAAGTGAGCGACTATGTTAATACAATACTTTATAGGTGATGATAGAAAACACCTTCAGATAATATGATATTGCACCATGTCCATCGTCATGCCTGAAGATTATATATGGTAACCATGCACGAATCCAAAGTGGTGGTTGACAGGGTAAGGGGGGGGGGGGGGGTGTACAACCCTCTTTTCAACTATCTACAAGAACAATGGTATTTATTATCACAGCCTTGCGTGTAGACCTAATTATATGTCTAATTAATAACCTAAGTGTCACCCAGAATGCATAATCTATGCAAGTCTATGGGAGGGGAGGGAAAGGGGGAGGGGGAGTGTGAGTGGGAGGGGAGGGGGAGAGGAGGAAACATGCAAACCCCCTACAAGTAAGTCGATTTCAATGACCCCAGGGCCCAAATCGTGGATTTGACAACTTAGATGTCGTAATGTATTGCCATAAAATATTTTAAACAACAAAAATAATGAAATTCCTGAAGTCCTGCTTATAATATTATATTTTTGCCTTTATATAGCTTGAAAAAATCCAAAACTAAAAATAAGAAATAACTTCTTTTTGTTTTAATTATAGTAAAACAATGTACTTATTTATGAACTATATATCTCTTGGGTGCCCTTGAAATTTCGACCATTGGCAACTTTCAAAATAAATTTTGCTTTATTGATTTGCATAAACAGCCGATACTCAAGTCCACATGACCTTAGCATTGACTAGTTTACAATCACTTGGCGTAATGATGACGTAAATGTTGAAACTTCCATCATTAGGTTTTGAATATTATAATGCTAGCAGCCATCTGTGCCCCGACGGGAACTTTATTTTTTTATTCGAAGATATTTTGTGAGTATATAATTATGAATATAGAATAATGTGGTGATTATATTTTATAAGTTTATGATAATAATGTTTACTTATCGTTTACTTATAGTCCCATTCTTCACGATAAATGCATATCTTTAATCTTGTTTTGCATAAAGACCTTCACAAGTATACATAACTTTTAATATAGTTTTTGAATAAATTAAGAGAGGTTGCGGATAGCTGAGGCATCAGGAGAAATTAGTCTGTAAGCTTAACAAAGTTGAAAGAAACAAAACTTCGCACAATCAAGAAAGATGAAAAATACCATAAAGATAAAGATATATGAAAATTTATAATAAACATTACAATATATATAAAAGATTTTTCTATTGGTAATGAATATAAAGCAGCATAATATTCAGTTCCAAACGAAACAAGTGATATTTCTTCTACGAACGAATTACTCACTGTAATTATAGATTCAGATGTTGGTCACATGTTTAAATCATTACTGTTTATTTGCTTACGTAACTGACGCGTATATTATGATTCTACGTTAACGTTATTCAGAAACATCTAGGGAAGGTTGTCTTCCTCACGTAGTTTAACATACAGAGCGGTGTCTCTGTTCCGTATTTTGACAATTAAAACTCATTATGGTTAAAACAAATGGAAGTAGTTCTGTAAGTTGGTTACTGCAAAACTTAGCCAAATACACTTAAACACCACGAAGATATTTCTGCCCGTAGTAGCTGGATATCTCATCCGTTGTTGAATAGTCACAGTTAACTAATACATTATTGTATGATTTCTACTTCCCCATTTCTATCTCCCATTAAAATGGTTTGTTAGTAGCCGTAGTCATTTCTGTTTAGCTGCAATGAAATGAAAATGAAAACATATATGGGTACACAAAATACCAGGGTTTTATCAATTTAAAGCGTGAAAACGGCATGTAAAGTACTTTTAGATGGGATTGTTCTGAACCCAACGAGACTAAACTTTAAAACATTTCACTCTGAATTCAAGATTTAGACTACGGTGCCTTATAATCGAAAAATTACAGCTCAAACGAAGCACACTCGGACAAATATAGATGCAATAAATTTGGAAGAAATTTAGATAGTAAATAAGAAATATATATATACAACAAAATAAAACATCATTTACCAGTGAGAGTTCACCGTTCTGACGGTCACCTCCGCCAGCATATTTCGATCTCGTCTTTGGAATTGGATTCTGCACATGAATTATTGAGATAGTTTGAAAATTATAATTGTGAATTGTTTGTGGAAGCAACGTAGAGGTATACCATTTCAACTTCCCCTCCCCACCCACCCCAATAAATAAATAAAGGAAAGGAAAGTGTTGGAAAAATCAATATCTTTTAGCAACTGCAAAACAAGCCTACAAATATATTCTTGAGCAATATCCTAAACGATTATATGTTTTCCAGTTGATTGCACTGTAACAATGAACTTACAAAGTGTGTCATGTTAGCAATCATCCTGGCATTGATTTGCATTCGTCGGTCAATATCTTCCTCGTCTTCAAAGGTCTCCATCCTACCACCTCTGTAATCTATGTCGCCAGAATACGTCACTTCCGGTTGAGGTTGATCTGTCCTATAGACAAGATCTTTGCGTCTGATTTTAAAGTACATTGCGCAACAAAGGCAAGCGACTATGAATACAGCTAACCCAACTCCAGCTGCCAGACTCGCGCCGATAATGACAGTCGTGGAAAACTCTGAAGAACAAATAATGTTTAGGAAAAATTAAAGATGAAAGAAATGAATAGGTCCAGTGACAGGAATTGCAATCTCCTGCCTCTGCTCGCTTGCCACCCCATCAACTGATTCCTCATCCGCACATCTGATTACTCAAACTCCCCATTTCATGGGGGGATCATCCATTCATTTCTCTGATACTTTCACAATTATTGGTGAATACATAAATCTGGACCGACTATGCCAATGAGGACACGAGCACACACACACACACACACAAAAAAAAAAAAAAAAAAAAAAAACCGATGGTCAAGTGTCGTGCTCCCTTGTAGCACTTAACTCTTATACTACCTCTTCAATGTGTATTGCATAACCATCTGATGTCATGATTTCATTACTACCACGTATATTCCTGGTGAAGCTTTGCAAACAACGACGAAAGGTGGAGAAAGTGGAGGGGGCACGCGCACTGAGCCCTTTCCCCTATACGTGACTTCTTAAGGAGGGGTTAGTATTCATATGGAGCCATATAAATACCTGGGTAAAATACTCAGTCCATTATAAAATCTGATACACACTGCAAAGCTATGTTGAGTTCAAACATTGTCTTGCACATTTTTATGGCAATTTAATTCTACAAATGCTGACGCTAAGTGAAAGATCTTCGAAAAGTTGCTACACTTTTAACTGAAAGCTGAAGCCTCAAAGTTAATGAAACAACCAAGATTGCTTTGTTGCTGTGTATAAGTTGATAATGCAGGTGTTTGGAAATAGGTCAATGACAACTCTTGTTTCATATCACATCCGCAAAACGACTTTGGATAGATTTTCCCGGATCATAAATTCCTCAGTACTCTTTGTTTATACTTGCAAAATAAGAAGGAAAAGATAACCTCTCCAAGAATATCAATCCTATTGAATCGTACTTTCCTGTCCTAAACATTGGCTTTAGCAATTGGCCTATTTACTACTGTAGCTAGTAACAACACTAACGTTGTTTTTATACTAGTACTAGGTAACTTATAGCTAGGCAAGGGAAGTCATATGCTATCGCCCGTTTTTCGTCACTGCCAGTGAAATACCAAAGGACAGTCGCAGTCTAGTAGTAACCTACTACTGATCGATGAACTTTCAGTTACATCCTCCAGATCAAGTCACTTATGAGACAGACGGTTAATTTAAACAATTATTATCATCCAGTGCTATGACATTAGTTTTATTTTTACCGTTAGGATCCGTTAAAGTTGTCTACGGAACGCTTATCATTTAATAATAAGGGTAAAATTATATGTTAGTATCACCTCACTTGATCTTCCATGGTCGGTACGTTTTCCTACCTTGGAGTGAGAGTTCAAGATCATATTGAATTCGACGATCATAACATTCTAAATGTTATTTGCCAGACAAGTACAACCACATGATGGTTTAGTCAGTCATAACTTAAGAATCAGCTGATATGCCAGTAATTTCATCTACTTTAGTCTATTTCAATTATTCTTAGGAAGCAAATAATACCGATTTTACACGCCGTGCCCTCCACTGGAATGTTCTTGTCTTGGAGCGATCCATATACGCAACCACACGTGTACGAACTGTTTCCAGCATTTATGCAAATTCCGTACTTCTCGTCACAATCGTGCAGTCCTTCATCACAAGCATTTAACACTGTTGAAAGAAGTAGTAATTGTCACTCAATATTGAAAGGCAGAATACAGTACTTATGGTTCCCTGTGAACCATAAACAGTGGCGCATCGAGCATTTTATAAAGGGGAAGGTGGTGGACATCGTAACAGCGGACTCTCCATGTGTCATAGACAGTTCTGGACCAGGAATAAGTATCCTGCTATGCAGAAGAGGATAAAAAGTCAAATTGTGCTTTCTTTGGCATATTACAATTGGAGGATTTCTTCATTAACTGTGAATTGTTTACAATTAGTAATTTAACGCAAACGGCTCGGATTACAGCTCTTAATGCAAAGTTGTGCTTTTAACTAATGTTACAGTTTTGTGCCAGGTTGGAAGAGCTCCACCTCATTCGATCCGCGTATGACGAATTGTGCATTGGCTGAGTGGATAAAGTCAGTAGCATTTGAAACAATGAGGCTTAGCATTCGGGAAATCGGGATTCGATCCCGGCCAGGTCATAGTAAAAAAGGTGGGTTTGCATCAAAGATCAATCTACGGTTTTCCCACCTGAAAAGAATGTCTAAATTGGAAAGACTCCCTATTTGAGTTAAACTGTTAAATTGGAAGCCATCGGTAGTTAAAAGCTGTACTCCATAGGCCCTTGCGGGCTTCTCCAATGATTTTTCTTATTATTATTTCACAGGGACTGAGCCACGGACGACCATACTCCTATCCTTAACGCCAATGCTCAGAATATATGAAGGTAAGCTTTCACAATGTACCCAATGTTTAAGAACTTCAATGTTATCACTCAGTTATAACCTGGAAGTGAGTTGTGTCCTGATAGAAAAGCCAGAGGTTGCAAAATTTGAGCCATCCTCGTCGTCAATGATGTGTACGGCCGAGCGTAAGAAAGAGAGCAAAGAAAACGCGTACGCCTGTATACGTAATGTATGCGTACTGTATACATACTGTATGAGTATTATATACGTACTGTATGCGCACTGCATGCGTTCTGTATGCGTGTTGTATGCGTATTGTATACGTACTCTACGCGTACTCTATCCGTATTGTATGCGTTCTGTATGCGTATTGTATGCGTATATCATTAACTCTCTTTTACTTACTTTTACTGTACGATGCTATACATGACGCTACGTACCTGATGCGCTCACGTTGTATCCCTGTGTAAAGTTGTATTTCATTCCTGGAAGTGTAAAACCCTCAGTGTTATTGATGGCTTGTTGAGTAATGATATCTTTAGCTATCTCGTCAGCCGTTAAATTTGACGAACTACTGATTTCGGTTACAATGTCTGCTATCACACTTCCTCGTCTGAAGGATATTACGAAACAAGACACAAAACTATCACTACGACCGCCGGCTTCAAAAGCAACCTCAAACTGCGGAGGAAAGTGAATAGAAAGGACGAATATAAGTTTACCTATGGCATTTTAAATCCTATTTCCTTCCCCCCAAACAGAGAAAACGGCGTTATGTCAAGCAAATAAAAGAAAGAAAGAGAAAGAATCTTAGACGATAGTGCGATCATAATTAACTAGAGCGACATTTTACATTAGAAGTACTCATCAAATAGCTAATGACAACATATATTTTTAAAGAAAAACGCGCACTGCTTTTGAATACACATCCTATAGAATGTAGATTGTCTCAGCAAAGTTAGCCTAATATATCGCAAATGCATATTCCAATAAAGTCTAAAAAACAGCAAGAAATGGAAAAAAAGGAGAAAAGAACAGAAAAAGTCAACAAACGGAATGTAATTTTTAAAATATCCACGTGTGTCCAAATCCTGTACTTACTGCAATACAAATGTCTGCTTGAAGTTGTAGAAATTCTCTGGAGGAGCGATTATTATAGTTGATCTCAAATGTGGCGTCCAAACTGATAATCACTTTCACAGAAACTTTTTCTGTATTTGAGAAGATTAATCATTAAATTGAAGAAAACATTTGCTGTTCTAAGTATTTTCAAGTCAGTTTCATTGATATTCATTGATTTATTGATATTCATTGTGATAAGCACATGTGTTTTCGGAAAGGTCTATAGGTAACTTAATTCTTGAAAGTTAAGCAACCATGCAATATGTACGGGTACTTATTGTCTCAAATTATGATATATATTATTATATATATATATATATATATATATATATATATAATGATACAATGATATTATAACATTTTATTTTAGGACATACGTTATTAAGACACATCGGATTCTAATGAAATGACTTACCAGAACATTTACCATTGTTTAAACTGAAGCCGGGTTTACATATACATCGACCGTCTATGTAACAATAGCCGTGTGGGCCTATGTCATTGGTGCAAGCAGCAGTCGTACATATGGGGTCTGAGAACAATCCAAAAATGTTCGTATGTTATTAACAAATGCAACAACATATCATTTAATGGGCAAAGGACAAAACACTGAAACAATAGATAGATTGACGAGTATTAAATGTAAAATGAAAATGGCATCAATGAGAAAAATATGAGAGAAATATTAGTTTCATTTAAACAAAGCACTAACATATTTTTGTAATTTATTTCTTGACTATATTCCCTGGGAGATCACTTAGGATGCATTTGTATGAAACGATGACTTCGTAGTCATGTAGCTGTCTCCTTTTCCTAGGAGTCTGATCACAGAAGGAATTTTTTGTTTTGGTCAAAATGTTACATAAAATGTGGACTTATCAATTAATAAATTTTGAATAGGCAATGTGACGAACGAAAGCACAGTGAATCACTTCGGCATGCATAGGCATGGGCTTTGAGAAACATACCACTGTCTTCACTACTTTCGGCTCACCTTGGCAAAGGGGGATATGAGATGGGTAAAACTCTCCGTCTTTACAAATAGCATTAGGATTTACAACCAGTCGTTTATCATCCTTACAACTGTACTCTATCTGTTCCCCTTCCTGGTACGTATCCCGTGTTGGAGTAACAGTCAATGGTTCTGTAACATTTGGTGCAATGCATGTGACCTCGACTACTGAATATAAAATAGAGAAAGTGCAGAACTTGTGGAAATATTCTACATGTTAATGGAAAATGTAATCTTTCTAGAACACGTAATAAAGTATACCTACTTGCTGTGAGGGTATATTTGTGTTCTTGTTTATATTGTACAATTCCATGCGACTAAATGTAATGTCCATAGCTGCATATGTTCGGTGGTACATGCATGGGTTACCTGTTCGATTGACTACATTGGTGCAATTAAACTACAAGTCGTACGGGCGAACGGTATGGAATATTCTTATGGTTTTTATCTCAAAGGTTCTGGTATCTACACTATGATACTTATTTCAATACTGAATTCTTCAAAATATTACTTTCGAACATTTATGAACCCTTGTTGTGACCCCCTGTGCATAGACATGTAACAGTAATGATATTCACTGATCGTAATTGTAAAACAAAACGTTTGATTAGGGATAAAGTAACTATAAGCACATTTAAAATCAACATTTTTCGGTTTTGAAATATGTTTACGATGTCTTAGTAATTCTGGCAGTAAAAATCTTCTTATGGAATTTAACCTAGAATTTTTAACAAATTTATACTTCAAGAAATGTAAATTCAAATCAACAAAATTTACCCTGTTTGGTAGTGGTAGGGATAGGAGCCGATTCGTTTGATGTTGTATCAGTCTCCGATGGTGCATCAGTCGCCCCTGCTGGGGTACTCGGGGATTTGGTTGACGAGATAGTTACATCCTCTATAACTGTGACATCATCGGTTGCGTCATCAATTGTCGTCAGAGAATCAGTCGCCCCTGTTACACCACTCGGGGATTTGGTTGACGAGATAGTTACATCCTCTATTATTGTTACATCATCGGTTGCGTCATCAATTGTCGTCAGAGAATCAGTCGCCCCTGTTACACCACTCGGGGATTTGGTTGACGAGATAGTTACATCCTCTATTATTGTTACATCATCGGTTGCGTCATCAATTGTCGTCAGAGAATCAGTCGCCCCTGTTGGAGCACTCGGGGATTTAGTTGACGAGATAGTTACATCCTCTATTATTGTGACATCATCGGTTGCGTCATCAATTGTCGTCAGAGAATCAGTCGCCCCTGTTGGAGCACTCGGGGATTTAGTTGACGAGATAGTTACATCCTCTATTATTGTGACATCATCGGTTGCGTCATCAATTGTCGTCAGAGAATCAGTCGCCCCTGTTGGAGCACTCGGGGATTTGGTTGACGAGATAGTTACATCCTTTATTATTGTTACTTCATCGGTTGCGTCATCAATTGTCGTCAGAGAATCAGTCGCCCCTGTTGGAGCACTCGGGGATTTGGTTGACGAGATAGTTACATCCTCTATTATTGTGACATCATCGGTTGCGTCATCAATTGTCGTCAGAGAATCAGTCGCCCCTGTTGGAGCACTCGGGGATTTGGTTGACGAGATAGTTACATCCTTTATTATTGTTACTTCATCGGTTGCGTCATCAATTGTCGTCAGAGAATCAGTCGCCCCTGTTGGAGCACTCGGGGATTTGGTTGACGAGATAGTTACATCCTCTATTATTGTGACATCATCGGTTGCGTCATCAATTGTCGTCAGAGAATCTGTCGCCCCTGTTGGAGCACTCGGGGATTTAGTTGACGAGATAGTTACATCCTCTATTATTGTAACATCATCGGTTGCGTCATCAATTGTCGTCAGAGAATCAGTCGCCCCTGTTGGAGCACTCGGGTATTTGGTTGACGAGATAGTTACATCCTCTATTATTGTTACATCATCGGTTGCGTCATCAATTGTCGTCAGAGAATCAGTCGCCCCTGTTACACCACTCGGGGATTTAGTTGACGAGATAGTTACATCCTTTATTATTGTTACTTCATCGGTTGCGTCATCAATTGTCGTCAGAGAATCAGTCGCCCCTGTTACACCACTCGGGGATTTAGTTGACGAGATAGTTACATCCTCTATTATTGTTACATCATCGGTTGCGTCATCAATTGTCGTCAGAGAATCAGTCGCCCCTGTTGGAGCACTCGGGGATTTGGTTGACGAGATAGTTACATCCTTTATTATTGTTACTTCATCGGTTGCGTCATCAATTGTCGTCAGAGAATCAGTCGCCCCTGTTGGAGCACTCGGGGATTTGGTTGACGAGATAGTTACATCCTCTATTATTGTGACATCATCGGTTGCGTCATCAATTGTCGTCAGAGAATCAGTCGCCCCTGTTGGAGCACTCGGGGATTTGGTTGACGAGATAGTTACATCCTCTGTAATTGTGACATCATCGGTTGCGTCATCAATTGTCGTCAGAGAATCTGTCGCCCCTGTTGGAGCACTCGGGGATTTAGTTGACGAGATAGTTACATCCTCTATTATTGTAACATCATCGGTTGCGTCATCAATTGTCGTCAGAGAATCAGTCGCCCCTGTTGGACCACTCGGGGATTTAGTTGACGAGATAGTTACATCCTCTATAATTGTGACATCATCGGTTGCGTCATCAATTGTCGTCAGAGAATCAGTCGCCCCTGTTGGAGCACTCGGGGATTTGGTTGACGAGATAGTTACATCCTCTATTATTGTGACATCATCGGTTGCGTCATCAATTGTCGTCAGAGAATCAGTCGCCCCTGTTGGAGCACTCGGGGATTTGGTTGACGAGATAGTTACATCCTCTATTATTGTGACATCATCGGTTGCGTCATCAATTGTCGTCAGAGAATCAGTCGCCCCTGTTGGAGCACTCGGGGATTTGGTTGACGAGATAGTTACATCCTCTATTATTGTGACATCATCGGTTGCGTCATCAATTGTCGTCAGAGAATCAGTCGCCCCTGTTGGAGCACTCGGGGATTTAGTTGACGAGATAGTTACCTCCTCTATTATTGTGACATCATCGGTTGCGTCATCAATTGTCGTCAGAGAATCTGTCGCACCTGTTGGACCACTCGGGGTTTTGGTTGACGAGATAGTTACATCCTCTATTATTGTGACATCATCGGTTGCGTCATCAATTGTCGTCAGAGAATCAGTCGCCCCTGTTGGAGCACTCGGGGATTTAGTTGACGAGATAGTTACATCCTCTATTATTGTAACATCATCGGTTGCGTCATCAATTGTCGTCAGAGAATCAGTCGCACCTGTTAGAACACTCGGGGAGTTGGTTGACGAGATAGTTACATCCTCTATAATTGTGACATCATCGGTTGCGTCATCAAGTGTCGTCAGAGAATCAGTCGCACCTGTTGGAGCACTTGGGGTTTTGGTTGACGAGATAGTTACATCCTCTATAATTGTGACATCATCGGTTGCGTCATCAATTGTCGTCAGAGAATCAGTCGCCCCTGTTGGAGCACTCGGGGATTTGGTTGACGAGATAGTTACATCCTCTATTATTGTTACATCATCGGTTGCGTCATCAATTGTCGTCAGAGAATCTGTCGCACCTGTTACACCACTCGGGGATTTGGTTGACGAGATAGTTACATCCTCTATTATTGTGACATCATCGGTTGCGTCATCAATTGTCGTCAGAGAATCTGTCGCACCTGTTGGACCACTCGGGGATTTGGTTGACGAGATAGTTACATCCTCTATTATTGTGACATCATCGGTTGCGTCATCAAGTGTCGTCAGAGAATCAGTCGCCCCTGTTGGACCACTCGGGGATTTAGTTGACGAGATAGTTACATCCTCTATA
This sequence comes from Apostichopus japonicus, assembly GCF_037975245.1. Taxonomy (NCBI): domain Eukaryota; kingdom Metazoa; phylum Echinodermata; class Holothuroidea; order Aspidochirotida; family Stichopodidae; genus Apostichopus; species Apostichopus japonicus. The sequence goes on from NC_092581.1 coordinate 20,522,352, forward strand.
ATTGTGACATCATCGGTTGCGTCATCAATTGTCGTCAGAGAATCAGTCGCCCCTGTTGGACCACTCGGGGTTTTGGTTGACGAGATAGTTACATCCTCTATTATTGTGACATCATCGGTTGCGTCATCAATTGTCGTCAGAGAATCAGTCGCCCCTGTTGGAGCACTCGGGGATTTGGTTGACGAGACAGTTACATCCTCTATTATTGTTACAACATCGGTTGCGTCATCAATTATCGTCAGAGAATCAGTCGCCCCTGTTGGAGCACTCGGGGATTTGGTTGACGAGATAGTTACATCCTCTATTATTGTGACATCATCGGTTGCGTCATCAATTGTCGTCAGAGAATCAGTCGCCCCTGTTGGAGCACTCGGGGATTTAGTTGACGAGATAGTTACATCCTCTATTATTGTTACATCATCGGTTGCGTCATCAATTGTCGTCAGAGAATCAGTCGCCCCTGTTGGAGCACTCGGGTATTTGGTTGACGAGATAGTTACATCCTCTGTAATTGTGACATCATCGGTTGCGTCATCAATTGTCGTCAGAGAATCTGTCGCCCCTGTTGGAGCACTCGGGGATTTAGTTGACGAGATAGTTACATCCTCTATTATTGTTACATCATCGGTTGCGTCATCAGTTGTCGTCAGAGAATCAGTCGCCCCTGTTGGAGCACTCGGGGATTTAGTTGACGAGATAGTTACATCCTCTATAATTGTGACATCATCGGTTGCGTCATCAAGTGTCGTCAGAGAATCAGTCGCCCCTGTTGGAGCACTCGGGGATTTGGTTGACGAGATAGTTACATCCTCTATTATTGTGACATCATCGGTTGCGTCATCAATTGTCGTCAGAGAATCAGTCGCCCCTGTTGGAGCACTCGGGGATTTGGTTGACGAGATAGTTACATCCTCTATTATTGTGACATCATCGGTTGCGTCATCAATTGTCGTCAGAGAATCAGTCGCCCCTGTTACACCACTCGGGGATTTGGTTGACGAGATAGTTACATCCTCTATTATTGTTACATCATCGGTTGCGTCATCAATTGTCGTCAGAGAATCAGTCGCCCCTGTTGGAGCACTCGGGGATTTAGTTGACGAGATAGTTACATCCTCTATTATTGTGACATCATCGGTTGCGTCATCAATTGTCGTCAGAGAATCTGTCGCACCTGTTGGACCACTCGGGGATTTGGTTGACGAGATAGTTACATCCTCTATTATTGTGACATCATCGGTTGCGTCATCAAGTGTCGTCAGAGAATCAGTCGCCCCTGTTGGACCACTCGGGGATTTAGTTGACGAGATAGTTACATCCTCTATAATTGTGACATCATCGGTTGCGTCATCAATTGTCGTCAGAGAATCAGTCGCCCCTGTTGGACCACTCGGGGTTTTGGTTGACGAGATAGTTACATCCTCTATTATTGTGACATCATCGGTTGCGTCATCAATTGTCGTCAGAGAATCAGTCGCCCCTGTTGGAGCACTCGGGGATTTGGTTGACGAGACAGTTACATCCTCTATTATTGTGACATCATCGGTTGCGTCATCAATTATCGTCAGAGAATCAGTCGCCCCTGTTGGAGCACTCGGGGATTTGGTTGACGAGATAGTTACATCCTCTATTATTGTGACATCATCGGTTACGTCATCAATTGTCGTCAGAGAATCAGTCGCCCCTGTTGGAGCACTCGGGGATTTAGTTGACGAGATAGTTACATCCTCTATTATTGTTACATCATCGGTTGCGTCATCAATTGTCGTCAGAGAATCAGTCGCCCCTGTTGGAGCACTCGGGGATTTGGTTGACGAGACAGTTACATCCTCTATTATTGTGACATCATCGGTTGCGTCATCAATTGTCGTCAGAGAATCAGTCGCCCCTGTTGGAGCACTCGGGGATTTGGTTGACGAGACAGTTACATCCTCTATTATTGTTACATCATCGGTTGCGTCATCAATTGTCGTCAGAGAATCAGTCGCCCCTGTTGGAGCACTCGGGTATTTGGTTGACGAGATAGTTACATCCTCTGTAATTGTGACATCATCGGTTGCGTCATCAATTGTCGTCAGAGAATCAGTCGCCCCTGTTGGAGCACTCGGGGATTTAGTTGACGAGATAGTTACATCCTCTATTATTGTTACATCATCGGTTGCGTCATCAGTTGTCGTCAGAGAATCAGTCGCCCATGTTCGAGCACTTATTATTGGTATTGATGTTAATGTGTTCATTGCCTCCACTGTAGTAATTGTTTCCTTAGTTGTGGTTGGGTTCGCAGTTGTAGTGGCTGTTTACGTGAAGAAGAAAACGATCTATTCTTCATATATTGCTCTACAGTAAAATATTGCCAATTTCCTGGGTTGATAGGATTTAATCATAAAAGCCATATTAATTCCGTTTTCAAAAATTATAACCATAGAAATAAATCGAAGCGATATTTGGGTGGGTTATAATATTATATTATTATACATGCAGGATAACCAATATTTCATACAATACTGATATTATTTTCAAATTTAAATTAAACAACTACAATATACATGGGTAAATTGGCTCGACATCATATCCACATAGACCAGTTGTTTAAACCATGCAGTCAAACAGACTCATGTGGGTCAATGCTGGCTACTCACATGCATATAAGTAGCCAAATATCTATTCAATTGTCATATAAATCAAACCGTCCATCTTCAAAATGGGGCCAAATTAACTTGGGAAAATTTGAACCATGTAAAACATTGAACTATATTTTCAACTTACAAGTACAACTGAAGTTTTGATTAAATTGACCATTTTCGCAAGAAGTAGTGACCACCTGCGGTTTATCATCCGACTGGTACCCAGGTAGACAAATAAGGTCGACAGTGTTGCCATGACTCACTGGCGAATTGTCATCACTGACTGTAGTAGAATGATCTGGCAAATCGCAGTCGGCTAAAACAACGGAAATAAAACTAAAGTTAAATTAAATGAGATTTTAATAAATATTTATCCATTTATGTGACCTTATAGAAATGTGGTGATGAAGAGTGATTGCGTAGAGAATTGCTATTAAATTTTACAACAAGGCTGATAGAAATATATCATTTCTATACAGTGTTTGTTATCTCTTCGAGAACAATTGTCAGTTGAATAAATTTGATGATTGAAATTTACATTATATTAATTCATTATATCCAGAACCCAGTGCGAGGCACGATCGTTTCACAAAGAATCAAGCTGGTAATCTATTTATCCGTTTAGGATTTACACCAGGTAAACCCTTCCCTCATCGGGATAGTACTTTAGCGTAAAAATACTTGTAATAGCAGTACCATAATGCAGTTAATAGAGGGAAATACCACGCCCTTGTCAGTCAAAATCAGCAGCAACATGGTTGACTGAAATTTAAACATTGGTAAATAATGAAATGGACTTATAAATGTTCCATAGTCAACGAGATTTTTGTAAATAATAAGATTAAGAAGGATGTTATATTATTATCGTTGGTCATATATAACGCTTCTATTTGTAGGAAGAAACCAGATCAAACCTTTAACTATTTCATAGAGATTTACTGTGACATTATTGAAGCAAAGGACATTTCGGTATACACAAAACCCTCACTTCTTAAAGTACCGTACAGTTTTACACCACCTGCCAGCCTTATCTAAGAATAACGGATAATATATTTTTTTCCAGAAAGTGTACGTACAATTTCTCATAAATGTTAACATTTAAGACTACCTTTGCAGGAAGGCAAGTCTGGTCTGTCCCAAATACCATTATTGCAATATGTCTTAGTAAAGGGAACGATCGTTCCTTCCACACAATAATAAGTCACAAGTTCTCCATGGAGAAAGGCCTCGGATGGATCCTGCTGTCCACCGGTACCATGTAAAGATACATTCGACGGTAATCCAGATGGAATGAAACATGGAGCTAAAATATCAATAGAAACAAAGTATTCGTAAAATTCAAATCATAGCCAAATAATATGGATTGTTATCAGTGTCATAACAAAACACAACAATATACGATTCGAATTTACCACCACTACTTTTTTTCATGCCCGGAGAAACAAGTTATGAGGATTAGATATAGATGTCTGAGAGAGGAAATAAAGAAAAACAAAAGAAGGCACGACTTCTATTGTAGACACGTGTGAGAAATTCGGACTCGTATGAATAGAGAATATAACAAGAACGATAAAGGAAAGATGAAACTCATTAACTAGATTTGTTGATTAAATACCCTCGCTATGTAAGGATGTTTGTTAACCTTAACTTCTATTGTAGACACGTGTGAGAATTTCGGACTCGTTTATGGAGAATATTACAAGAACAAACATCCTTACATAGCGAGGGTATTTAATCTACAAATCTAGTTAATGAGTATCATTTTTCCTTTATCGTTCTTGTAATATTCTCTATTCATACGAGTCCGAAATTCTCACACATGTCTGCAATAGAAGTTAAGGTTTACATACATCCTTAAAAACCCTAACTTCTATTGTAGACACGTGTGAGAATTTCGGACTCGTATATAGAGAATATTACAAGAACGATAAAGGAAAGATGAAACTTTTTAACTAGATTTGTTGATTAAATACCTTCGCTATGTAAGGATGTATGTAAACTTTAACTTCTATTGTAAACACGTGTAAGAATTTCGGACTCGTATATGGAGAATATTACAAGAACGATAAAGGAAAGATGAAACTTTTTAACTAGATTTGTTGATTAAATACCTTCGCTATGTAAGGATGTATGTAAACCTTAACTTCTATTGTAAACACGTGTAAGAATTTCGGACTCGTATATGGAGAATATAACAAGAACGATAAAGGAAAGATGAAACTCATTAACTAGATTTGTTGATTAAATACCCTCGCTATGTAAGGATGTTTGTAAACCTTAACTTCTATTGTAGACACGTGTGAGAATTTCGGACTCGTTTATGGAGAATATTACAAGAACAAACATCCTTACATAGCGAGGGTATTTAATCTACAATTCTAGTTAATGAGTATCATTTTTCCTTTATCGTTCTTGTAATATTCTCTATTCATACGAGTCCGAAATTCTCACACATGTCTACAATAGAAGTTAAGGTTTACATACATCCTTAAAAACCCTAACTTCTATTGTAGACACGTGTGAGAATTTCGGACTCGTATATGGAGAATATTACAAAAACGATAAAGAAAAGATGAAACTCATTAGGTAGATTTGTGGATTAAATACCTTCGCTACAGTATGTAAGGATGTATGTAAACCTTAACTTGTAAACATGAAAAGATTCACCTTTACCGCTTCTCGCACAGGCATTTGCTTCACTATATTCTCATTAGATATTAAAACCTATAGTGTCCATCTATTCGAAGTGCATTGCCTCTTATAGATCTTTGTGGCTATTAGTACATTAGTTCTACCAATTGTACATGTTATTTTGCCTCGTACATTTGACATGATCCGATATTTCTACTTCAAATAGATCGATTCCGGTGATTTCGAGTGGCCTGTGTCTGTTTTCCCTTTCTTTTTGTATCAAATGAAAATTTTGCAAAGTCTAACGAAATGATGAAATACCACTTAATTAAGGTTCATCTGAGAGTGAACCCTAGAAAGATACCTATATTTCATCAAATATAATTTAACCTTCAACAACATCAGCTTTGGTAACATTGGTGGAAGTTGTCGAATAAGTGCAATTAAACTGTTCTTAGCGATCGATCTATTGGTATTACAATTCCATGATGATGCTTTATGTTGAGATTTGATGTAACATTCTATATAATATTTCTTTCCTATCTCTGGAAAAGATGTCTTGGACATACCGAGACATTCTGTGGCATAAATATCTGGATCCCACTCGTGGCCACTGGTGCTTGAACACCAATACGATTCCCTTCCATTCATCAATGTATAATTTGTTGTGCAATTCAAGTCGCTTAGTCGTGTCCATGCAGGATAACAGTCGTTGTTGTTGCTCTTATTCAGTGGAAATACAATTTCGAAACTAAGCTCGCCATCGATATTGTTATTGTTTAAATAACATTCCTCAGCAAGGCAAGCTGTTTGCAAAACAATACAAACAAGACGAATAGACATTTCAAGTAAAATGTACTTCAGTTCAACAGGCATGGTTATTAAGTGCATAGTATACAAAATGATGAATTGTTTCCAAAGCACATACCATCAAATCTGTTATATAAATGATTATATTATAATTGTAAATTTTGTGAACATTTAAATTTTGAGTAGAAACCTTATAATAACTTTAATTCTGTCAGCATATTTTCCCATATGAATTAAACTTCCGGTATTTTGAGAACGAAAAACAGTCCTCTATGACCCATGAGAACTAAGTCAAATCAAAACTCCGAGTCCGAAAAATATGCAGACTATATTTTTTTAGATAATTAAGAATCATTCACTTCATGTTCACAAGTGATGTACATATCAAATTAGTAATAATATAAATATTAAAAATAATATTGAATTAAAATTTCAGTTGTTTGTCGTCTGATCTTGATGCACTGTGTTTTCTTGTTGTCTATGAAATATATATTTTGTTTGCATTGTGCTTTCATTGGCTTTGCCAATAGTTCATGACACATTAAAACCACAAGAGCCATAGTTAACACTAATTCTGCAATTAGTCTGAAAATCGTTGAAAATTAGAGCATTTTGATATGATATTGCGTAGAACGGATTGGATCTAGCTATCTTAGGATCGAATGGTCTATGCTGGAACAGCCCTTGGTTCATGACAATCCCTTTATAATAATTACATATCTGACGGATTTGGGTTGGGTATTTGTCAATAAAAGGCCGGGAGTAGGGGAGTTGTATGATATTAATTTAATTGTGAGCAAACTGTATAATATAAGTTAATTGAAATATTGAAGAGTGAAGAACCCCCACGCCTCCACCCCAAATAAATCAATAATAAATCAGGACGATAAAAGAAATGTTTAGCTGTTCTTGTTTTTGTGGTTCTATATATGCACATCTTAAACCAAACGTTTCTCTTGTAAAATGCATAAACCTACCGAGGGGTATTTTTTAAGAAGAATACTTCGTAGACGGAACGCTATTTGTTTCACAATGCTTAATTAATGATATTATTTCGTGTAACATTTATATATCAACCGTGATATGCTGACATGGTCTCTCTGTGAAAACAGACCGCGTTCCGTAGTGCATGAGTGCCTGTAATATACGTTGAAAACACATTGTGATAGATACAATTGAATAAGTATCATTTTCAAAATCATAAACAGCAGCGGATATTCCATCTGGTATCTTCTGTAAGCAATTGTTAGCCTGTATTACTCGTAGATATGAAATAAATATCAGATGAATACTTACAAGAGATGGTGCTTTGACCAACAGTAATTCCTATGAACATTGCCATATTAAGCAGAATGAATTGCGCTGTGGTATCCAGTGTTCCCATTGTAAACGTGTATGATTATCTGTTATAGACACCTCTGTGTTAGGTTATGTAAGTTATCTTCTTAAAGTAGATAAATATGATCCGAGTGTTACTGCCGTCCTGCTTTGAGAAGTTACTCTTAATGAATAAAAGTTTGTATCTTCTAAGTGTGGATTGGAGGTAAGACATCTGGCTTGGTATGTTATCAATTTTTATGTTACTTGCAGTCTTTTACAACTGATTCCCACCCATTATGTCAATACTTCCTGCTATATGGACTTTGCTTACTTAGCTTTTGTAATATAAATAATAAACGTGTCATAACAAATTACGGTTGGATTAGAACATTCGTTTTACTTCACTAGTTTTCTCATTTTTAGTTTAAATTCTCCACTTTTCATATAGGATTCCGGATACGTTTCATTATTATTCATCATATGCAATGATAGAAACTAAAAACCGAATTTCAAAGTGTATCACTTGAGAGGAGATTAAGCTAATCAGTAGTAAGAATAGTTGCAAGAATAAATCATTTAGTTTTCTTCGAAAAAAAAATCGTTTACAAATTTACCAAAATATTTAATGAAGTATATTTTGGAACCAAATAGTAAATGACTAGACGATCCATGGAAGTTGCATTAACGTTAATCATTTGAAACAAAATATACTGCTCAAAGTTCATCGATAAATTAAAGGTATTTTTTAAACATTTGCTCATCTACTGAACCAAAATTCCCGTGGAGTCAAATATTACTGTAACCTCTGAAAAAGATCCTGGCAGAATTCAAACGCCAGGCCCTTTGCATTTTAACATCTTTCGATGAAAGTATTTTTCCATTCCGAGATTATGCCATAGACAGGATATATTGTGGGTTTTGTTTTTATAACAAAAGGAACTTTAAGCCTCTTTCCCCTACTTTCTCAAATCTTAATCACCTTTCATACCAGTCATCAATTAAATAATTAGTTAATTATTAGTATTGGCTGCGGACAACTTAACGTTAGCATCAAACGCAGTAGAATCACTTGCAGCTGGTCGTAATAAGGACACACAGCAGTTGTGTTGATCCATAAGGCTATGTTTGCAAGCCATATAACCATAAAAAGATTTAAAACATGTTTCTTTGAGAACGCATAGTTTAACAGGCTGGTTACTGATCTTGAGCTTTTACAAACAAAGCTCTTGTAATTGATGTTTGGTTTGGTTGTAATACTTTGAGTAAGAAACTGAAGCACATCTCATGTAGACGCCATATATATATATTTATCGTTTATCTTCACAGCTAACAATTCCAACAAAATCACACTTTTATATTGTTTATTCAACAGGTGTGGTGAACGAAGCCAACATTTATAGTACAATAAAAGCCAGCCAGATAATGTATTTATACATTTACAAATTATGAATTATACGCATGCGTTGTGACGTGGAACCAAACAAAGCAATGTATTGTAATGAAAGGAACAATTATCTATATAGACAGAGCAGCTGCCCGTGAGACGTGTCACGCGATACGTCGTGGTAACATGTAATTGGTCCAATGACAAGAACAGTCAACTCTGATCTGCTATCCCCACCCCCCCCCGCCCCCTAAGAAATCGAGATTATGAGAGCAAGTTTAAGGTATAGTTCTCTATAGTACCAGATCCATTCTAAACATTGCTCTCTCGAAATTTGTTGGTTAAGGGTCCAGTCAATTTTCCTGTTGTTGATTTAATCATTTCGTCGTTAAGTGATTTTCGGGGAGAAATTAAAAATCAATTTGATAGAAGTCAATTAAAGAATGTAATAACCTTGTGACGTTCCATGCATTTAAATTTGTCTATGCTGACCTATATACTTTTACTTATTTACTTATAGATATGGCAAAAAACATAAGAGGACCCAATTCTATTACACTGGGTAAGTGGCATTCTATAACACTGGTAAGTGACATTCTATTACACTGGCAAGTGGCATTCTATAACACTGGTAAGTAGAATTCTATACACTGATAAGTGGTATTATATAACACTGTTAAGTGGTATTCTATAACAATGGTAAGTGGCATTTTATAACACTGGTAAGTGGCATTCTATAACACTGTTAAGTGGTATTCAATAACACTGGTAAGTAGAATTCTATACACTGATAAGTGTTATTATATAGCACTATTAAGTGGTGTTCTATAACAATGGAAAGTGGCATTTTATAACACTGGTAAGTGGTATTCAATAACACTGTTTAGTGGTATTCAATAACACTGGTAAGTGGCATTTTATAACACTTGTAAGTGGCATTCTATAACACTGTTAAGTGGTATTCAATAACACTTGTAAGTGGCATTATATAACACTGGTAAGTGGTATTCTATAACACTGGTAAGAGGTATTCTATACACTGGTAAGTGGAATTCTATAACACTGGTTAGTGGCATTCTATAACACTGGTTAGTTGCATTCTATAACACTGTGAAATGTAATTCTATAACACTGGCAAGTGGCATTCTATAACACTGGTAAGTGGCATTCTATTTCCCTGGTAAGTGGCATTCTATAACACTGGTAAGAGGTATTCTATACACTGGCAAGTGGCATTCTATTTCCCTGGTAAGTGGCATTCTATACACTGGTAAGTGGCATTCTATAACACTGTGAAATGTAATTCTATAACACTGGCAAGTGGCATTCTATAACACTGGTAAGTGGCATTCTATAACACTGTGAAATGTAATTCTATAACACTGGCAAGTGGCATTCTATAACACTGGTAAGTGGCATTCTATAACACTGGTAAGTGGCATTCTATTACACTGGCAAGTGGCATTCTATAACACTGGTAAGTGGCATTCTATTACACTGGCAAGTGGCATTCTATAACACTGGTAAGTGGCATTCTATTACACTGGCAAGTGGCATTATATAACACTGGTAAGTGGCATTCTATAACACTGGCAAGTGGCATTCTATTTCCCTGGTAAGCGGTACTCTGTTACACTGGTAAATGGCATTCTTTTACAATTGTAAACATGATGTTCTTTCACAGACTCTGCAAACGCTTATACTACAGATACTAACTTTACTTAATATTCACAACATAAGATAATTTGACAGATTATATTTCTTATAAAAAATCAAATACATAGTAGAAAAAGGAACATGTTTTGTGCATTTCATAATCCCGTGTGAATCAAAATTTTATTTTTTATTTTTGGTGTCTGAATGGTAACATTACATGTGTTTACATCAAGTGATTCAATATCTCGTATTCCCTGTCAGAACAATCCTAATATAGCTCTACGCCAGTACGATAACGACACTTGGCCATCCTCTTTGCGAATTTGTATTTCAAAAGTTTTTACACCTTAGTAATCCTCCTCTCAATATGAACGAGGGCCTTTAATTGGATTGCTGATGATTAAAATTGTCCATAGAATTTGCCTGAAATGTAAAGAGAAAAGAAAGAGAAATGACTGATATTATAATACTTAGGAAATAGGAAAGTTGTGTAATGTTAAGGCACACACTTTGCTTGAGCAGTTTTGTTAACTTAAGGACTAGGCGCAAAACAGTTAAGATCTATAGGACTTGGATGAGTACTTGTGTAGTTAGTTTACTATGATATGATAACTAAAGTTATATATACTTACGGTAGAAAGTTCAATGCTGTTTGGAACTCCATAACTCTGACTGTCTCGGTTAACTCTGGGCATAGGATTCTGTTGCAATAAAGAAATAATAAGGCGCAGGAGAACCTGATAAGTCATTTTTGATCATGTTATAAATCTTGATATAACAATAAAGCTATATGTACGACAATTTTACATTGATAGTTCATCAGTATTAATTTTGTTTCTTCAATATTTATATTAGTAGTTAAAACAGTTATCTAAAACAGCTTTGTTCATTTGAAGGAATACACTTGAAACATACTGCTGTGTCTACTTTAGATTAATTAAGTCCCTCATAATTTTGACCAACAACAGACGTTGTCAGTGTTCGCCATAGATAGTTTTGACTATAGCTGAAAGAATAATGCTTTTGTGATACAATAATATCACAAAAATGGATCTTATGTAAAAAAAAATACCGTAGAAAATGCCTTCTTACAAAATTTGACATATTCTGTATCATTGTCTGATGAAATATCAACTGTTTATCCAGCTCTTCGTCTTCCTCTAAATCACGCTTTAAATCATCCTTATGATCTCTCTCTTCTTCATCGTCTTCATCTTCATCTTCCGTACTACCGACTTCAGCAGCAGCAGCAGTATTATATTCAGCTTTGCCAAATGCAGGGGAGATGATAAACCATAGATACGCAGGTATGAAACAGGCTACTGCTATTCCACAAACAATTCCTAAACCCACAGTAAGACCAACTTTGATTGGTGCTGTTGGAAATAATTAAAGAAAAGACTGGTGTAGTTATATGGTTATACTGAATAATTCATGACTAGAGCTCAAAAGTATCCCACTTTTTTTATTTTCGTGTGGGATGTCGATGATAACAGTCGTTTTGATGGTAATGTCGAATATCGTGTTAATCGATGGGCTTATATTCATGTTGGTGGCGAGTGTGATGGGTTGATGTCGACGGTGACCATTGGCTTTATGGCGATTGTGACTATCGTATCCATGGCAGTGCTGACGCACCTGTTGATGGGTACGGTCGTGTTGACTGGAAAGTCGACGGTCGTAATGATGTCGATTGCGAAGGTCGGGCTGATAGCGAAGGTTAAAGTCGTATTGATGACCGAGATGACGGTCGTGTTGATGGTAAAGGTGACGACCAGGTTGATGCCAATGGAGACAGTCGTGTTGATGTTGAAAGTGACAGTCGTGTTGATGTTGAAAGTGACAGTCGTGATGATGAAGATGCATGATGGCGCAGGCATTTAAGACATTGATGGTGATGCTGGTCGTGAGGATGTCGATTGTGGTGATGGCAATCGCTACGTTCTTGTTAATGATTAAGATTAAGGTCGTGTTGATGTTGAAAGTGATAGTCGTGTTGATGTTGAAAGTGACAGTCGTGATGGTGAAGATGCATGATGGCGCAGGCATTTAAGACATTGATGGTGATGCTGGTCGTGAGGGTGTCGATGGCAATCGCTACGTTCTTGTTAATGATTAAGATTAAGGTCGTGTTGATGTTGAAAGTGATAGTCGTATTGATTTTGAAAGTGACAGTCGTGATGGTGAAGATGCATGATGGCGCAGGAATTTAAGACATTGATGGTGATGATGGTCGTGAGGATGTCGATTGTGGTGATGGCAATCGATACGTTCTTGTTTATGATTAAGATATAGGTCGTGTTGATGGAGAAATTGACGGTCGTTACGTTGAAGGTGATCTAATAGAAGCTTGTTGCAATGGTGGTGGAATTTGGAATGTGGATCCTGAGAAAGACCTCGTATATTTACCGACGCTGCAATCTGTACCGTCTACTTTGATGTTTTCACTTTGATATGTTCCATGTATACAGCTACACTTATAGTTTCCCTTTCCAATATCGTTACACGTCCCATAGTGATCGTCACAAATATCGGAGTTTTCGTCACATTCTTTCAAATCTATAAAACGAAACGGAAAATGTTAAAGTGATAAAACACACAAACTTTTAACTGATAAGTGGAGACCCTATTTTTAGTCGAATGTGACTGTTGGTATAAAGAATGCGAAGGTAATGGATTCCATAAGGCTCACAACATGAATTAGACAACGATAGGTCAATATAAGTCTCATAACATGAATTAAACAGTGATAGGTCAATATAAGGCTTACAACATGAATTAGACAGCGATAGGTCAATATACGGCTCACAACATGAATTAGACAGCAATAGGTCAATATAAGGCTTACAACATGAATTAGACAGCGATAGGTCAATATAAGGCTTACAACATGAATTAGACAGCGGTAGGTCAATATAAGGCTTACAACATGAATTAGACAGCGATAGGTCAATATAAGGCTTACAACATGAATTAGACAGCGATAGGTCAATATAAGGCTCACAACATGAATTAGACAGCGATAGGTCAATATAAGGCTTACAACATGAATTAGACAGCGATAGGTCAACATAAGGCTGACAACATGAATTAGACAGCGATAGGTCAATATAAGGCTCACAACATGAATTAGACAGCGATAGGTCAATATAAGGCTTACAACATGAATTAGACAGCGATAGGTCAATATAAGGCTTACAACATGAATTAGACAACGGTAGGTCAATATACGGCTCACAACATGAATTAGACAGCGATAGGTCAATATAAGGCTCACAACATGAATTAGACAGTGATAGGTCAATATAAGGCAACATGAATTAGACAGCGATAGGTCAATATACGGCTCACAACATGAATTAGACAGCGATATGTCAATATAAGGCTTACAACATGAATTAGACAGCGGTAGGTCAATATACGGCTCACAACATGAATTAGACAGCGATATGTCAATATAAGGCTTACAACATGAATTACACAGCGGTAGGTTAATATACGGCTCACAACATGAATTAGACAGCGATAGGTCAATATAAGACTTACAACATGAATTAGACAGCGATAGGTCAATATAAGACTCACAACATGAATTAGACAGCGATATGTCAATATAAGGCTTACAACATGAATTAGACAGCGGTAGGTCAATTTAAGGCTCACAACATGAATTAGACAGCGGTAGGTCAATATACGGCTCACAACATGAATTAGACAGCGATAGGTCAATATAAGGCTCACATGATTAATAAGACAGCAATAGGTCAATAGCTGTGAATTTGTTGCTTTATGTTTTGCTCAGATGTACAATCCATTATATTTGAAAGATATTAATTACTAATATGATTCATTTGCTACTCTTTTGATTTCTATTCTTTGTCAATTTCTTAGCTGACAAATCTTGCTGGTGCTGCATTAAAGCCAGTATATGTAATGTTTTGACACTAAATTTGTCATTTTGTTTGAGATTCACGCGTGCCATTTACTGGGTGAAAATATAATAAATACAATAAAAGTGAAAGTTTAAGTTAAAGATCCTCCAATTATTTTCTTACATGTTGAATTTGCTTTGGTGTCTTCTGTAACATTATAACGCATTCCTGGTACGGTGTGACCTAATTGAATCGCACCGTTTATTGCTTTCTCTACATCAGATGGACCTTCAATGGATTCGGCAGTAAAATCGTTAATCACATTTGCAATTGTGACTTGATTTGACTTTTTGAAAGAGACGTAACAGCGTAAAGTGTAGTTGAAAATCTCGAAAACATCATCAAACTTCTCGATCGTGAACATGTGAAGAAAAAGTAACATAATAATCTTATTATAGCAGTTTAAAGAAGCATTTCTGGTAAGTAACAAGGAACAAAAAATGTACATTTTCAATAGAAAATAAAAACATACTTAGTTAAAAAAGATACAACAACAAGTTATTTATGACTCCTATCATATATGAATTACTTATAAAATAAGATTAATTACGTATGATTTAATTACGTTTCTCTTTACCCATCTTATTAGACATACAATTATCCTTTATTTGATCTGTATTGCTCTTGATGTACTGAGAAAATCAATAGAGGAAAGGCACTTGTACATTAAAGCAGAGAAAAATCCTACCTAAATATATAAAATAATACATAAAAATGTTTCAAGTCAGAATGAGCTAATCGAAATATCAAAATGTATTTTTTAAAGGTAGTAACTACATTCCTAAATGTATTCCAAGAAACATACAATACTCCTAAATGCTGTGTTACATAGAGAAGCGTAGAAACGACATCACATTAAATTTTATACGTTCAATTATTTTCAGTAATGCAACGAAACTAAATTTTCACTCCATGCTTTCATTTAAAGCAGCATTTTGCGTTGATTCTCGAGATTTTGCAATACTAGGATACTATACCAATGACGTAAACTAAGCTAACTGTAAAGTTTCAACTCAAACTATTCCCGAAAAGTGCAAAAAATATGACATTTTCTGGCTCGTATTTTGAATCTTTGACTTCGATAGACTCCTCCCACTAAAAGGAACCTTGTGAATATGTATAACGGACAAGGTACTTTTAATAGCAAGGTAAACAGTAAACAAAAATCAGCTGAGGAGATGTACATACTGCGCGAAGGGACAGTTACGGCATATCGCATTGCATACGATGCCCTAAAAACCCAAGAAAATTCGTCGCTCCGCGGAAATAAAACCTGCTTTGCAGCAAGGATACATAAGAGAGAAAGTCATTGAACCAGCAAGAACTCGATCGGTACGTAACATTCTCTAGAACGATATTGTATCACTCTAATCGGTGTTATAGGCTAGTTACTGTAGTACAATCAGACCTATTAGTGTGTGACTTACATTGGTTAGGCCTGAATAACGTTATGTACACGCTGTGAATTGTTCACTAAAAGCAATGTAGCTATGAGTGTAGCGCAATGGGGGCCGTTAGTTTCCGGATCCGTTAGTTTCCTCTCTTGAAAAACGTTAGTTTCCTCCTCTAACAACATGGGAGAAATTAACGTTTTTCAGGAGAGGAAAGTAACGTTTCTCATAAGGGAATGCAATGAGGCATACTGGCTAGGCCATGTGGAGATTTAAGTAGTGCTTTGTAGCAAGTGCTTTGCAAAACTGAAGTAATTGTAATTGATTATTTAGGCGATTTTTATGATTATGTGTGAGTGTAGTAAGTTACCCTTTTTTTTAGTTTCATTCAACAAGCATGGTTAGTTTCCTAACCTGAATGCGATAGTATACTACCTTGATGTAGGGGAGGAAAGTAACGTTTTTAGAAGAGGAAACTAACATTTTCAGGGTAGGAAACTAACAGGTCGGGAAACTGAAACCTAGGGCAACATGCAATGTCTGCTGTTCTGTAAATGTTATATAACTGTAAATGTTATATATAACCATTCCATGAAAGTGATAAATAACATGTAGTCATATGACACCAGTAAATGAGAGCAATACATTTTAGCAGCTGATCCCAAGACACGTTTATAATTTGTAACCTTTTGCTACCTTCTTAGCAACCATCTGGTGATGAAACACCAAGGAGGGCTGGCAGAAGTAGAGGTTGGATAGGCCTCAGGTAACACCAGACAACGGGACAACCAGGCTAACAGCAGCTGCAGCTAGGAGGCAGGTAGAAGAACGTCAGCAGGAGCGAATGGGAAATATAAGGGTAAGTTTCAATATGCATAATTGTGGGATTTGGTGCAAAGTAACAGCTGATAATTCTTTAAAAAGTTAAACTCAGCCTAATAACAGAATGGCTTGCTCAATTATAGAATACTAGCAACATAAGTAGCTGGGTAGATTGTCATACTGAAAATAGTTATTTTACAGTGACATCAATTATCAAAGGGTTATATTTGCTAAACCTTTTTGGAAGCAAAATACAGTTTGTCTGAAAGCAAGTTTTGAAAAACAGAGCACTTCGTAGTACTTGGTGTAGTGTTCAAACAATACATTTTATGTCTATCTTCAAATATCACATGTATATTAAACACCCAAAGCTACACAATCAATCAGTGCTGTCTATCATCAAAGCAATGATATTGTTACTTAGGCAAAATAAATGATACTCTTTTTTCTTCACTTTTCTTTTTAGGCAATGGTTGGTAATGTAGATGTTCAACAGCCCCGACAACTGGTAATGCAACTGCTTGAAACCCATCCGGCACTCTTTTTTGATATATGTACACTCAACATCTCAAGAAGTAAAAGTTGCTTGAATTCAAACTTGGTATATAGGTAGTCTTTGAAGAGTAGATGGTCCTTATTGTTTTGCATCGAGTTTAAAGGTCATTTGAGGTCAACACTTGAAATCTATGTAAAAACAGTATCTCAAGAAGTGCTAGTTGGTTTGACATCCAACTTGCTATGTAGATAGCACTTGGTAAGTAGATGAACCCTATTGTTTTTCATGGAGGTTAAAGGTCATTTTAGGTCAAGAGATGTTCAACTCTTTAAAATTTATAAACAATATCAAGAAATGAAAGTTGGTTGAACTTCAAACTAGCTATATAAGTGGCCCTTGGTGAGTAGGTAAAACGTTTTGTTAACCATGAAGGTCATTTTGAGGACAATAGTTCATATCCCAAGAAGTGAAAGTTGGTTTCATGGCAAATGTTGATAACACTCGGTGGGTAGATAATCCCATTGTTATGCTTACGGCCATTAGTGCTAATGCCATATCTCAAGAAGAGAAGTTGGTTAACTGTTACATTTTAATATGTAGCCCCTGGAGAGTAATTGATTGCTATTGTTTTCCATGGGTCAAAGATATTCTCTATTTCCTTGACTTAATCATTCACTTGTATTCATTTCTTTATTTCTTGATCAGTTGTATTCCTTGCCAAATATAGACGTGTTTTCAATATCATCTAAGATTATAGACATGTTATTAGTATTACATTTTCTTTTTGTGAAAGACGTGATCATGGTTTTTCTCTATTTTTCTGTGTTCCTTAACTTTACCATTCAGGGCTTTGAATAAACACAGTTTCTTTCACTGCTGTTCTTACTTCAGTCTGAAAAATCTTCCAATTTAATGTGCTAATTTATTCTGAAACATAGACATTAAGAAGCTTCAATACACATAACAAGTTCAATTAAGTGTTCATTTTTTATTGATGAATGTGCTTAGAATAAGTCTGCTGATCTTTACAATAACAAAAATTTAAAAAAAGGAATAGTTCTTCGAGTACACACCTGATTCCAAACTAGTACATGCATTATGTTTTAGATCAATTGGCATGACTGATGACTTTGAGAAAAGAAGACCCCACCCCTACCACTTTTTAAATTACTGCAAAGTTGTAGGAGACATGCAGGTTGCAATCACTCCAACCTCCCCCCACCCCCAAATAATATTACTTGCTGAAGCGAGGAAGATTAATAGATTTGACTTATTACAAATAGAACTAGGCCCCATGCTGCTCTGATGGCTTGCAACAAGCTGTGCAACAACTCCATCCCACCCCCACCCAAAAAAAATGATATCACTTGCTGATGCAAGGAAGACTTATAGATTTGACTCATTACAACAGTAGATCTTGGTCCCATCCTGCTATGATGGCTTGCAAGAAGCTGTAAAACTGATGGAGGTTGGCTCGGGCGAATTGTACCAGAGATGTGCCTTGGGTCATCCTCGGCAAGAACAACACGTCCTAGTTGAGAATTGTCATCATCAAGCCTCCGTCTAAATATGTCCTTCATCAGTTGAGGAATGTACTTGTAACTATTCTTTTCCATAACAGGAACACAGGTCCATCTGCCTGCAGACTTTGAGAATTTTCTTGAAAACCTGAAAGTAGAATCACAAAAATAAACTATCACTCAGGGAGGAAAGTACTGTTTCTCAGGGGAGGAATTCAAGCAAGAAGACATTTGGCTAGGCTACGTAGAAAGAGTTAGGTACTGAAGTAACTGTAATGTTTTATTTAGGAGAGAAAATAACGATTTCAATCAAAGAAACAGGAGGCAAATTGGCTAGGCTATATGGGAAGAGATATTTGTAGAAAAGGTAGAAATGATAAGAAATTCCTACAGTTATTCCACTTAGGCCCTAGGCCTACTAAATTTATTCTTTCCACATAGCATAGCCAATATGCTTTCATCAGCTTCCTCCCTGGAAAAAACGATAATTTCCTCTCCATGATTGAGGAGGTACAGAGGTAAGAAACGTTTTTAGGGGAGGAAACAAAGTATTTAGGGCAAGAAACTAACTGGAACCGCCAGAACGTAGGCCTCGTGATTTCGGTTACTGCATACGAAATCACTGCCATCATAGCCCATGCCTTGTAAGGTAAACGTCCCTTTACCAAAACGTCACCGCTTTATTAAGACCAAAACGTCCCCGCTTTTTACCAAAACGTCTCCGTAGTCAAAACGTCCCCGTGAGTCAAAACGTCCCCGCTTTTATAATCAGTTGGAATGCAAGTGTGGATGTTTTTAGTTCAAATCAACTTACGTGTAAGGATAAGTATAGTTCAGGTTGAAAACACAGTTTTTAGGGAGTGGGAAGTGCCGGTTATGAGGGCGGAAACATTTTTGAGTATAATTTTCTGAGGTTAGATAATATAAATAGAAAAGGGAGTGCAAGAGGGCTGTAGGTTTATAGGATTTTTTTTAAACACGATTTGCTTTCTGAATTAATATCGATATTGAGGGAAGGGATTTTTTTTTTTACTTACTTTTGGAATATGCGAGACGGGGTGGATGAAAGTGATATATATTTTCCTACAGCACACTACGTTTAATTTTTTTTCTGAATTCAAATTATAACTTAAAATTAATATATATTTACAACTGTGAATGAATGTGATAGCATATGGAAAAGTTTAGGCTATAAAAGAGCATTTGCTCTACAAAGCCACACAGACTAAAATCCGCCGATGTTATGAGTCACCGGTATGAATATGCATATTGACAGGCGGACTGTTCCATTACCGGCATGGGGATTGTATTTGTTTCTAAATGAATTGATGCTAAAATAATTATAGCAGTGAATGTAAACGAACACTGAGACATGACGTTGTGTTTATACATTTATTTGTCTGCACACCTTTTAATCGAACTTGAGAAAATAACATTTATTAGGCAAACTCATGTATTTGACTTAATTAACTGGGGTACATGGAGTTACCCACTTACAGTGGTATCTTCCAAACAAACAACCATTGATAGTCCTAGCGATAGCTTTAGCCTACGTACATACGAGTGTTAACCTAACTGTACTAAACCATATGCATTAATACATAAAGCACGGTAGGCCTGAACGTTCGCTACAAACGTTTACGTGGGCAATTTATATCACTATATTCATCCTATTTCAAAGGAAACTATGAAATAGGATTCTCAACTTGTTAATTTATGTTTATTACAATGTCGTCATCTTATTTCATTGCATATTACCACCCAAATCTCGAAATTCACCTCAGAAATCACAATACGATTGTCGGACGAAGCATCAGTGGGAATGTTGTTGATACACAAGCTGATTCGTGACGTAGCTCATGAATAAATAATGAGGCGTTATAATGAGGTTTTCGAAGAAAAATTTCTTACGGAAACTTTCATTCGATGGAAAAAAGACATACAGTGACCATTAACCAATCAGAAATAGGCTTATATAATATGAAAGAACAGAATTTGAAGTTAGTTGCGCAAGTTTAGCCATGCAGTTTGATCAAACGGTCTGAGAATTCGAGTAGTTTGAAGTTAGCGTCCTTGTAGAATATACGAATATGCAAGCACATAAATCCGACTGGACTAAAAATTTAAACTTTTTTAATCGGAAAACGACATACAGTAAAGTTCAGATTAATGATAATTCGTTAAAAGATTATGAAAGAGAAATGTTTAAACTACTGTAATTTGTTTTAGCCGATATCAGTAAATGATATCGGTACATTGATTTTTTTTCAAAAGATCGCGATACGGTCGTTTTGGAAGGTATAAAACACACACTTAAGGCCCGAGGTCGACTATGCACGGATCAAATGATCGCCACCTTTCCATATGACTGGGACGTTTTGACTTACGGGGACGTTTTGACCAACGGGAACGTTTTGACCAAAAGCGGGGACGTTTTGGTACGGGGACGTTTTGGTAAAGGGACGTTTTGACTGGTAAGCCCTTGTAAAGTCTAGTGTACCTATGCGTCGGCGTGAACGTTAGTTAGCACTGTATCAAGAACAAAAACTTGTCGCAATTTGATAAGACTATGACTGTGAAGAAAGAGTTAGAAAAGTAAGAGCGTTTAGCCTAACTGGCCTTGGTTGTGCTAGTAAATAGTAGGCTAAGTACACTATACTACTAGTAGTACCATAGACTTAGTAAAGGCCCCTATACTGGCCTAGGCTAAACTAGATACTGTAGTAATCATAGTTGAGGCAGAGGTTCGGTCTCAGTTTCTCTCACCGATAATGAGAAGTAACGTTAAATCATGGTAAACAAAAAATGTAACGAACAATTCTATCCTTTGCTTACCTGTCGAGCAGAAGTCGAGCGACTTCTGAATCACTCTTCAGATGTAAATTCCTCTTCACTTCGCTCCATCTTTCCCATTGATTCCCGAGAGGGACACGGTGTCGTGGTACTTTTTCTTCTGGGCTTTCCGCCATTTTCTCTTTTCAGGTGAAGTTAGGTTCTTCAAAAATTTATATTTCCCTTTTGAGCGCTTCTCCATTGTTTTATTCTTTTGTCACTTCGTCACCAGGTTATAGTATTATGTGCATGTAGCAATTATACGACGCTAAATACTTTGCTACTACGTACAGTAGGCTTACGTGCGTGTATACTTTACTCACGGTAAAGACGCTGAGGGATTACCATGCCAATGACTGAGTCTATTTTAAAGCAGCATTTGCGTCCTTTTCTATGATTTTGCTTAACCTCACTGATTACACTTTGCCATAACGACATACATAACTAGCTAATCTATTTATATTTTACTTCAAATGGTGGCATAAAAGTCGAAAAATTTGCAACTTTCAACTTTGTTGTTCTCCAAGATTTTTTCCGTTGGGAACCCAATAAACCTCGCCCATAAGATGAATATTTAAACACTACGAACGTCATTGACAAATACGTAATATAACACCACGCTTGATTTGTGTACAGTCTATATGGCAGTTGTACCAGGGAGTTGCATAACAACTCCCTGGTTCATGTGGTTGTACCAACGCAAAGTCTTGAATCTATTTTTAGCAATGGCTCATAACTAAACCTGCATCTTTGATTGGTTGCATTCAAACTGGTGGGTTTGGCGGAATTGTATGCGATTAATTTTAACTGTGGAATTTGTCGAGGACACTCTTCTCATTATCGACATAAATCGTTAATTACTCGCTAATTAACGCTCTTGGCAGGGTGAAACTTGGATGGTATCTTAGTTTGCTGTTTTATGATTGATACATGTAAAAAAAATCGATGCACATGATAAAAAGGTGGAAAAAAGTGACCCAACGCAAAATGCTGCTTTATTAAGCTCTAAGTCATACATAAACATCTCTTCACTGATTGGTTGAATTTAAATAGGCGGTTTGTAGAGCTGCATGTGATAAATACTAATGCCGATTGTGTCAGGGAGACACAATTCTCAGAATCATATAATATCCTTAATTACTTGCTAATTAACGTTCGATGTAGGGAAAAAAGTATGAGAAAGTCTTAGTTTTGTCTTTTGTGATCGTATTATGATAAAAACTCGATAGACACGGAAAAATTCTGGACAAACGCAAAATGCAGCTTTAAAAACGATTTTTCAACGACGTGACGTTTAGTTGAGATTTGATAAATAAATTATGTCCACACAATCGTTAGCTGCAACGTATTATGGTTTAATTTAACTTTTAATTTATCCCGAAATAGTAAAGGTTTACTTACGCTGGCGCAGATATCTGCTTGCAAAACCTTAAAGTCATTGGAAGAGTTATGATCATAGTCTGGTATCCACTTTGTAGCTAAACTTATGACAGTTTTTACAGATTTTTTATCTGTTAAAAAAAAAGAAAACAGTTAAAAACAAAAAGACTGATGCTATGGAATTTGAGAAAAAATAAATAATGAGAAACATTATTCATCTGTGCTTGTTTTAATGTTTCCTCACGTTCAATGACATGAAAATGTGACCTTCCAAACAAAAGGAGCGAAGGGGTAAAGGACATAAAAAGAAAAAGAAAAAAACACAACGTCGAAGTTGTCTACTTATACAATTTAAGCATAAGAACTTGAATGAAATTAACCGATTTTTTTTTATACCAAAAGGTATTTCATATTACAAATTGCAAGATGATTTCCTTTTAGAAGTTGCAAACTTGCCTAAAATAGCCATTAATTGGGCACATTATCTAGTTTAACGATATGAGCGATATTTATAGGATTACGAAATATTTTGTGTCTATAATATTATGTTAGAAAACAGCCGAGAAGGAGCTGGTGCCTTCGAAAGAGAAGTTGTTGATCATATCGATTGAGGTTTACCTATACAGCTTCCGTTAAATAAAGCATATCCCGGTCTGCAGACACATTCGCCTCCCTCGTTACAGTAGCCATCGATCCGCTTTGCGCATTCTGCGTGTACACATTTCTCTGTTTGAAGCATGAATAAAGTTATTTGTTTGATGAAAATAAATCTATATATATATATATATATATATATATATATATATATACATATGTATATATATATATGTATATATATATATATATTTATATATATATATAGATATATGTATATACATATATATATATATATATATATATATATATATATATATATATATATATATATATATACATGTATTTTACGTTTAAATGAATCAAGAAACTGTATTACTCGCAAAATGATTACTTCAAATCCAATCGACATTTAAAAATATTGCAGTTGCATAAGTTACCTTTGTTACAATTAATTAAAACTTAAAAGAGGAAAACAATTCTAGGAATGAATATATAAACAATAGAGAGAAGAAACGTTTCATGTTTTTTAGTTAAAATTATTCGCATTATCTTAATAGATTTCCTCAAACTATTACAATGAAAACATACAGCATGGTTTTGTTTTTCAGACTTGGTTATTAAAAAAGCATAACGACCTTTTTGAAAAGTGTCCACCAGCATACAGGCGCGCAGCCAGGAATTTGCCAAGGGAGGGGCGAAACTGTAGATTCGGCATTGCAAACTATCTAAGCGTAGCGCCACCATGCGTTGGCGCGAAGCGTACAAGAAAAGTTTCGCTGAAAATGCCTCCCAGATCGCTGGAAATGGCACTTCCCAGGCCTTGTAAGTTGCATCTTAGCATTTTCTCTTTTGAAAATACTAGCGATATCGTTAAAAACATTAAAACAAAAATTAAAAAATATGATCAAGGGGGGGGGGCGGCTGCCCCCTTCGCCCCCTCCCCTTGGCTTCGCGCCTGCCAGCATACAATATAGTGTAATATTTTACTTTATGCCGATCACCAAAGAATTGCACTTCAACAAAATGATTATTTTTGTTGATGTCAACGATTGATTCAACTTTTGATAATACCTTGGCAATCTGGAACTTGAGAAACATAAAACTCTCCGTTTATGCAAACTGCGTATTGTTCTCCAACAAGACGTCGCTCTTCAACACAACTGAAAGATATTATTTCATCCTCATCATACGAAGTATTGG
Organism: Apostichopus japonicus; assembly: GCF_037975245.1. NCBI lineage: Eukaryota > Metazoa > Echinodermata > Holothuroidea > Aspidochirotida > Stichopodidae > Apostichopus > Apostichopus japonicus. The sequence goes on from NC_092581.1 coordinate 20,546,947, forward strand.
AGTTTTTATCACCAAAAAGTAAGGGTTCTGTCACATTTAGCTTTGGACAAGTTTCTGAGACTAAGGAACAAAACAAAAATATTTGTATATTTAATATTGGTTTTTTTTGTAACTTAATGAACTAGGATTACTTTATATCAATATGAGTCAAAATAATATCTCTTTATTATTCTTCCAACTATTCAACGCTTGAAAATGTCTTCTTTTCGACCAGAAGAGGAGAGGAGGGGTGGGGGTGTCTTTTGCTGTTTACCGAGGAAAGCATATCAAAATTTTAGTTTGGAAGAGAAAATGAAAATTGAAGATAGCTAGGTGACCAAAAGATAAATGTTCTGGTCAGTCCAGTATATCCGAGTCGTTCGATTCCGTGTCTAAATCCAGCTAGACCATACAAATGAAACATAATATGAACAATGTCCAAAACGCAAGACATAACTTTATCACGTCCACAATTTGATGTCGATACCAACAATCAGTATTTGCCTCATTCCACCCACCCACATGTCTCTACGGTATAACTTATTGCTCCTTTTTGACATTTGTTTATGTTCAAGTTAAATGCAAACGAGCCATATCCATATTTTGTTATCATACCTAACGTGTATTGATAATTGTTATTATTATACATTGTATAATAATTGTGCATGTATATATGTGTGTTTTGCAATTGAAATAACGAAACCAAATCTGAACTTCGTAGACGGGATTATGAAGCATATATAGGTCAGACACTCCGATTTAAGCTGTGTTATTTTCGCATGGCAATATTAATACATATTGCAATATACAGTGCTAGAACATACCTTATAATATTTATTAGATTCGCAGATGCTTTGCCTACGATCAGATTGTGTCAAAGGTCATAGTCAGGTTATTGTTACTACTAGATGTTAATAAGACTAGCAAAGTAGTAATTTAGTAACATTCTATATATTACAATTCCTATAGAAGGCTAATTCAATATACTATTCCATATCCTTCTATACTCTGTACTAGAATTATATATACTACATTCTTTTCCATATTATACTATGTTATATATTATAATGCTGGTAAAGGCAAAGTTTTCCAATATTGATGAAATATATTGATTCTATCTCAAGTCCACATTCCGCGCAAAATGGGTCTCGATTACTACAACGTTGTAACATAACAGTGTACAACATAATCATTGGTCACCTACGTTTACATAACATGAAGTGTATAAATACTGCAACAACAACTGATAAATATTTATCTACAGTGCAGAAGGTAAACCGTAGGCTACGATATTTATCAAAACAACAAAGTTATTTCAAAATATCCAAGATTCATTTAAGTATTTATTAACTTGTAATTTGCATTGTATAGAATTTACTGAAAAACAACACTGATTTTGACATCTTTGATCAGTAAACAAATAATAACTATAGCTTACACAAAATCTGTGACTTAAGTCAATCAGAATCGCTGCTATGAGAATAACGAAGTTCAGGACGAAATCAAAATGGCGTGGGATGTTAAGACACACAGTACGACGATTACCTTGCTGAGTTTAATCCTTAATCATTCGCCTATTAACTTGAAAATCATACTTCTAAGGTTCTAATTACTAATCAAATTCTTAAATGAAGCATTAGTTTGCTCATGGATGCTTATTAAGTAAATCAAAAAATGAATTTCTACTTACATGTGACCACAGAGAGAGACAAAATACACAGTATGCTAAAATACTCCATGTTGCTCAACCTATATCCGGGTCTTGTTAAGAGGCTGAAAATCAAATACACGGATACATATAAAGCTAACGTTTGACATTATGCTTTCAGAACAGAGAATGTTGTAGTTTGCTTATAGTTACACTATTGTTGCTGTATACATAGAGGATATGGCATAAAGAAGAAAGAATCGCTCGAACGACTTATCAAGCATAATCTGCATAGATATGTAACTTATATTTGCAGAATGATTCTAAGGGTGTCATAGATCGAAATTTGGTTTTATTACGCTGATAACATTTTGGACTTTGTACAACGCTTATACCGTTGTTATGCGTAGCTGTATGAATACATTCGTTTGTATTGTTATTAACCTATTTATTATTAATTTGTATTGTTATTAACCTATTTATTATTAATTTCAAATTGATGGCTTTAATTTATAATGTAATTTGCTATGACAGATAGAAACGATGAAACGAGAAGTTTTATGTTTATCTGGCCAGCATATAAAGCATTTGTCGTGGTCGGAAAAGTGTTGGAAAATGATAACATTTCCCAAAATATATTGCTAATGATACTACAGAAAAAACGTATAAATTGTCTTTTTTAATACTGGTGTCCTTTTCAAGTGACAATAACAGCATTCAGAAACAAAATAAAGTGGTTTATGAATGAAAACTTGTCTACTGGCCCTTCACCATCCAAAGTAAACATGGCGTATTTTATCATGTTCAGCATCGCCAAGGACTTATATTTATCAAAAACAAATTGAACCAAAATGGACGGAAAATAATTTAAAAAGTACCAGTCATTTTCAGCCTTTTAAGTTATGTTGCATTATTCGTGATATAGAGTGTGATATAAAGTCCATTTTCGCGTGATTCGGTTGTTGTGATGAGGAAGGGTTGAGTGTAATAATGAGGCTGGGCGGGGTGGGGGTAGGAGTGTTGAACTGAATCTAAGTACTTATTTTGTATGTAAGTAATCTTCTTATCCACGCAGGGAATGCTCATTTATAGCCTAAACATTCGTACCAGTAAGGTTAAAACATACACAAATGAAACAAGGAAGTATTTACATTCGAAATATATTTTGCATTTTTAACTAAGTATGGTTATGAAAAATATATGTTCTTAAAATTTGATAAATATTAATATCATATCGTACAAACCAGAGGCAAATTTCGTCTTTATTATAATATAAAAGTTAAAAAAATGCTGTTCATTGAATATATTTTTTAGATTTCTATATAACTTATATTTTCAAATGTTATACTCTCCTGACATTAATATAATTTTATTTTTATGTAATAATTTCACAAAAAGGTGGTTACCATACAGACAAATAGGCTAAAAAGTCAACAACGTGATATATAACGTTTTGAAAAAAGTCAGTGTATACCATTAGTTATATTCCAGTTGCCTGAGATTCTTACATTCTGTATGGCGATAATATGATTTCTGTTTATAAATTTGGTAATATTTTGTCAATTCATCTGTCAACAGCAGACTGAATGATGTCATCACTGCAATTCAGCTTGATATTTTATTCTTCATAATATTAAAATCATTTATCGAATACTATTTGTACCAAACAGTATCATTCTGGTGAGAAGCTATACTTTTAAATTGCCTGTCACAGGAAGTCCCTTCAAGAAGTTTAAGGAGGTATTGGAACTTACACTTTTTCTCTATTACCGATTTGGAACACTCCCATGATTTTAAAGACTGATTGATCAAACATAGCAACTACAGCATCAAAATCACAGTGATATATATATACATATATATATATATATATATATATATATATATATATATATACATATACATATATATATATATATATATATATATATATATATATATATATATATATATATATATATATATATATATATAATTGAAAACGTATATATCCTCTTCTATACTGGTACAGCTATAAATATTTTGTTTACATACAGCTTTACATTACATAACTACCAATAAGTGTTTTATATGAGTACTGCATTACTATGCAATGAAGGATTTGTTCTTAGGTTAATATTTAACGAGACTCAAGCAGCCGATCGAATGTTCCGAATAATGTTCAAATGTAATAGTTATAGTTAATAACATGAATGATGCTTTCTTGTACTTGTAATATTGTAGTAAGTGAGTTTACACAAATAGAATAATGAGAGAAATACTAGTATATATTAGCGACAGCAAGACATTGCCGTTGTTGCACCACTCATAGCATGTTACACCCCTCATATTATGTTACACTCATCACTGTATGTTACACCCCTCATAGTATGATACAACCTAATATTATGTTACACCCATCACCTATGTTACACCCGCATATTATGTTACAACCTCATATAATGTTACACCCCTCATATTATGTTACACCCCTCATTTTATGTTATGCTGTAATTAAAGATAGTATAACAATTAAACAATACAATTAATAATAAACATAACGTATGTTATGTATTTACGTCTGTGTTCATAATTTTAAAAAGAGTGTTATAGTTTCCCTGCAATAGTGTTATCATATTAAATTGTAGCTAACATGGACAAACTTTGGTGTCCAGATCTCTCCTAACCTGGTCATTTGAATTAAATTTTGAGTATCGTTACATGAAACGCATAGGCTATCGTTACGTGAAACATATAGGCTATCGTTACGTGAAACACACAGGCTATCGTTCCGTAAAACACATATATTAATATTAATAACAAGGTACATAACAGATGCAATGTCTCAACAATAACAGGTAGCGTCATATTGTCACTCTTAATTGGCTAATAAAAAAAGACCACCGGCTAATCTGCTAAAAGTAAAATTTAGCCAAGGACTTTGGAGTCGGTTGGAAAAGACCTCGAAAGGCATCACAAACCTCTTCAAATCGTTTTTATGAATCAATAACCCAATTAAACTCCTCTTCAAATGGCTACTTGTCATAAAAAACGACCCCGCCTGTGACCTTCACAGACATAGGACTACTGATAGGACCATCCAGTAAGAATTCAATGACACCCCTGTAATTTGTGATGAATATATAGCGCAAAAATATTGCTAGACCCTCGCTAGCTCTACGTACTTTCAATACTGTTATTAGTCGGTACACTTTGAAGATCCCGTCTAACCAACAGTTTATGCATATATATATATATATATATATATATATATATATATATATATATATATATATATATATATATATATATATATATATATATGCCCCATTACCAATCATATCGGAACAGCTGCCAAGTAACACACAGACGCACCGCGAGTGTGGTACTTTTTAAGAAAAAGTCGCCCAGGGAAGAACCTGGGCACGAAAACCAAACTACCGAACGACTGATCCGCTCTCAACCCCAATCCCCTCGCATCGGGACTGTGACTGTGTGATCATCGTCGGGTGTGCATCACCATTCCCCTCGAAAGGGAACAGATACTACACATGATCTTAGCCAAAAGGCCATGAGTGTGTTTGCTAGATATCCAAGTTCTTTCCTGCACCGACAGAAAGACCGTGTTATGTGTGTCTGGTATGTTTAAAGATCAAGTGGAAAGCTTCAAATATAACTAGTTGTGCATGAATACCTTTAATATCCGAAATGGTAACGCATAATGCAACGTACTTTGAACCTGAAGTCCAAAGTCGATGTCTAGTTTATGCTTTCGTACAAGGCAACGTATGCCAGCGTGTTAGTAGACTTGATTTTACATTTTATTTCACGTACTCCTGGGAACATTTGTAAACATTAAAATTACACATTCACGGATCAAGAATGTTGGTAATATGTCTTTGAGCTAATTGCATACTGTCTTAATGGCACTTTATTAGCCTTGTTATTGCTATAAGTTATTAGTGGAACATATTTAAAATATTTGCATTTAATACTAATCTACAAACTTGCACAAGGCTATCATGAAATTTCATGTTAGGGAAACTTTTAGGATGTTTTTACAAGATTTCAGTTTTGTCCCCCTTTTTTCGTGTTTCATCCTTCATCTTTGATGTTATTCCGTTTGAAAACAACCCAGACTGCTAATGCATTTGCATATATTTCATCATATGTCATGTGACATATTTCATCAAATGTCCTCCCATCGCGAAGAACCAATGCACAAGAAACACTAATAATGGAATCTCACTAAAACACGTTAGCGGTAATTTGCACCATTTTCAACAACCTGTAAGAAAAAACAGAAGAAAAATGATCTCAGATATGTTCACCAAGACTTAAAGTGACTTTGGGATTTTTTCGTTGCCGAGATCAACTATTACTATCTGATATTTAATATTTACCAAATCTGACCCAAAATCATGAATTAATCATGATAGATCACATGACATTTGTTATGTCGGGAGCTATGACATATAATCAATCAAGTCAATATCATTAAAATGCGATCAACATAATGAAACAAATCTAGATACTTTCAAGCAAATCATAAATAATAAAAAAATGGAAATTAAGTTGTGGATGGGGCGCCATATCTAAACAAGATTAATAGTGTAATATGGGCTCGTGGTTGCAAAACGTAGCCTGATATGGAGCTAAACTAAACACGTGCGTAGTTGAAATCTGAAATTAACTTTATGCAACATTAATGAAATTAATTAATCCAGCGTTATACATTCAAAGAGGGCAACCACATGACCTTTTTAAGTAAAAACATAAACTTTTTATTATTTTAAGATGTATAAATTCTCACCTCTCTTTGGTCAAAATGTGTTTGAAACCCATTTGAAGAGACTGGTGGCTCAGATATCATTGATGCTCTCGGAATTGGTTTCTAAGAACAAAATTTTGAAAGAATACGACTGGTTAAGATGCTACATGCATAAAGAGCAACGATTTAATTGTGTTTGCCAGATAAACAAAAAGTTTGCCAAACTTGCATTCTTGAGCAACGGATTGTATTGTTGGTCGTTGAGTAGTCAGTATATATACAGAGATACTTGAAACATTAATAACTTCCATTGTTTACAAACATGAATTGTTTGTATATAGCGTCAACTTGAACAACACTTTTTACTATAGTTGTGTTTGGACGTAGCAAACATGTGTAAATAACCTCGGATTTGTTATGTAATCAGCCTGCAAACAAAACATCACAGCTAATTATTCTTTTGAAGATGATATGTATGGGATATGACCATAGTTGCCTGCAAATGTTAGACAATGGAATATGGGTGTAATGCTGGCGGAAAGATCGGGTCCTGGGGACAAGGATAACACCAGGTCCTCTTTCTGCGCACTTTATCTCTGCTTTTATGAAAATGATAATACACATTTTCTTATCTCATATTTTCTTGAGCGGTCTCCATATTTTGACCCACGCGGCCGCGAGACTCTATAGCTTAACACACCTTCACACCCTCTATCCCTTTCGTCAGGCCTGAAAGTTTGTGGTTAATTTGAAACTGTTTTTTTTAATATATTTTTTCACATGCCTTTAGAGATATTAGCTGGCAAGACGAAGGACACCCATTCTCTTGGACACTTACGCCCAACTTAACTGATAACTTGAATCAACGATTGCAAGGATTGTAATTGTTATGCACTACCTAATAAGACATCCATCAGACAAACTGTATATCAGCATTGATACCACTACATACTGTACGTGTGCTTCAAATAACACAGCACTACCCTTAGCTGTGTGTTAATAGAAGGAAAACAAACACCACTCGTGAAATAAATATATATCCTTTAGTTCCCCGCTATTCAAACAATAAAGTCAAAGTCCAACTTATCATGCTGGTAAAGTATGCAAATGAAAAACAAAATACAGAGGGCAATGAAAAGCTTGAAGATTTATGGCAATCAATCAAACGTGTGAACAAAGTAATTGTCCACATGAGCGCTTGAACGGTGTCATATGATATAAAAAAAAACTATATTCATATAACTGTGGGCGGGAATCTTAACGGAATACAGTTTATACAAAAAATGTTCTGTGTTGTCTTTGCTCTTTTGCTGATCCTCAATATAAACATTTCGAATGAATAGTGTTATCACTCGATGTCTATAAAGCAACCACTATGCATTGTTGGTTATTAGTGATTTGATCTTGTCTTTCGTTTGCGTGATAGGTGTTTATTATATAATACTCTAACTATCTTAATAGTGATTGATGAGCTCATTTGGGAGGTTCCCAAATGCTGTCAGTATACTAAGTAAAATACATAACCCACTTTCAGACGCTTTGTCCTTCCAGTTATAACGAGCCTATGTGCATGAAGTAAAGCATAACTTTACTCAGACTAACATCACCTGTATAATGCAGCATTCCAAGGAGGTACTTATAGACATATTTTAGCTGATTTCCTTTTCTACTTAGCTACCTGTGTGGTTGGGGATAATCTGAACCAAAATCATTCAGTGGATCACATTGATAAGACAAATGACAATATTTAAACCTCACCAACATTTAACTGGATTATCCCAGCACCATGCATGTCAGCTTAGAATCATTGAAATTCATCAAAAAAGTACATTTAACATCTTATAATTAATTGTGAAAAGAAATGTGTTAATTGTGCTGTGATTTGGATAGTTGCAGGGAAATAATATTAAGTTCCGAATTGATAAGGAGGTGTTGTTTGGGACAGCGTACCACTTTCTCGAAGTTAGGATAACGTAAAAAGTTATATGGAAATATAGGCTAATGAGCTCATTTTCATAAATGTAACTGCTGTGACAACACTGTATAGAAATGTTATGTGTAACGTGGTAGTCTGTTTACTGCTTATTCAAAATTACCGTAGAAACTAACATACACTGGTAATGGTGGCGCTATTACAAACATATTAAGAGTCGAATCATTCGAGACAAACCTAGTTGTCTTTTAAAGGGGAGGCTGGTAAGCACATCGTTACTAACACACCCGCGTGAGAACCTCTGACTTCTATTTATTGCTAAGGATCCTTCTTCATTTTTAATGTTTGTTTTGCCAAGAAAGATTAACAAGTTAACTTTCTATTTTCTTCCTTCCTCTCGACAAAGAGACAACAGAAGTAAAATGTTACATCCTGTCATTCCAAAGGACAAATTCTGCGTAATATATCTGCGAGCTAATTTGCAGTACTTTGAAAGTTCAATTGGTTTTCAAGATGTTAATGATATCTGATGACAAAACAGACATTTTTCTTACCGGTTCACCCATATGTTCAATAGTAGATGCTATAGCTTTAATTCTTGTCGATGTACCGTCTATCTCATCTGAAATTGCAACATCGTTAGCATTCGCATGGTAACCATTTTTCCGCAAAGAGTAATCTCCATTTCCGATAACCGTTGTCATTTCCAAGTCACGGTTAATCCTCATTTTTCTTTGCTCTTCTCTTCTTTTGGTACAGATTGGAATACATATTGCTACGCTGAACATGATGCAGATGATTACAAAGAGGGGAATAGCGATACCAAGACCGGTGATTAGTCCATACCTTGGTTTATCTGTCAAGAAAATAATACTTGTATTACATTGGAGAAAATATCCACCCTTTCCTGCGTCAAACAACAACGAATATAACTATATACATTTATTTATATAAATATATATATATATATGTATATATATATATATACATACATATATATATATATATGTATATATATATATATAAAATATATATTTGTAAAGCGCACAGATACATCGCGCGTAGTGCGCTATATAAGAGTTTACTTACATTACATTTACATGAGAAATTTATCAAGACATATGAAACACGTGAAATATATTATGACATGACATGGTTAATTCAGATACAAAATACCTCTTTAAACGTCTTTCAGTTCCATAAAACTGTTAAAGTTAGAACGCACGTGTGTCAAATGAATAGTGTTAACAAAAGCAACACCCTTACTGTTAGATGACTGTTCTACACCAACATTCTGTGAGCATTCTTTAACAAAGTAAGCCTCTATACCCAATATTTGTTTCGTTACGATGGGCAACAATTACACATGTGTTTTATAGGAGCTGCACAGTCATCATGTTAGAGAGAGAAACAATCAAACGGACATTCACCATAGAGGCCTAATTGATGTCCTTTGAACATGATATTATTTTCCTCCATTTGTCCTAAATTAACAAAGACTCGTAATAAAAGAAGGAACGAGAGATGACAACGGTTTCTATGCGAGTGCACATAGTGATGTACAACTTACCAACATCAAAACAGTATATGCCTGGCTGTGAAACACCCAATATTCCATAGTTATCGTAAAAATCTGATTTGCACGAACAGTTATAGAGTGAACCATTAATTTGGTTGCACATCCCAAGGTCAGGGTGGCATACATTATTAGCGTCATCATCACATGGATTGGTACCATCGACAATTACTGTGAAGAGAGATATATGAGACAAGTTATAGTTCTCCTAGTTGTATGCATATTAACTTAACAGTACCAGAATGAGGCAGTCTGAGCTGGTAACTTGACAAAACATCGACAATGTCCTTGTTATGCAGTGATAGCTACATACATTCACGTATGATACTTTCGACTGTTCACTTTATCTTTCAAAAGAACATCAACTCTAAAAAAAAAACTAGGTCCAAAGCGTTTGTATCAGCTATGTACTCAACCAAGCATATCGTCTACTTTGTACCTTACATTTGGGGATAATATGTGAACGTCAGTATTTCGCAGGCTAATTACAAGGCTATTTTACCTCACAAGTGGATAAGTTCATGTTTAATCCCATTTGTGACATTCTGAAGTCAATCGGAAAGCTAGCAAAGTTAATGTAATTTTAAGATTGAAAGACATCTAACAGTGTTTGGAGGTTCACCCACAGTGTTGTCTGGAATATGTTTTGATGTTTTAGTTATTGTTCTTAATTTATGCAATGAGCATTTTAAAGATTCAATTTTAGTCAGTAGAAATATAGCAACTTTCCCAAGGACGAATTTGTCTCTTTGTAATAATGGACCATATTATAACGTACAATAATTACCTTTACTTTCTATTGGGTAACCTAACGTAAAGTTAAGGCTGAGTCCTGGTAAAGTATAATTATTTTCTGAAGCCGATTGCCTTTCTAACTCGACCACAAGAATATTTGTAACATCCTCTGGGGTTACGTTCTCGCTCGCGTCATATTCAGTCACTACTTCTGTGATAATGCTCCCATCAGCAAACGACTGGATGTAACAATTCACAAAACCACGTTGAACGTTCGTATACCGTCTTGTTAAGGCGTCCTCGAACTAGAAACACAAAGATAAAATATTTAAACTTTAAAATAATCGTTCCTGAGCACGTTTAGATTTGAAGATTTGTTATTGTAGTGATGGTGTTGTCTATCTCTTTTTTGGTTTTCCTTTTGCGATTTTCATCATTTTCGTCTCATTTAATTTATGTCACTATGGTAGGTTTTCCTTTAGGATTGAAGTGAATAGACAGTTGTCAAAGTGAAACCAAAAATTGATTGTTGTAATAGACTTATACAAATAACGTTTTGTAGGCACCAAGTAACACGACAAACAGTTATTATACTTTACGTATGGAATCTAATTTGGTGGTTCTCTTTACCAGTATTTTAGAGTATTGTCTAGCGCAAACATTTGCAAAATATGATGTTTTTTTATTACGCATAATGTCCACATATATCTTCTTATAGAAATTTGTTGGATGATATAAAAATAAAATCCCACACAATCAGTCTCACTGGCAATCATACGACTGATATCTACATCCGTGTTAAGCAGTATATGGCATATTCGACTCCTAGAAATCAACAAAGAAAAAGAAAAAAAAAAGGCTCTTGCTAATACAAATATTAACAATTTACACTTAAAATATTGAACTTACTGCTAAACACACGTCAGTTTGCAAATTTTGAAACTCACTGCTTTCTTCATCCGTCAAGTTGGAACTATAATTACCATTTAAGCTGACCGTCGTTAATACGCTCTCTTTTACTGATGAAAAAATAAATAACAACTTGTGAAAATATATTCGAATTGTCACAAAATTATTTGAAATTACGAAAATGTTACTCTTGTTCAAATATAAATTCATTAAATGATGCCCAACAAAAACAAAACAAAAAAGCAAAGGAACTGTGAATAATCATGGTGGCCCTTGTTTAAACTTAGATCAACATATGTTGGCCAACCTCAGCTCGCTGTTTAACAACAACAGCAAAAATAACGAAAACTTTCTCTTATACACCGACTCATTTTTATTTAAACACTATTTAATGTGCTAGGACTTTAGGGCATAGACATTTAATTGACATTTTTGGTGATAAAGTTATTTCATACTTACAACTTTTTTTTACGATGACATTACGTAGAATGTATTTTGGCATTGCTATCGATATTATGTGCATTTGTTGTATAAAGTCGGTGTTACATGACATAATAAAGAGCTCTTTCAATGTCCTTTTAAACGTCAGCGTACTTTATTTAAATTAAAAGGAACGCGCAGTGTGCGTTGTTAGATGTAAAAAGGTGAATGTATTCATATAACTACAATACAGAATACTTAATAATTTACCAATGCATTCGCCATTTATATATTCTTCTCCCGGAGGACACGCACAAATACGTGTTTCCCTGTCACATACACTGTTTGTCTTCCCACTACACTGCTGAACTGCTGTGTCTGCACCACATTCTGAAAGAGACACACAAATAAAAAGGGGAACAAAACGTTAATGTAAGGTGAACTGGGCCCATATCTACTAAATTATTTGAAAATAATCAACATCCTGTTCTACAAACAAGCTTGTTCTTTTTGGTTAAATTTGACATTATTTTCACTGAGAATGTGATGTATTTAAGTATCAACCCGTGTGAGATATAACCAAATTGAATAATTTGTAAACTACTGCAGCTGAAAGACTTAAAAATATCAGGTAATCGGTACGATATTGTGGAACATTGGCTTCATTGTCTGCTGATATGACAGAGAAAACTAAGTGGTTGTCTCCTCTCGAAACGAAATAATCCAAGGCTTTACCAAACAGTATGGCGTCATCATATGTTAGGCATGCGACTGCTCTGTTTACTGTTTAGTTTGCAAAGCAACTAAACCGAAGGTGAGTAATCTTATACGTTTTCTCAACTTACCAATGCAAGTTACATCTGATGGTAAGCTCCATTTATTATCCCCTTCGCACGTGACAGTATCATTTGTTAAAGAGAGCACCTGTGTATGATCTTTACACTGTAAAGAAACTGACTCGCCAGCAACATATTTGTATTTCTGTTGTGTCACTGTGACTTCCTCTGATACGTTGTAGATGTAACAAGTTGAAATTTCAAGTTTCGCATCCTCTGCAAAGAAGATAGAAACAAATTCAGGAGATACATTAATCAACAAACTGATCTATTATCAGTTGTAAATTAGTCTCGCAATGCAAGTCATGGTTAAAAACAAATATCTAGAGATTGAAATACAAAGCATTTTATAATATTTAATTTCAATTTTGATCTTTCGGAAGTGAAAACAAAACAGGACAACAAAACAAACAAACAACATAAGATGTTCCGTAACAATTCCATATCATAGGAATGAATATACTCTTTGTACCATTACAAATACGTATTTTTTCCCCCTATATTTTAGACGTCGATAATTGATTTCACGTGTATCATTTCCAAGCGAAAAATGAGAAAATTATTAGTAAGTCTTATCGACAAGGAAAGTGACGTGTTTTCACTGATTAGAATGGGATTTCAGGTATTTACCTCAGTAATCCCAATCTGCTGTGACACTAAGCTTTACAATCCTTACAACTTAGTATCGTTCCTCATTAAAGACCTTTTGTTTCTTGGGTAAGGGAATGCGTGTTGGGTGTTTTCAGAAATCGTGGTCTATTTTTTAAAGCGTTAACTAGAAATTTCACCACAATGTTTCAATTCCCCCCCATAGAGTGGCAGTTGAAGAATTTTAAGCCATTTCCTGAAATCAAGATAGCCATTGGCGTCCACAAATGTGGTCAGAAATGTACATTTTGACCAATATATATGTTAATATCTAGAAACGAGTGGTAACACAAACCTAAGCAACTTGGCAGTTCTGTACCAAATGTGCCAGTCTGGCATGTAAGCTCGCCTGGGCCAACCAAACTGTAGCCAGTTTCGCAATTAAATGTAACACTTTCGTCATGATTATACTGGGATTGATCTGGAACCAGCTGGATGTTTGAATCATCTGGGAATTCTGGTCTTTCACAAGGGTTTTCTGTAAAATAAGCATCACACGAGTGGTTTGTATTGATATGATTATCAAAGGCTGTTCGGTTCATCTTTATAATTACTTTGACTTGATCTCAATCTGGCAGTAGTTGGAAGAGGCATATTGTTCATTAGGTAAGATAAACATAAGTCAGTAATTCATATAACAAAACAATTTAAAGTCAGTACACGTCATCAATAAGTATTAAGATTTCAATGCAGTTTGGAAAAGTTTGCTGGTAGCATGGATACTCACTTAATTTGCGACCCACGTAAGATAATGGTCAACATTACGGACTTCCAAAGCTCAATTTAGAAAAAAATAATCTGCGTAAAAGCCCTAATTTGTATAAAATTTACTCCATGCATGGCGGCAATGATATATAGAATACTCAATAATATTTCTAAAATATTCAACGATAAACGTCCTCAAAGAAGGAATTTATGGGACTGATTGAAGTAAACATACCTTCGCAGGTGGGAGTAGGATTGTTAGGGTCCCATATACCAGTGGTGGTACAAGTTGCCTTTAACGGTCCATCTAAATTGTAACCTTCCGGGCATGAGAAGGTAATTTCTGATTCTGGGTCGTACTGAAATTGATATGGAGAAACCTCCACATTTGTGTCCACTTTCATGGGGAATTCACAAGTTATTTCTGCAAAAGAAAAACTATATCGATGACATGTATACTGCAAGAATATCCTATCTAGAGTTTATGATGAGGCATTGAAGATTTATTATTTTAAATGGTTTAGGATCTGTTTGGTAAACTTTGCTACTTGTCCTTGTAAAACTAAACCCTATTAAACACTAAAGTATGTGTAAACTTTGTTATAATAGTCTGTTTTGACTAGAAACAGTGACATAGATAAATATAAATGGTTGTGCAACTATGCAAACATCACTAAAGTAAGTGTATATATAAAGGACAATATTCATTTCAGATAAAACCTCATCATAAATAGGAATGGATGTTAACTATGTAAAGTCTGTTGTAATATAGAACAAAACGAGGATGCTCTGTAGAAAAAAATGTTCCCCTTTTGCGCTCTGTAAACACATTTAACAAACCTATCGAGTGTTGCTCAAATAGAAAAAAGGCAAATTTATCAAAATAAGATCGTTTTCGGAATAAGCGAAATTGAATGAGTTTCCTTCGATTATCAACATGTTATCGCCTATATACTTTACACTGATCACATCAGGCAAATATCAAATGAAAAACTTATACAGTTGAATCGTTACATCATTGCTAAAATGAATAGTGCTTTATATAACGATCTATTCATATGGGATTTCTGTATCGACTCAACATCACATAATATTACTAGCAGCTCTATTTTTATAGCTTTATCATAAACTATATATATTTATATTACTTATATATGAGGAATCTGGAAATTAATTATTGCACTACGAATTGGTTAAATATTCGCATGTTAACAGTCTAACAGTTTTGGTAAGCTTGATGAAGCTAAATGTTGTTAAGAATACCAATTATTTAACATAATGAATTGTGTTCTTGGATTTCTTCTTTAATCTCGTTAAATTATCTTTGCAAAGTTATCAGCAAAATATATCAATAATGTTTTGGATGTTATAATCCCAATTTCCTACCACTATCTCATTTTTGGACTTAAATGGTCAGTATTATTAAATTCTTTACTGGTTGGCGCAACTTCTACCCAAGTATCTAGATTGTAAAAGATACTGGTCTGCTCGATTTGTTCACACAGCGAATAAGTGTACTGGAATTTTCTCCAATACTGGAATAGCTATATTGGTTACCTATAAATCTACGCATATATTATAAAATCGTCATTTTGGCCCTCTGAGCCCAAATTTGGATTTTAATTTAATACCCAAGTTACCCATGTGATATTTTGCATCAACAATCTTAAAATGGGCCAATTAGATTACAATATCTTAAAGAACTTCGTGATCCAGTGTCTCGATTGAAACGATCGGGCATCGCAGCTATTATTATGCTACCCCCCGTTTGTGGAAATCACTTCCAGTAGATCTGGACACACTTGATCAGTGTTACGCATCGTCCTTAAACTCATCTTTTTGCACATTGTTATTAGATGCTTTCTTCTTCGTTCGTTCTTTTTGTCATCACCTGTTTAGCGCATTGAGCAACTTTTTTCGGATTCTGCGCTACTTAAGACTATTATTATTTAACATTATTATGGTTTTCTAAGGTCATTATTATTATCTAAGATGATGAAGATGATGACGACGACGACGACGACAATAATGATGATGATGATGGTGGTGGTTACGACGACGACGATGACGATGACAATGAAGATGATGATTATTATTATAATCATCCACATTATGACTCAGTTGGCATTACTGGTACACTGGAAAAAGTAAAAATATGGAAAATGTTATTATTACTTGCAGTTGTTGTCGGTGAAGGAGCATTGGTTTTGGTAGTGCCTGCATTTGTTATTGTTGTTGATGCAGCTGTGGGTAATAAGACGTTATTTTTCATGGAAAACAGTTTTATAAAAATTCGTCGTTGTGAAATAATGGTGCCAGCTATTGATTTGCTTATCACAACATATCTATATTCATCACTGCTTTCATTCATGTTAACGTAAATTTAACATTGACATGTGAATTTAATTGATTAGATGTCACTTTTCTATTGGTTCAAGATGGAATGTCTCTGATACTCTTCTTTTCAAGACCCAGTTCTAAGACTTTGATCAATACTTTGTCAAGGACTAATAGCAGTAGAATTGATATAGAAAATACAGGTATGCTGATTTCTTTACATTCCTGTTGAAACCGTACGCGAGGTATGACCCGAGCCACTTGTTGACGTATTAATTGAAGCCGATACACTCATCTGAGGGAGAGTAGCCCATCCTTGTTGATATAATGCTTGGGAAGTGGAACGTTGCTTAGACAAACATCATACTCTTGAAACTCTATTTTTCCTTATTTTATGTCAAGACATGATCAATTCTACATCATAGCTATGACGTTTGTCATTGAATAGGGGTTACAGCAATGTATTCTGTGTTCTTACCTGTGGTAGCTGTGGTGACACCCGTACTAGATGTTACTGTGGTTGAAACGGCTGCGGATTAAAGTAACAGCCGTCAATTAATTACAAGTTACACTTCAAATACTCATCAATGACGTCAAAACGTACACCCAAACTCTATGGTTCATGACTTTGTCAATGACGTCGATGTTAACAGTCATCAGCTTCATCTTGAACAAAGTCCATTCTCTGCAATCTGATTACGGCTTTTTGGTCTCTTTGTCATTTAGGGATGATGCAACAGTTACTTTACCGTAGCCTACCTATTACGGGCTGTTAGATGATGTGTTAAACTCCTGACGTAGATTCGCTTCATTACATGTAATTTGTTTTTTAAAGTAAACCTTTACTGTTCAGTTTTCTCAAGTGTGAAATTATGGTACGAAGGAGAGAAAAATAGCCATTCAGAAAGGACATGTAAACCACTTGTCGAGTGTTGTAATAACGCTATTTAAATCAGTCTCTACCTACCTGGAACAGCAGTAGTAGTAGTAATAGTAGTAGTAGTAGTAGAAACTGCTGAGGTAGTATCGGGAGTGGTCGTTAGTAAACTGGAAGCTGTTGATGACATATATAAAAAGTTAATTATACGAAATCGTACCAAAGAGTACGTAGAACTCAGTTTGAATTCCATCAAAGAGCATGTAGTAGGGTGTCATAGAGCAAGACAAATAGTATGATCACCATGTTAAAATATAAGTGACCGTACATTTTCTCCTATATAAATATTTAAAGCACAACATGGTTGAAGATTTATATGACATTATTTTCGTATAGGGTATTATAATTATTGGACAAAGATATTGTTCACTATACGATTTCATTTACGTCTAACTATCATCGTTGTGAAGTTAAAAAGACAACATTTTGAGCTAAAGTAAGTCTTTGCATCACTTAAAACAGAAACGAATGACGTTAATAGTTGTGGACACTTACCAGTTGACTGTAAAGTAGATGAAACTCCATCTGTTTTTAAATCAGTGGTAGAAGTTATAACTGTGTTAGTGATATCCAGGTCAGTCGTTATTAAGCTATCGCTGGCGCTGGTATCTGTGAGAGTTGTCGTCACCTTACTTGTTGTACTATCCGTTACAACTGTGCTAGTTTCATCCGCTATGATTGTACTAACATGGTCACTAGTAGTCAAGTCTGTAAGTAATGTTGTCTTCATATCATCTGTTGTTAAGCCTGTCATAGTAAAAACATCATCGAAAAATGTTGTCACTTCACTCCCTGTGCTTGGCAGACTGAATGTTGTGCTGCCTTCAACGGTACTGGAGTCTACCATTAAAGTGGTCGTAATCTCACCAATATTTGTACTAATATCAGTAATTGACGTCGATAACGTGTCACTAGAACTGACATCTGGTAATACTGTAGTGACAACATCTGTATAAGTCTTTGTTGTACCAACAGTTCCGCTAGTAGTCAAGTCTGTCAGTAATGTTGTCTTCATATCATCTGTTGTAAAGCCTGTCATAGTAAAAACATCATCGAAAAATGTTGTCACTTCACTCCCTGTGCTTGGCAGACTGAATGTTGTGCTGCCTTCAACGGTACTGGAGTCTACCATTAGAGTGGTCGTAATCTCCCCAATATTTGTACTAATATCAGTAATTGACGTCGATAACGTGTCACTAGAACTGACATCTGGTAATACTGTAGTGACAACATCTGTATAAGTCTTTGTTGTACCAACAGTTCCGCTAGTAGTCAAGTCTGTCAGTAATGTTGTCTTCATATCATCTGTTGTAAAGCCTGTCATAGTAAAAACATCATCGAAAAATGTTGTCACTTCACTCCCTGTGCTTTGCAGACTGAATGTTGTGCTACCTTCAACGGTACTGGAGTCTACCATTCGAGTGGTCGTAATCTCACCATTACTTGTACTAACATCAGGCATTGACGTCGATAACGTGTCACTAGTACTGATATCTGGTAATACTGTAGTGATGACATCTGTATAAGTCTTTGTTGTATCAACAGTTCCGCTAGTAGTCAAGTCTGTAAGTAATGTTGTCTTCATATCATCTGTTGTAAAGCCTGTCATAGTAAAAACATCATCGAAAAATGTTGTTACTTCACTCCCTGTGCTTTGCGGACTGAATGTTGTGCTACCTTCAACGGTACTGGAGTCTACCATTAAAGTGGTCGTAATCTCACCATTATTTGTACTAATATCAGGCATTGACGTCGATAACGTGTCACTAGAACTAAAATCTGGTAATCCTGTAGTGATGACATCTGTATAAGTCTTTGTTGTACCTACAGTTCCGCTAGTAGTCAAGTCTGTCAATAATGTTGTCTTCATATCATCTGTTGTAAAGCTTGTCATAGTAAAAACATCATCGAAAAATGTTGTCACTTCACTCCCTGTGCTTTGCAGACTGAATGTTGTGCTACCTTCACCGGTACTGGAGTCTACCATTAAAGTGGTCGTAATCTCACCAATATTTGTACTAATATCAGGCATTGACGTCGATAACGTGCCACTAGTACTGATATCTGGTAATACTGTAGTGATGACATCTGTACTCATACCGATAATATTTGTTGAAACAGTATCACTGCTACTGGGAAGTTCGGTCGACGCAACTACTGTACTAGGAGGCTGGGATGTGATGTCCGGAAGAAAAGTCGATGTCATATCCTGTAGTGTCGTAAGTAACGTTGGCGTTGGAGTTGTAGGCTGTGTTGTTGGATATGTAAAGTTTTCGATTTCTGTAATAAAAAAAAATAGTTACCGTTAAAATTTATATCGTAAATGTTATACAATATAAGTGTGTAAGGAAATTATGTCCATCTGTTTTATTGAAAATAATATCGGCAAAAATAACAACGGCTGTAAAAAATATCCATTGATATATTTTGAAATATACTAATTGCGAAATTTGGAGAAAAAAAAGACGGTATCATATTCTTTGTTGTTGGATTGAAAAGGTAAGTTGAAGAATGGTGGCACTGCTCCTTAGTTCTATAGTCTAATATCTTATGATTATATAAATATATTAAGTACATCGAAATTATGAACCTAATGGAAATACATAGTTTTAGGATATTTATTAGTCAGCTTTCTTCAAACGATGGTGAGTGTTTCCAACTATGAAATCCAGTGTAATTTGTTCTTCAGTAGCAAGCCTAAGTTAAGTATTTAATTGGAGAATATTCATGTTATCGTTTACTTTGGGCTTTCTTCTGTTGTCAGCAGAGTTGTACTTTAAACTAGGTTAGTCCAATTACTTTAGCTGTAATGAGCCTACACACGTAAATACCTTATTGAGCGGTATCCTATATCCACTTGTAAAAATCAGTTGATTATAATGGTTTGAAACATTTATCTCTTTTTTTTGTCTGTGCGATCATCTTTTAATTAATAACGCTTATATATTAGCTCTTCCTTCTGTTGTGTTGATAATTATGATCTATTCGAAATTGGGTGGACTTTGTATAGCTATAGAACAGAATCATCTTACCAAAGCATGAAAAAAGATCTGGGGCGTCCCAAGAACCATCTGTACAGGTGACTATCTGTGTACCGATGCCATAGTATCCTAACGGACAGTCATAATAGACAACATTTCCGTGCAGAGTTACAGTAGACGATGCAGTGTTACCATTTGCGTCCTGCACGATAACATCAGATCCAATATTTGGTTCACAAGGTGCTGAAAAGATATGAAAGTTGAAACATTTTGTATTCTCATACATTTACAGCTAAAATCAAAGGTTCAGCATCATGGAGAATAGTTCAAGTTTAAACTTTTGTATGCTAATACATTTACAACTAAAATCAAAGGTTCAGCATCCTCGAGAATAGTTCAAGTTGAAACATTTAGTATTATAATACATTTACAACTAAAATCAAAGGTTCGGCATTCTCGAGAATAGTTAAAGTTTATATATATTCACAACTATTCGATCACTCCTTTTTGGCATTTACTGACTTTATATCACAACAAACAAATAATATTTCGAAAACCAACTGGTCGGTGATTTGAGATATTTCTTGAAAGCGGCTGTCTTTGACTTTGGATAAAGGCTTGTTTGGTAACACTACGTAATATACTACTACCATACAACATTTCCTTTGTTGTTAATGAAATATAGCATGATCGGTTCTGTTTTTCATGTGATTGATACTTAATATGATGATGTGCGTTTGTGTAGAAATGCCGTGAGCTCGTGTCGTCTTTTTCGTTAATCTAACCTTTACGCTAATTTGATGGCAAAATCTACACAGAACGATTCAAATTTGCTAAAGTATGCTAAATGCAGAAGCTAAATATATCAAAATCAACAAGTTATTGTTATTAGCGAAAGACAGAATTATTAAAGGAATGACCATATCGCAAAGTATATGATATTCATAGGAGATGTGGTACATGTGCACAGTCAAAATAGCACCACAAAGGATTAAATTAGGATAGTACGTTTCTTTTGAAATTGGTTTAAATGGAAGTCTATCCGTATGACTATGTCTATAATGATTAGCGGAAATTAGCTTCGGACATAGACATTCTATACATAGAATGAGTTTAAATTGTGTGCAAACAATTTTTAATGATTAATTGTATAATTTCATGTGAGGAAATTATCTCGAAATGTGTAAATGAAATTACATGTAGCGTTGCTTCCTTTATGAGTTTTAACATAAGCAACAACGAAAGGTGATATGTTCTTACCGAAACATTGTAGAATAGTTATATCCGGCGACCACCTGTTATTTCCTTCGCACCAGTATTGTGCTCCTTCGCTTGATAATCTGTAATTTTCCATTGCACATTGACAATTTTCAAATGCAAAATATTCAGCATAACAGTTTTCAATGCCCGTCAATCCGTAATTGTTATCATCACAATTAATGTTAGTTAACGCCGTATCAGGTAAAATACACTGAGTCGTTGTGTTACAACCTGAAAATTAACAGCAAAGAAGAAAAATCAGCTGCAATAAAATATTGGTACTTTTATTGTTTAAACATAGCTGAGAGATGGCGGATTTGTTTTGTTATATATTTTTTGCTTCTTTTAAAAGATATATTTTTATACCTTACACTCGTATAACATTTTGATGAATGACTACTGGTCACTTAAGCTGAATTGTGGATAATGTACGGACATACGATTAGCTTCTATCGACACGTTACTTTCTTAATATCAATAAGGACAACGGACATGCAATAAAGACAACAATCATCTTATTTATAGGCAAACGAAAAGGCGATTCGGGGGAGGAGGTAGGCCGGTGTCCCTTACTTTGGAATGTCAGGTAGGGATTGTGCAGGAGAGTTTTTTACCCTTACTTTTTTAACTAGGGATACACTCCACGGCTCCCAGGTGGATTTTTTCCCCTTTGTATTAGCAAAAATTTGCATCACGCAATGAAAATAATTTTTCGTTTTTTTTTGCAATTCAAGAAACTAAAAGAATCGTATCACCTCTTGCTTCCGGGATACACAGTTTATTACTTCTCCTCCCCTCCCCCATTACTTATCCTTTCCTACCTCCTTACGACACTGTCACCATTCGTTTGTCTATACTATATAACTGTAACATAGATTTTCGATAAATTTAGCAAATACTTTCCACGACATTGTATAACATAATGCGACATGCTCATCTCTACCATTACTCAAGTATACTCAAGTATCCACATAGAAATGTAAGTTTACACATTCTACGGCACTCGACAATGCTCTCGAGACCGATCTGGTTGAACCAAAAGTGCAAATGTGATACCAACAACTCTATAAACCATCAATTCGTATTCACGGAAATCAATATTTCCCTAATACTTCTTTCTGTTCGGGATTTTGCCTTAGAAGATCTGAATAATAATAATAATAATAATAATAATCATAATCATAATCATAATAATAGTAATAATAATGCTTTACATGATGATTTCGGTTGGAATTTTGCAGAACATTTCATTGCCCTTTCATTAAATTGAAAACAAATATTTCCACGTTATAAGAATAATTGAAAATGGTAGGAAACATTGGAATATTTATCATTGTGGTATTTTAATGAGTACATCACGCTCCGTTTAAATTCAGTAGAATTATTACGTACTGAAAACAATTAAAATATATTCTGGAATAAAAAAAAAAAATAAATAAAACTAAAAGGAAAGGAAAGAACTGTCTTCTTTTTGTCATTACTGATGACAATCCGACACTAGGTAGCTATTTATTAGCAACGTGTGATTATATGTCATATTACAATAAAATACCTTTTTATTCATATATAGGCGTATTAACCAACGAGAACACTCCATAACAAAACAAAAGTAAATTATCCGATAAACTTACTTGCTGTGCTGGGTGAAGGTGCAGGAGTAGTTTGTCCACACACATATACTATCAAAAGTACAGAATAAAGTACAAATGTGGTAAAAATAAAGATCCTATCCATTCTGCAGAACGTAAAATGTGTTAGTTATCTCCTAAAATGAAAGCAGAAAGAAGAAGAATTGTCAGTTAAAAGCTTTTGAGAGATCAACAAGAAAGTATGTCTCTGATAATCCTTTCCCTCTGTAATCTTCAACTCGTACAAATGAGAAACTCCGGCTGTTACATCGCTTAAGAGTACCTAGTGAAAACCGATACAAATATTTACGAAACGATTCATATAATTACCCACCTTTGCTTTTATAGCTGCATCTTATCTTTACGTGCGGACCTCCCTCAAGATAAACACCATCGAGTATTCACTGGCTTGGACTTTGGACTTCCTATTAGTTCTGAGCGTAGTACGCGGCGCACAGGCTCAAGTCCATCGGTACGCCTATCGAAATTAGCAGTATGGTCAACGGCAATGCGGTATTGGTTTGAAATTTATTAACCAGAGAGGCGTTGAGTGGAATGTCGCTTGCCATTAGTGTGAAAACTAACGTTTAATAACTTTTTGAAGTAATTCATTGAAACTGCACCTATTGTTAAAGTATTTAAATATTGCCTGTCGGTTGGGTCTAGGGAAGTAAGTAATACACTGGCTAATTGGGCAATATGTCCTATATCATATGTTTTGCATAAAACGTTGTTGAAATCCCTAATTAGTACTGTATAATTGTCTGTGAAATTGACATTTCACTTTAGCCTATCCACTAAATAAGGAAATAGCCACTGCGTGGGCTAAAAGTTAAAACTGCCTACTATGTAAATTTTTTGATTTATTTCACTGTTAGACTCTAACGGGAAAACACAGCGTAACATTTTGAACGTACTTAGGAGATTGTCATAAAGATGATTAAAGCGTATGATCATCCCAGACGGATGCTACTTACATAAATGATACTCTCTAGCTTATAACGTTAGAAGTAAACCAGGAAGTTGTCCGTCCTTGTAAAAATCTTAAAGCAACGCGAAATAAGGAAGAATCCTGCCTCGGTAATAAAGAGGCAAGCTAGGAAATTGAATTGAGGCATGTATCTAGTTTCTTAATTCTTTCAGCTGATGACTTGAATAAGCTACATAAATATGTAGCAGTAACGGGGACAATGCTATGGGCAGTAATGATGGAGAAATGATGAGCACCATGCTGGTTTTCTTTCTCAATATGTTGACAATTGTTGTCACTCCTTCTCATATCATTTTGAACTTGAAAAGTATGCTGTTAATATTTTGAACAAGATAAGTCTGTTTTTAATATGTTCTGCCTGCTGCTTAATGTCAACGAAACTAAATATTACAGATATGCTATTTAGCAAAATGATAGTGGATAAATTAATAAAATATAACAAAAAACAAAAACAAACATAAAAAAAACAAAAACAAACAAATAGGAAAGCACCAGACTTCTGCTATAATATTTAAATGAAAAGATTCAACAATAGACTGCACACAACTCCCAAGTATTCTTTATTGTAGGCTGTTATGGTGTTTCAGATGACAGCACAGTCGACGTCAAATAATTTTGCTGTGGCAACTTTGGGGTGGAGTTAAGAACTTTGGATCTGCTATCGCTGTTCCTGCTTGCGCCCATCATTAGTCCTATCATTAAGCCCGTTTTCACCGTTGTTTGCATTCTTACTTGATTCGTGTGAGGTTTCTGAAACAAGCAGTGTATTTATGGTTCATCAGAGAGCTGTGCGTCAAAGTCTCAAAACCAGTTTTTGTATGAGAAACAGATTCGTTGGTAGATTTATTGTTGGAAGGTTATCTAGTGCGAATTGTCTTGCAGTTGGTGCAAGCGTGTATCTGCTGTGGGTGAAAGTATGGGTGTGTCATGGTGCTTTGGGTGTATGTAGGTGGGCGTATGGGTGTTTGAGGGGGTGAACGAAGGGAATCTCCAGTGGGTAAAATTACATATCATTTCATTATAAACCTATGTTAAACCTTCCAGGAAAGAATAACGTAAGATGCTTATGCCTTCTGATATAATTTAATTTAATATTTATTATTATTATTATTAAGAAAGATAGTGACCTTCACACCAGCAGTGTTTTCATGTCAGCTATTTTTCATGTATGGAAGGAAACGCCCATGATATAGAGAAAAATAAACAAACATTACCATCTCAGAACTTCAACATCTGTCAATCAGAGGTTTGCAATTGAAAACAAACATATTACACACAAATGTGCACATGCAATACTTGCATGTTAGTATATCTTTGCAAACATGATTCCGTAGAGCAGCTTACTGCTCACAACTCCCTGCTTTGAATTTTCTCAATACATATTAAACGCAAACAACTTATACATGCAATACTTTAGGAAATCCCACTTATTGCACGTTAGTATCATTTTGCAAGCATGATTCTGTATCTCACTGTCAACAGCTCCCTGCTTTGTAATTAACGTATAGCCATTTGCTAAACAATTACTTACAACCGAATATATTTAAATTATACAAATGCATTTCATAGTCAGCGTTTATATACTTGTGATGTTTAACATTGCCAGTGATACCGAAACATCCTACTAATAGGCAGAGCCTTAGTCATTGAATGAGGTGGGAAGGGACACTTTCCCATCCAAGTAAACATCAAATTTAATTCCAAACATTTAATAACACACCCACAAAAAAGCTTACAATTCTCTGAATCACGGAGCTCTCCTAACTTTTAGTTCCTTGATTAGTCAATAACATGTTATTTACATATGTATTGTGTGAAGATAGAATATGTTCGTGCACGCCAGGCTGTTATTTGCTTATTTCTTTGTACAATCAGAATTAATCATTGGTAAGTATATATGAATTGACGTTAGTAACAATTTCAAAGAAATGTGTCGCAACATCATATTCAGCCGTGTTTCGTAAGATTACAAAGTATACTCGCATTTTTAACAAATGATATCATTCTTGCAGCATATACGATTCCAAGGGCTAATGTAAGAAAATGAGTTCAGTTCTTCAAGAATTACTGCCCAAATGCAGATATGATGGTATTTCCAGTGTTGATGTAAATTGTACTTCTAACTCTGAAATTGGTGACATTGCGAACACATGTAATACTTTGTATGTCGACGATATAGGTGTCAATCTAGCAAATAGTATCGTCGGATCTGTTTGTGACCACCTGTTCTATCGACAAAACTTCATGACCAGGCTGATACTACTTTTACTCTCAATTCCATCTGTTTCAGTGATGTGGTACAGCTCTTGAAAGCAGTACCAGCCAACGAAGCAAGGTCTTGATAAAATACAATCCCACACAGGGCCGGATTAAGCTTGTGGGATGCCTGGGGCCAGCTTGGCGGTGGGGGCCCCCCTTTAGCAATTTTTGAACTACTGCAGTGGTGTCCGCCATATGCCCATCGTAACGATGTTATGGCACTAAAATTGACAAAAATCAAACCCATCTTTTCAATAACATATTGAGCGGTCGTTTAGGCCTACTTTGATACTGGACCCTACAGCAAATAGAGATATGCAAACACATATTTGCGGCGCAGAGAGGCGTCTGGTGTTGACGCCCCCTTGGGGAAAAACGTTAAGCCATATGAGTATAGCTGTTTTGTTTCAGTGCAACACAATTCCCTAGGGCCTCATTGACTCATCTGTTATGATCACAGTACTTACTTTTTTAGTTTTTATAAGAATGAATGCCAATAAAAGAGCTATTTTAAGAATTACATTATTGTTGATCATGTGTTTTTTTCTTTATTCGCAGAAATTTGAAAGAAAAGATAAGTGTTCATGTGTGGTGGGAAGAGGGGATGCTGAACCTCCAAATGAAATTTAAACATGCCCCATGCTTTTTCAGGAAAATACAAACACATTTTTGATGTATTTCCCCTTTTCACTTTTCTTTTACACTTCAACAATTTCATTGTAGGATGAATTTGCCCTGCCTATGGACAGGCTACCTCTTTTAGTCCGTTGATGGCCCTCTTTTACGATTTTTGTGGCTAAGCTTTTTTCATGTTGTCATTTGATTGAAAATGTCCAAAAATTCCAGCTTAGGTGGTCACCAGATCGCTCAATTTCGATGTAAAAATTGCACAAACTCCCTAGGTTGGGGCAGGGAGAACCACACCCTCTCCCTGCTCGGTCGCTCCACTCCTTGCTCGGGCGCCCTCGAGTTTTTACTCCATGAAAATGCCGAACTCCAGTGGCAGCGATGAAAAAGTGGGGGGGGGAGGGGCTGAAGGTATGTTCAGCCCCCCAATATTTGTCAAGTGTTCCAAGAAGCGGGGAGAATTTCGAAATGGGGGCTGAACTTCTTCTTGCTTGAAACACTCGGGAAGTGCCGTTTCCGGCCATCTGGGGGGTTCGAAAAGCTGAAAATTTTCTTGTACGCTCCGCGCCAACCAATGGTGGCGCTCCGCTTAGATAGTCCCCCGCGCATGACGACCCCCCCCCCCCACCCCCAGGTAAAACCTGGCTACGGGCCTGTTGTATGTATGTTCCTTGTTTGTAAATTGTATGTTGTAGTTCCAATGAAAAACAATCTTTGTGATCGATTGACGGTTATACGATCAATTGTATTGTTTGTGTACCTATATTGTGTACTTACATATCATTGTGGATCAAAGGCACTGTTTTTTCGGAGGTAGTAAACAACAGTACACTGTTTGCTATTTTGTACGAATTAGTGGTAAACTATACACGTTATGCACAGTCATCACAACCAGTCAGAACTCTAATGTAGTGTTATATTGAATAGGTTTATCTATTCTTAATTCCCTCTGTCCGTTTAGGTAGGCTGAGCATTGAAATATGATGCAACGCAGCAGTGGCGTAGCCAGACTTTTCCATCTGGGCGGGGGGGGGGGGCAAAGGGAGGGGGCGAAGGGTCTGATTGGTGGGGCAGACTAAGCTAGTACAAAAGACATACCAAACAGTTTGCATGACAAACTGTGACAAATCGGGTATTGTGTCAGCAATGTAGGGTACAGATGGTCACTCTAGTTAGCTGACGTTTTATGTTATTTCCACATAGGTATTATTAACGATAAAACAGATCACTGAAAAAGTCATCGATAACTCTCTTCAAAAATCTGAATAGACTATGCTTTTTCTGTCAGTATTCAAAGATGATCAGTATGATATCTGACTTGCCTAAGAGTGTAACCCCCCCTCCAATAAACAAAAGATGTTATCATTCCCCCTTTGGGCCCTTCTTTTGCACTGTCTAGGGCTCACTCAAACAGACTAGCGAAGGTTAATTCGCATATTCTGATGACTGTCTGCGAACTTGTCGACGAATTTCACGCCCTAGGATAAGGTGACCATATTTTCGTGAATGAAATCGGGGACATTTATTGCGTGACTGATACGGGGGAGGGTTTTAAGGGAAGGGGCTGTCCCCCTCCCCTTTGGAAAATTTTCAAGTGCCTAAGGTGCTTAGATGTGAAATGGTGATACTTTAAAGCGCTTTTTAAATCAATTTTATTTTCAAAAATGTAGCTTTTTCTTAAATGAAATCCACTTACTTTATGTGGTTCTTTGAGAGGTTGTGATTTGCTCATGCTCACACTATAAGTGTCGTTGTGTCGCCGTAGTTGCCATTTTTTAACAGTGTTTCCACTTTACACTGGCCCACCTGAAAAACTGGTTATAAGTTCCGTTCTGAGACTGCACACTTGACTAAATTTTGTTTTTACAATTATTTTACTAATAATGTGGGATATTTTTGATAATTCCTGAACATTTTGACGAATCTGGGACATTTTCGGGGACACTTGTTCATCGGGGACAGCACACTGTAATCGGGGACTGTCCCCGAAAATCAGGGACGTCTGGCGGGACTATGAGCTCAATACGGAAACACAAACGTATATACTAGGCTGTTCTGTGTTGAATGTACCTAACCCAAAAAACACAGCGCGATTTGTCGCGTAGGCGTAGCAAAACTTGTTGTAAGTTTCAGTCAAAATGCAAATTGTTTCTAAATACTGTGATATTCATTCTGCCATACACGCCACTCACGTGTGAATCATTTCGGAACACGATCCAAGGATCAGGGATAACCATGTGAACATAAACTGAACGTAGCCTCCGCTTGTGAGTGCCGCGGAGACCGTTTAATTAAATTGCCAACCCGTTTCCACATTTGACAATACGGAGACAGTGGCGTTTTTTCGCGCTGCTGCTTGGGTCAAATTCTTTTTCAAGGCAATGTTCCCATGGAAGTGATTTTAATTTAGGGCACCTAATTTCGCAGATAGAGAATTATGTAAAAGGTAAAGAATAAAAATTGCATAAAAACCATGGTAATATGCACATAGGCCCAGCAACATATTTAGTGTGCATTCAAGTTTTTAATATCAGTCAATAATTCCATTTGGGGGTGGGGGGGGGCAAGTGGGTTGGGAGGCGACCATTTCAACTGGGGGCTCCCGCCCCGCCCCTGCCCTCCCGCCGCCCCCCCCCCCCCCCCGCTGGCTACGCCAACAATTTTCATCAGTTGCAAGGGAGAAACTTTGCCCGTACACTGCTCGGGAGGAAGTCGCAGTTGCCAGAAAGAAGCCCTGCCCGCAAACTGCTCGTGAGGATGTCGCAGTTGCAAGGGAGAAACTCTGCCCCCCTCCCCCACTCCCGCACACTGCTCGGGAGGAAATCGACCTATTTGACCATGACCTAGTTTACGATAGTCTTCAAATCCCTACACGGAACGACCGATTGGCGAAACAGGAACATTTTCTAAGGACGGCTACTCGTTTAGGTCACATACAAAATTGTTCCCTCGTGATTGGTTGCATGTGTGTATTTTATCCCATAATACGCACTTAAATCAGAATCACCAGGCCTCACATGTTCTGCCTAAAACATGTCCCTATTATCAAAAATGAAATAATTGTAGATGAAGGAAATCAGTGAGTTTGCGCGCTCTTATGTGTCTTATTACTTTAACTATTAATGTCATGTTGTATCACGTTGTATTTCTGTCATCAAAGGTTGGCCAACATTAAACAAGTTTTCTAATTATAAAATGACCAGGCCAATACCATTTATTTCCCTCACACCTTTCCCTCGGATTGAGTGCTGCTAAAACAGATTAACATTCTGTTCAAATTGTCATTAAACCTAGCATACGTCACGGTTACCTTCAAAAGAAACCGTCTTAGAATATACTCCACAGTCAAATGCCGATAAAGTTCTTTGCAATACCGCGTTAGTTTCGTAATTGGCACTCATAACAGCTATTGTCGTCTTCAAAACAAACAATGTTATCTCTTAGATCGTGCTGTCGAGTGATCAGTAGACTTTGGTCAAAACGTAAACTCAGTGACTCTTTTTGTGTATCAGCACTTCAAGTAGTTTGTTCTTGTCGGCCTTAGTTAAACAGAAAGTTAAAGTCTATTTGGTATTTTTAGGGAGTTGCTAGTAACACCCTGGTTTATGAACTAAATAACCGCACCCTAACAAATGAGCTATAAAGCCTGTAAAAAAAAAGTTAACGATATGTGAGTGATGGCATAACTTACAGGATTACCAATTCATTTTGAAGGATAAGCAAAGACGTAAAGCTTGCTCTTTTCTTTCCGTTGATAATGACAATGACATTAGACACAATTAAATGACGTATTTCTAACGTATGGCATTATGAGTTTACGTCATTGACGACTACGCCAACTGAAATAGGTACCTTCCTCTCAGAAGGAAGGGTCATCCATGATACATAATACATATCCCAACCATTTAATGTAGAACCTTTGAGGATGCATATACAGAAACAGATCATTTGTTATGAATGTTCTACCCCTCTTACAAAAGGGACAGAAAACCGCGAATGCATTTCCATATATAGCCAAAAGCCATTTGTTCTATAGCCACAAATACCTTTGGTTGATTAAGTTGTAAAAAGAAGTTGCAGAAATTGGCTGAAAACATGTTAATGGTGTTATCATTTCTGAAAATAAGGGACTGGTGGGTAAAAATACTTGATGACTTAAAGTTATATTAACAAGCCATCTCAGCAAAAAAAAATGTCAAGATGTCACGTTGCACTAACACTAAGGCTACAACATTTCAGAACCACTCTAAAGAACTGTTACCATCAGTGACGTGCGCAGGATTTAGTAAGTCTGGGAAGATCCCAATTAACAAATAAGGAGGTGCATTCATGGAATGCGACTCCCATGTTTATGGGACACTGAGGCAGTTGCAGTTTGAGACATATTAAAACTGTAAATTACGTCATGATAAGGTCTTAGTTTCAGCTGGTAAATATAGTCCTAAATTTTGGCCTAAAAACTACGAACCACCGAACGTTCCCCCTTCCCCCAAACTTGCACCCGTTACTGTTTACGAGAGTTAAAGTGTCCGAAAGCTGTATATACCATTCTGATACCATTTCTGATGAGACAAAAAAAGACTCTTACCGGTATACTTCTTTCAATTTACTCACCAACCATCTTTTGCAAAGAACTCCTTATTCCTCAACCTTTTTCTGAATTCCCTCTTCAGGTTGAGCCTATTCCAACCATTAATGTTAGGACAGGTGAGCCTGGGACCAAGATCCTCTATTTTGAAAGCGGGAGAGGGCAAGAATATACTCTTTTCTCACTTCGTTTTATATTAGTCCTCTAATCATCGCTGGGTTCTTAGTCAGGTGGATCATTTGAACTGGCCAAAATTTGTTTGCAGCAGTAAAACTGCTAGCTTCATATACCTTGTAATCTTCAAAGCATCTTAGAGGGTAAACAGAAACTATTTGATATTGCAGCAATTAAGCTGCTTGTTTCATGATACCTTGTAATCCTTAGAGCAACTTGACAAAGCTATTCGATATTGCAGACGAGTTATATTTACTATATCGGTCACTTTAAAAAAAATATATATTAAATTTGTTAAGTGGTCGTTACAAGCTGCAAGGTTTTATTTTAGTTAGTTTCAGATAAAACCTTTTAAGGATATTCAACTGATGTTTTTGTACACTGAAACCACCGTCGCATGCTTGTATTTCAAATCAGGTCAGTTAATGACTGTGAGTTGTTATTTCTTAAAACAAAGACTGATAAGGAATTTGAAGTTTGTTGACTAATAACGGTTGCTGATACGACGCCATTAAAATGTTCACATACTTGCATGACACTATATGGTATGCTAGTATATGGTTTGTGTGATTCATGCATTACCACGAAAAACTCAAACGGAAATATGAAAACATGTAAAGAATGCCGACATCAGAACGTTCTCATTTCTAGATCGGATGTTACGTTAATACTTAGATATGTAGCATGTACACAGAATTAATATTCGAACTGGAAAGAACGCTCCGCATATAAACTGTAATGTAAAATGGCACCATCGGAATCTCCAAGACTACGTGGTTCAAGTAACTCCCAAAACCAAATCATCGCGAAACTGGTTGCTATGATATGATTGTGCTCATCCAATTTTATCGATCGTAATATTACAGTCTCGATTTGACCCTGGTATGGCTCTAGAAGCCTCCCCCCCCCCCCCCCCGCCCACATCCCCGAAATTGAACTTCCCGTAAATGGTCCGACAAGGTTTTCATGTTAGTCAAGCCCCACTGGTGAACCTCTAATTGGGAGAATCGTGTAACCCCTACGTCTGCCACCCCCCCCCCCGACCAACACACACTGCATTGCAATACTAAGTGTGCCCGTGTTATTTGGCCTAGTGACATGATTTATCTGGAATGGAACAGCAATGTACTGCCATGTACCGCCACGCACAGCCATGTACAGCCACATGCAGCCACGTACAGCCACGTCCAGCCATGTACAGCCATGCACAGCCATATGCAGCCACGTACCGCCATGTACAGCCAAGTAAAGCCACGTACAGTCACATACATCCACGTACAGCCACGTCCAGCCATGTGTAGCCACGAACAACCATGTACAGATATGTGCAGTCATGAACAGCTATGTACATCCACGCACAGCTACGTACAGCGCCGTACAGCCACATACAGCTACGTATGTATACAGCAATGTACAGCCACGTACAGTCACGTACAGCAATGAACAGCCATGTACAGCCGTGTACAACCATGTGCAGTCATGAACAGCTATGCACAGGCACGTACAGCCACTTGCAGCTTTGTACAGCCACGTACAGCTATTAACAGCCATGCGTACATCCACGTAAAGCCACGTACAATCACGTAAATGTACGTACAGATACGTACAGCCATGTACAGCCTCGTACCGCCGTGTACAGCCATGTACAGTCGTGTACAGCCGTGTAAAGCCTTGTATTGTCGTGTACAGCCATGCACCGCCATGTCTAGGGGCCATTTCTGTTATTATTGTCATCCTTTGGCAACTTGATACGCAAAGTGAGTATTGTCTTACAATTAATTGACGAACAAATTCATTCAATTGAAACTTCATCGTCTGTCTTAATCCGGTTTATTTAATAGTAGGGCGCTATTGCAATTTTAAATCTCAAACTTCCTCCCAATACATATTCGTGTGCTGACATGGCCGTTTTGTAGTATTGTTTTAAGATTGGTTTGATCACTCAGCTTTGTATAAGCTCATGCGATTATTTGTATACAATACACAGTAGATCTGTCACTAACATTTAACCTGATCGTAGTATCTATTCCATTTTTAAGGGACTCGTGATACTCACTTGACGTTACAGCGCCATAACCATTTACGGTTACAGTCTTGATTTAAGATCTTTGATGTTGAGAATGGATCAAGTCTTTGTTGTTTCTCAGGCCCAGTTTCTTTCACGACCGTAATTGAAAGGCGATAATAATAATCATAATCAGTAGTTATTTTTACGACGCATAAGCGACTACAAATGTGGGAGAAGCCCTCAAGGGCTTATGGATTACAACTTACACGTCGGGTGGCTTCCAATTCAACATTATTTAACTCAAATTGGAAAAGGTAACGGCAGGTTCCAAGACACCTACAGTATGTTTAAAAAAACTGGTGACTTCTGTCACAAAAATAAACTTAAAACATTATTGTATGGGATATTACGTACTCGTTCAAGCATTTGTAAGTCATGTGATTTTTATCTCTACAAAGAAGCATGACCTGTGGTCGGGATGTTTTGTTACGGGCTTCTCTTGACTGCATGAGGCAAAGACGATCGATAGCTTTGCTGTACTCTTTAACATCCATGGGCGTATGAAGATATTTTCTGGTAGGAGAAATACCTATAGTGCTCCATACCGTAACACATGCTTCGCCCACGCTAACTGGCACCGACCTGTGCCCCCTCGTCAGGCATGTGTTATAGTGTAGCGTCAAGTGGACCCTGTCTTAGTATTAAGCGCCACAGGCTTGCGACTTCTTTTCTGCACTTGTCTTGGTCTATGGGAGACATAACAGGCCTACTAAAAATATACGTAGCATTTCCTCTGATGTTTGGCATTTCACGTTCCTTAATCAAATTTGAAAGAAAACGCTCGTCAAATGCCAATCATTTGATTTCAAAGTGTACTGAAACAAAATCGTATGAAATGCGTACATGAATACCACTGCCACAAGCGCAAGTAATCTACAGCCGGAGTACACACAGAGTAAACCATAATCGCAGAAGTAATATCATGTCGTGTTTATCTGCGATGAACTAAGAACAATGTACAAAAAATGCACAGCGCCACCGGTCTGCTCTCTACACAAAGGAGGTGACGTACATTAATCGTTCCGTTGATTTACATACATGAATTCGTCACTTTCCCAAGTCCCTTTAAGTATAGATAGAATTCTTGAGATGTCACATAGTATCCGCCACGTACATGATAGCTGATGGATTGGCCTATAGTGATACCTGCTAGAAGATGAACATGTTTGACAAACTGTACCCAAAAGTATCTGACTGCTCGCTCGAAGTAATATCCACATTTAACCCATAGAGGTACTGTCTAAACTGTTCAATTAAATCAACTTCAATGCTCCTTATTTTCACACCATTACAACCTAAATTTTTGGCTCTTTCACAGCCACAAAAAACTAACGATAAAGTCTGAAAATATGCCATAAACAAGCATTGCATTAGATAACGTAATCTCTTGTTTTTTTGGACGATAGTATAGAATGTAATTGTAGAAAATTGCAAAGAATTCAGTTACTTGGCCGCTGATATGTGAATATATCGATATCAATGAAATATATATGTATACTTTTTCATAAATATTAATATCGTGTTTGATATCGATCTATGTATAGTACTGATTTTGTTCCATATCGGCATATTGATTTGTGCCACCTGTTTACATCCATTCCTTTCTCTTGAACATCTCTATCTTGTTGTTTTGAAGACAATACATCCCACAAATTAAGGTTAATAGAATCGCAGCAACTGAAACAACAATTGTTACGACCGGTATCAGGATCAGAACCCTCTTGTATTTTCCTGTAAAGAATAGAAAGAAAACTTTAGGTCGGAATTGATCACACAATCACTGAGAAATGTGGGCAGTGAGGGTGATAAGAGCTCACTAAATTGTACTGGCAATATCAATGCAGTAAACTCCCGGTAGTGGGAGATATCCGACGTCCCGATCATTCAAACTGTTGCAACAAGGATGATACAACAGGGATGATGAATGTTTTCGATTTAGAGAGACCGGGAATAAATCTCATATAGGTGTTCTCTGATTACGTAAAATAGGCACACGCCCTCCTTAAGGTGCTCCTCCATGTAGAGTTTGAATCATAAATAAAAGAGAATGTGTCATGAATGCTATTTGCAATACAACATTCATAATTACATAATTTTCCAACTGACATTTCGGTTAGAACGGTTCCATTAATGTTTACTTCGGTACTTTATGTTTGCCAATTGGTGGTTTAACCATTCAATGCAAGTTTGTGAAGCATACCTTCGATACGTGTATTCACGTCTGTATCTTCTGCCACAATGGTTGTTACAACTGCGGCATAGAATATACATTGCGTTATTGTAAATTTGATGAATAATCGCATACGACGACGAGTGGAGAAGATATTCGTGAGTCGGTTTAACGTGTCTTTTATCAAGTGAATAATGTGCGGGCTAAGCTCAATCAAATATGTGTCAAGTTGGATACAACGATCATTAATCCATATTTGCTTTGTGTGATACGCAGAGATCATAAATATATGGGACTCGCCCAACTTTAAAACCACTTTTACTCAAAGCAAGTTAATTTGATTTATCATGTCGAAAGTTAATATTACTCTACCATAACGGACATAATGGATGATAATGGTCATCATTAAAATCCACCCTCATCCACCTTGTCTACTTTATACACCCTCATCTACCCTCATCCACCCTCTAAGCAAACAGAAAAAATATCGATACATTTGCAGAACAGACGTATGAGGAGATCATTCCAACGAAACTTTAACGGAAATCAACTGCAAAATAATATTCATCATTGTCATATGAACACGCGAATCCAGTTCTTGAATATTCAATGAAATTAATAACAATTTATATAAAGTGATCTACATACTGAATGGTGTTGCAGCAGTTTCAATAGTGGTTGTTTTCATTTCCTTTGTTAATTCTGCTGTTGATGAAAAAAATCAAGTACAGTGGGTTTTCAATTTGTGTGTATTCCTCTCGTATGTACTCAAATAACCTCGTTAGAGCTGTCAGTTGTTAACTGCTCGCTTGTCCTAGTTTATTATAAGGCATACTCATATCCATAAAATAACAGTGACGTAAACTGACCAGAAATAAGAAACACATTTAAGTTAGCAAATATTTATTTTGGCTACAGAAAAGGAATTCCATTGTGCTAAAACCAATACCATTTCTGTATTGAAGAAGAATTAAACAACTGTGCTTTCACCAAAACTACTGCCGTTGAAAAGGCAATTAAATTATTCATGGAATAAATTCAGCACTTAAAGGTAACGCAAAAATTATCTGAGGTTAGGGCATGAATGAAGTTAAAATATATACTTTTAGTGGAAATGAGGGGCCACCTGTACTCAATTTTATAAGAAGAGGTTTTGCTACATATTATCATTTCGAAACATGAGGAAAGAAAACATGAGGAAAGAAAAAAGGTTCACGACTCATTAAAGCGATCGCTACAGTTAATGGATAGTACAGAAGTCGTACAGAATGGCTGTAAATAACCCAAGTTTCATATTATTCCCAACTATTTAATGAGTTATCCAATTAACATGGTGGTTTCTCGCAGTTTTGTTGTTGATTCGGCTGTTGATGAAGTATTCCAATTAGTTGTCTTGTGTGCATACCTCTCGTATGCAAGTGGATAATCTCTTTAGAGTCGCCTATGTGTTAACTACCCGCTTATCATAGTTAATTATAAGTCAAGATCCCAATTCCCTCAATACCGCGCCTTCTTTTGTCCTCTTGATGGCAAATGATATTTCATATCGGTGGCTTATTTTTGCTTTGCTTGTTTGGACAGTTTTGGACAGAGACGATCGGGGAAAAAAACATCAAAGCAAACAATTGAGAGAGAAATTGAACTTAGAAACACATTCATAGACTAGCAAATAACTACGTTGGCTACAGTGAGAAGTCCGAACAACTCGCTACAGTATTACATCATTTCTACACTGGATTCACGCACTTGAATATTAAATTAAATTAATATGCTTTTATATAAAGTGCTCTACATACCGAGTGGTTTCGTAGTAGTATCAATAGGGATGGTTGATATTTCCGTTGGTAATTCGCCTGTTGACGTAAAATCAAATTACATAAACAAATAACAACTAATGTGAATACATACAATCAAATCGCAACAAATAGAATGAATTTACCACAAACAAGGAGAAAGAAAATGTCTGAATAATGTCACTACATTGAATTACAATTAATGTTCATAAGTGTCGTGTCTGTGTGATACTCGAATTACGCAGATATATACCTAAACGCACCGCATCTATCCATTTTTGTCAATACAAAGGATGCACCTTGTATACTGTTTCGTTATCGACGGAGCTTCCTTTTGGCAATCAAGTTTTCGATCAGATTTAAAATAATGTAGGAAGTAGGCCTTACCTAGGTAATACGTTTTACTATGATCAATCCCTAAATTTGACACTTCAAAATTGCAAGTATTTACCAAGCGATATGTTTCTTACATATATATATATATCAGGTGCGTATCCAGGGGGGGGGGGCGTTGGGGGCGCGCGCCCCCCGGGTAAGGAAAAGAGGAGAGAAAAAAAATAGGAAAAAGGGAAAAGGAGGGGGAAAAAGAAAAGGAGGAGAGAAAGGAAGGGAAAAGAAAAAGAAAAAAGAGAGAAAAAGGAGAAAAGGGGGGAGTAGAAGATAGCCAAGACCTCGGGAAGAGAAAGAGGAACAGTCATAGTTAAAGCGCTGATCCCTATTATATACACAGGGTAGCCAGTGACAGATTAAGGATTACGGAGGGGGTGTGCGCCTCACCCTACTCCTTACACCGACAACTCCATTTTTGACGTTTCCATTTTTCCTCTCTCACTAATGTATCTATATAAATACTATATACGGTCTATCATAACGCGTGTGTGTATGGACGCCTTAAACATTGTACAATTGTGCTATATGGAACCAACTGTGGCTGGTCTTGAACTCGACCGAGTCGTCGGGGAACATGACGCATTTCGGGAAGGGGCGACCGCCCCCCCCCCCCCGAGCAAATTTTCTTTATGACATCGCTAGTAATTTCAAAATAGACAATGCTTAGATGCAACTTACAAGGCCTGGGAAGTCTCATTTCCAGCGATCTGGGAGGCATTTTCGGCCAAAATTTTTCTTGTACGCTTCGCGCCAACTCATGGTGGCGCTTCGCTTAGATAGTTTGAATACAGGCTTAGCCCCTCCTTTGGCAATTACTCGCTACACGCCTGTTCGAATTTGTAAAGCAAAGAGCAGATATAACATCATATCAGTGAGCATTGAAATGCATGTTCCACGATGAACAGCCTCAAAAACTGTCTATGTGTGTAGTCAAAGGCGTAGGAGCCCAATTGAATTTGGGGCTGTAACGACTTGCCCGAAAAAAAGCCAAAATTTTTCGCGCGCTAAGCGCGTGTTCAACGTATCGACGCCAATATCATATAAGCAAGCATCGGTCATTACATCGCATGGCATCGGGTACCGCACGGTCCGTGAAAGTTGCACAGTATACCGCCGGATGCTAATGTAAACAACCAAATGTCTTGTGTAGATGGAGAAAAAGCATACAGATCCATTTATGTCAAAACTCTCTTTTACAGTAGTAATGTCGGCCAAGCTTAGAACTTTATTTTAATTACCAAGGAGATCATTTTTAAGCTATTCATTGCTATTTATTTTTCTTTCAGTAGGTGCCAGAAAAAATGGGAAAATTTGGTTGCGGGTTGGGGGTTGGGGGGCTGCAGCCCCCCACCCCCTACGAGACCTACGCCTATGTGTAGTGTTCGGTTTCGATATACCTGATATCGGAAATATCTGCTATTTTTCATTTCCTTCAACCAAGTTTTATAATAGCCATTAAAAGAGGTTTTAATATTTCTACACCAATAAATAAACTGTGTCTGAATTTTCGACAATTTCCTGACCAACATTCTTCATCATACTTTCCTCTACTCGTGCAATTTTGACCTGTCTATTAGGGGTTCAAGGAGGTTTTTCTATATTGGTTGTCCATAGATTGAATTTTGTGCAACATTATTTGTTTTGAAGTGATTTTTATTCACGGGAAATGTGAATTTTCAAATTCTCAACAAATAATGGGCTTAAAACCTTGAAAAGTGGGGCTTTCGGATATTGTGGGCCGTGACGTAGAATCACCTACAAAAACAATGATCCATAGGACATGCAATCAGGTCGAACATGATGTGTGACTGGTGACAATCTTCAAAAAGGTTATGGATGGAAAAAAAAACTTTTGGGAAATACTTGGTTCTCAGGCAAAAGGGTACATCTGGTCGGTCATTTTCAAGCCCGAGAAGTGCCATTTCCGGTGATCTGGGGGGTATCAAAACAAGAAATTTTCTTGTACGATCCGCGCCAACCAATGGTGGCGCTCCGCTTAGATAGTAATTCGCGCCCCCCGGGTTAGAAAATCCTGGATACGCGCCTGGTAGTAGTAGTAGTAGTAGTAGTAACAATAGTAGTAGTAGTAGTAGTGGTGGTGGTGGTTGTTTGTAGTTACTGCTGTAGTAATAGCTGTTTCTGTAGCAGTGCACGGTAACGACATTATAAGAAATTGTTCAATTGTTGAAAGGGCAAGTTAAGAATGAAGTTCAAAACTTACCTCCCCCATACTCTGTTCTTCTTCGGACAAAAGCCATTTTAGATCATTATCGGTGTTAACAAACACATACCACAACTGGTTTCTGCCAATTAAAGTAACGATCATACATATAACAACACAATACCATAGAACACTTAAATTTATTATCAACATGAAAGATTCCACCGGCTCCAAGAAAAATATAATGATTCATTAATCAAAAGAAAATCAATAACAACAAAAGGTTCATTTCCACGTTGCTCTTTACCATTTCCCCCTTAAAATTGTTATAATTTATGTTCATTATGTTTTTATAGCCAATATTTTCGTTAATCAAGTACAATGGGATGATGTACCCATTACTCTAAAAAAAGGAAAAGGTTGATCATCCCTTACCCCTCTCCCAACCTCCCCACCCTCCCACACCCTCCCCCCTTATATCTATCTATCTATATATATATATATAGATATATATATATATATATATATATATCTATATATATATATATGAATATATATATCTGAATATATATATATATATATATAAATATATATATATATATATATATATATATATATATATATATATCTGTATATATATATATATATATATATAAATATATATATATATATATATATACATATATATATATATATATATATATATATATATATATACAGATATATATATATATATATATTTATATATATATATATATACATATATATATAGATATAAGGGGGGAGGGTGTGGGAGGGTGGGGACTATATGTACTATATGTACCTTAGGTCGACAGTTTATGGTAAAAAAGTGTACCTTAGGTCGACAGTGTACCTTAGTTCGACATTTCAGTGTCGACTTATTGTTTTTACTACCATTTTAAGAAACTTTTTTATTCTCGAAAATAGCTTTATAATGTTCTCCGTCCTCTAAAACGTTCATTTACAAGGTTTGGTTAGGGTCGGTTCAGGGTTAGGGTTAGAAAAAAATCGGTTGAATTTAGTCTGTAAGTCAATGTAAATGTCGACCTAAGGTATGATCCAGAGTAATATATATATATATATATATATATATATATATATATATATATATATATATATATATATATATAAATATACATATATATATCATATATGTATCATGATATCTCCACGACAACATATGGTATAAGTATTTTTCATTTAAAACATATAGGCCTACTAGTGCCATTTTCTCTATTCAAAGATTATTTTCAAAGACTCTTTTCAAAAGTCTGTGCTAATTAAAATTCGTAAGAAATATCAATATCTGAGTGAAAATACACCAACCTCACCGACAGATTTAATAATTGTAAGCATGTTAGTCCTACTTACCCTCTGTATATTTCTGTTCCTGATCCCAAACATGGTCGTAGAACAAAAGCCAAGAACAGGATCAAATTCCTCATGATAGTAATTTACTAAAATGATGAAAGAAGAACCACCACCACCAGTTTAGCAAAGTCGCTACTGAATGAAAGAAGATCATAAATCTTTCGGTTTATAACAAGAACATCGGTGTGCTATAGAACACCGTCCAGCAACCAGCGTTGATATAGAGGTCTTCTGCACAACTAAGAGTAATATAAATATATAAACACGTATTCAGCATGTGTAAGTTTACTGCTGTAGGCTACCAGCATGCAACGCGTTGTATAGAAGAAACCAAAATTAATAACAGGAAATTATCTAAAGGCGATAATGGCATGTAATAATAGACCCGTGGAACAGTATTGAGTACATATCGATCAAAGAGCACAATTTTAGTTTAACCTTTGACACAATATCGTCATGATCTTATGGTCACAGTCATATATAATAAGAGGATTGGGCGTTGAGAGTGGATCAGTCAAATTGTTTGATTTTCGTACCCAGGCCATATACTGGGTGGCTTGCTTTAAAACAAAGAAGTATCTTTGAATATAAAGGAGAAAAATGGAGCAATAGCATCGGAAAGAGACTTCATCACTTTAGGTGAGATGCAATTAATTCCTAGGGTTTTGTAAATTTTTAGGGAACGGATCTCTATCAGCACTTAATCCTCTGTGACATGAAAGATATTATGATATTAGGGGCTGGCTAAGCATCCATAAACCATGCATGATGCAGTGGCGGGGGTAGAGGTATTGGTCAAGGGGGGGGGACGAAAATGGTCTGTAGGGGCGCTTTCGACACACTCTAAGTGGAGCGCCACCACAGGTTGGCGCGGAGCGATCAAAAAATTTTTGAGTAAAGATACTCCCTAGATCGCCGGAAATGACCCTTTCCGGGCCTGGCTAATTTCCAGATAAACGAAGAATAAATAGGTGTCATCGCCATTTTGCCAGAAAATTACACCAACAATAAAAAAAAAACAATAAAAAAGTCAATAATCGCGAATAAGTGAAAAGTGGTAAAAAGCTGAAAAGGGCGCTAGCAGTCCATTTGAGTCCGTCAGGGGGGGGGGGGGGCATCCGCCCCCTCTGACTGTATGGACGCTCCGCCACTGGCATGATGACCACTTGAAGAAATCTTTGCGCCCATATTGTTTGTTACTTATAGTTATAGTAGAGAAATAATCATTCGAAGCGTTGAGTCAATACCAGTACATTATTGATTTTGCTGTCGTCATATATAAACAATGTTGATGTTGTTATTTAATTGAATGAGTAAAGCTCGTTAAGTACAGCCCAAGTTTTCTGGAGTGTAAAATATGTCTGGCATCAAGAATCAGTTTATAATTCGACGATTTTGGCGAATCTGGTGGTTTTCATTTAGAGCTGCATTTGAATCTGTAACTTGCCAGGTTTGCATGTCTTTCACGAGTTGGATTATAAATATAGGTCCTTAAAAGAGGCTATTTGTCTGGTCAATTGACATACAGATGCCACTTGAAAACCAGGATTCACCCCAGTCTCTGTTTTTTCCTATGGTAACTTAACCTATAGTAGAATTAAGATGTAAAGCGCATGGCTTCTATAGTTATAAAAAGAATTGTAACTGAGCATCGTAAGCTTTAAAAGCTAACGCAAGTTATTGGATAAACGTAATTGATATTGGGTTATTAATTCAAAATTATAACTTCATTGTTGTGACGTAAGCTGATGTCAACCAATCAATCAATTAATTATATTGTTTGAATGATTTATTTTTATATAATGCTTTCAGTATATTGATGGTAACTTGTAACACAATTTGTTATATGTAAACATACGTTCCATCCTGATCCTTTACAT
Source organism: Apostichopus japonicus (assembly GCF_037975245.1). Taxonomy (NCBI): domain Eukaryota; kingdom Metazoa; phylum Echinodermata; class Holothuroidea; order Aspidochirotida; family Stichopodidae; genus Apostichopus; species Apostichopus japonicus. The sequence continues at coordinate 20,590,722 of NC_092581.1, forward strand.
ATTGCAACATAATCTGAAAAATTTGTGAGGAATCAAATTTATATTAGATGTTACTTTATGGACAGTTCTTACCTCCAATCTACAACTAATTAGTGTGATATTAAAACAAGATGTGGTTCAGTTTGTTTTGTCGTCTTAAGTTTCGATTAAAAAAAAAATGAGAGAGGAATAACTCGTGGAGGATCATAATGTTAATTAATCATTTTTCTTATCGAAGTGCACTTCTTGGGAATAAATACAAGTACTATATAAGCATCAACAGTCGTTTTCTTAACAAGGGGGGGGGGGGATTAATTCAAAGTAAATGAGATTATCAATTAACTATATATAAAGACTGCAAGATGTCTCTATGACAGTTATATATTTCATTTTGACAATCTTCAGTTTTATTCGCAAATTCTGTAAGATGAATCAATACAATTTTTCCCCTTCAATTTAAAGTTTGTGTTTTCCTGAATACTTCATCGTTGTCTGGTATCCGGTTTGATACTTTATATATATGTTAATAAATTATATTTATTTTGTTTATTAATAATTTATGGCGTACAATTGGTGAATTATTGCCAAGCCTTTTGATAATAACAATTATAAGTTGGGTTTGTCTTCTATCAAACAAACTTGCTGTATTCATGCCATTTATTAGATATAATTAATTACTCCCTGAACAAATGTGTAATTTTTGGATTTTTTTTCCATTTATTTCTGTGTAAATAACAAAAAGATCCTCACTCTATATAGTCGGTGAATCATTACGAAACTTTGCGAAGACACGAACAGTATTGGTTCCAGGGTATACATATTAATATATTCGGGTGTATGTTTTTTTTTTAATGTTGTATTTTGAAGAAAAAATGTTACGTTAGATATCTTGCCGGGAGATTTCCTAATCAAATATTAAATGATATTTAGTGAGTCGAAAGTGCGGGTAACGTTCCCTTCGTATAGTTACATGCCGAAGGTAAAAAATAATCTTAAATTGTAGGAAGGGGCGGAGGAGGGGATGGAGGGGGGTATTGAAACTGTAATTAACTGTTTGCTACATCAGCAGGGACGGGAATAGCTCTTTCAACCCCACCCCTTCCCAGCCATCCTCAGCGAAAGCATTAGGGTTAATGGAGGGGGGTGAATGTAATCCCGGGTCCCGGGTGTAAAAGACCCGGTGCATATAAAGAATATGATTTCCAAAATATTCTTCATCAAGTAGGGGGTCGGTTATAATTGTTCCCGGCGCCATTCGGCTCTGGACTAATGAGAACAGCTATATAGAACAAGTAAAGGTAATGTTACAGTCATCAACATTTAATCTTTGAAAAGAAAAAAAATGCACAAGTAGGCCTATAGCTATAACAAAAACACATATACCACATGTAATTGTGGAGATATCATGATACTTAAACAAAATGGAAATATTAATGAATCAGGCTAGAGTATATATATATATTGAGCAACACCATGATCACAAATCCATATCAGTGGTACGTAGAATAAGAAGACAATATACTTTGAAGGATAATGTTTTATCCAGAGGTCTCTGGTTCGAACCCCGTTCTAGCCATTTATATATATATATATATATATATATATATATATTCTTTGCTATTTTCATTGTCTAAATTACCCAGTCAGTTTCCCATTATTCATTTACGTGTATAATATTAATAAAATATATAATTACATTTTAATGAGTCCTTGGGATTCAGAGTATCTGGTCGGCTAAACGAACATATCAATCGTATCATATATCAAGGACAAAACAAAAACATCATTATAAAAGGAAATTGAAATTTGTGAAGAACTTATGCAATGATTTGATTTATTTCCAGCATTCATGAGGGGGTTTAATTTATCTCTCAAATATCATTCACCTTTGCAAAAAATTGGAGTTTTTATTATTAAAATTACGAACAATGGTAATATCATATTCATTCGTGTTACCTGTAAGTGTAGCATCGTTTGAAACGTAAAATAACATTAACATGAGAACCTGCTAGTAATTTGTGTTCTTCAATATTTCTGAACAGAGTACAAATCATTGATGGCAAGATTAAATATTTTCAGACTAAAGCAAAAACACACACACAAGAAAAATATTATGAATGGATATCAAATTTTCTAATGAACTGAGTAGGAACATAACATAATACAGTTAAGTATACTAAACCATTAAATTTTGCAAACATACATATTGTGTCATAAAACTAACATAAAACAAAGCTTTAAAATGAAGGCGATCTTTAACCAATGAACGCATAAACTAACTTTATGGAGTGCTGAATTGTTAAACAATTTAGCATTAACCCCCTTCACCTTCCCCTATCAACCCCCCCCCCCCCCACTCCCGTCAAACTGCTAAAGAGTTCTCTCGATTTAATTGATGAACTAAGGAATAATACGCAATGAACAACAAGTCCCGATGCGCGATTCCACCTTATTGCGTAATAAGCGCCTATATCCAAGAGTTATAAAAGTAACTATAACTATTGTAAGGATGCGCTTACAATGAAATTTATATCAATATAGATCATTGGGTTATGTCTCCGAATACTTAGAATAAAACGAACCTTACTTCAAGGATAGCGGTTAACATTCAAACAAATAGAAATCTGGTCAAGAAAATAAGCCATGAAAACTACAACAAGATAAGTGCACAAATTCTTCGAGTAACTGATTGTGATATATATATATATACATCATTATTGGCTTAATAGGTACAAAAACAATTAACATTGTAAACACAGACATTAAACTTGATTTCTTGTGCTTCTGAAAATAACCTTTAAGTTAGAACTCTTTTGTATTGCGTCATGTAGGGTTTTTTCTTATTTATTTGTTTATTTCTGCTTCTTCTTCTTTTCTTGTAAATACTCGGGTAACACTGTCAGCTTCAGTATCTGTCACTTTCAAATATTACTTAAAATACTTCTACGGAATGGTTGATACTTCAGATATAGTTAGTTTGATTGTTTTTTGTTAATCAACAATAAAAAGGTACCTCTCCCCGAAATTGAATGATTAAAAACGTAAGCAATGAAGAAAAACAATATTTCCCTACTCTATATGAAATTGTGAAATGTTTTTGTTGGCAGCATTTCTCTCTTTCTGTTCTTTGATTAAAAGGATATCTGCAGTCCTATTTTCAACGTCATAATTATAACCAAACGTCATTAATACAACCGCATACATATAAATCATGACTTTTTGATAATATTATCGAATTTGATCCATTTTTTTATATTGGATTTAACTTCATTCTATGGAAGGAAGTGTTTTCAATGAAATTGATTGATTTCAATTTTAGCTCACTGATGATTGTCTTCGAATATTTAGAATAAACCGAACCATATTACAGAGACAACGGTTAACATTAAAACAATGAGAAATTTTATCAAGCAAATAAGTAATGATAAATTTTAGCTTTTTGATAACTATTTCATCAACTGATACAATAGGATCAGTGCACAGATTCTTCAAGTTAATTATTATAACGTAGACGTATCAACCATTATTGGATTAATAGGACCAAAAACAATAAGCATAATGGTAAACACTAACATTAAACTTGATTTCCTGTGTGGTTCAAAATAATAACTTGTAACTCTCTTCAACTCGATTGTCGAGATGTGTGTACCTACTTGCGTGTGTGGGTGTGTGTGTGTGTCATTTTGCAGATTTTGTATTTATCATTTTCGTAATATACGGGCAACACTTTGAATTGCAAAATCAATTTAGGTAAGTGCGTGTATTGTGTTACATATTTTGGTATTTGGTTTGGTATTTTTGTATATTGCCCAAGAGTTATAATTTACAGTCTTATCTAGATAGGCCGCAACTTCATTTCAGTATACTTGATATTATATCTACCTCCAGGCAGAGAATACCAGTTAATACTGGACCCATCGTCAGAAGGTGCATGATATGCACCATTGAGGTTTGAATTTCCGCAGCCCTTGTACCACCAGGCACCATGACTTAAAACAGCACAGTGAGTTGAGCCAGCGTGATCATTATCTCTGTCATAGGTACTGAAGGGTGCATTGATGTGACTGGACAACGCATGGCCACCTGGGGCACCGCCTTCGCTATCTGTGAATTAAATCAGGGGAGTAAAATTCATTACATGAAAGATAAATCGAGTATGGATAAGATTAAATTGAAACAGTCAATGTTCCAATCTATATAAAGGAATATAACATTCTATAACAAAAACTAAACTACAGTTTCCTATTAGACGAAATGTTTCACAACCAAGACCACGTGACCACGAGTTTAATGTCCTTTTGATACCATGAGACTCTATTGAATCCTTAACTATGCTTTCAAATATTATAAGTATATTTCATTGTTAACAATCGTAATATCAGCAAAAACAACAACCAAAACTTTCAGGCAGTGTCCTCTTTTTGATTTGCCAATATTTAAAGACATTTAATCGTCTCATTAGACACAAATTTACATATGAAGTTTGACCAATGCAAATGTAAACATATCCTGACGAAGCTTCTTCGATAAAATAGCTGCTGGTAATTAGTTTTAGTTAATTCTGTGAGAAAAAAAAACAGCCACAAAGGGAATACGAAATGACAAATACAAAATCTTCATTATACCAAAATACATGGAGACTTGCAAAGTTAATGTTGAACTGAAGTTAACGAACGCGAAGATGGTCACAGGAATAACTGTGTGAAAGAGATATTCCAAAACTGTCAGAATGTATTAAAAAAGTGTGTGTATGATTTGACATACATTTGGAGGTGACTATATATAATGTAAGGTTAAATATAAATATAAATATAAATCAAATCACCAGCTCAAATCAAAATATATATCAAATATAAATTATATCAGTTAAATCAAGCCGGGGTTGCTGAATTAAGTTAAGTCAAGTCATTTCAATTGCGGGACTCATGTCAAGTCAAGTGACCAGAAAATGCGACTCTCGTCCGGTTTAGTGACTTGACTTGTTAAAACACTGTTAAATATCATATTAAGTTACGAAATATTTATTTTCTACAAACCCGCAGTGCCATCAAAGTTTCTCAGTCCAGACAGTCGATAATTGTCACTTTCATCACTGATACGGAAGAAATCAAATTTAGCGTAGTATGGAGCGCCAACTCTGTTCACCATGTCAATCCGGAGTTGATAATTACCTTGATTGGTGAGATAAAATAGCTTATCATTACCCAGCCAAAACTCATGATCGGGCTGACCAAATCCTCCCTTATAGCTGGTCCAGTTACGGTAGAAATCAACAGAACCATTAACACGACGTTGAAATACCTGATGAATAAAGAAAGAATTAATTTAAATGACATCTCACTGAAAGTAAAGGCAATGTTTGGTTGAGAACTTAGCCAACTCTAACAATATATGATTGTTTCTTTATAATTTCTTCCTGTGCATGATGGCTTATAAATAATGTATTGTCTTCTTCTTTGTGACTTGTAAATTCTGCAACCGTAAACAATCAACTTTATCTTTATCCCTATCAGATGATTAGGCTAACCATCCATCGTCCTCAGTCAGTTATATTGTACATATACAATATATCGTAAAGACTATAGGATGTCATACTATACTTACCGTCCATCCTCCTCCGTCAGTCATATTATACATATACAATATATCGTCTATACTATAGGATATCATACTAGACTTACCGTCCATCCTCCTCCGTCAGTCATATTATACATATACAATATATCGTCTATACTATAGGATGTCATACTAGACTCACCGTCCATCCTCCTCTGTCAGGCATATTATACATATACAATATATCGTCTATACTATAGGATGTCATACTAGACTCACCGTCCATCCTCCTCCGTCAGTCATATTATACATATACAATATATCGTCTATACTATAGGATATCATACTAGACTTACCGTCTATCCTCCTCTGTCAGTCATATTATACATATTCAATATATCGTCTATACTATAGGATGTCATACTAGACTTACCGTCCATCTTCCTCCGTCAGTCATATTATACATCGTCTATACTATAGGATGTCATATTAGACTTACCGTCCATCCTCCTCCGTCAGTCATATTATACATATACAATATATCGTCTATACTATAGGATGTCATACTAGACTCACCGTCCATCCTCCTCCGTCAGTCATATTATACATTTACAATATATCGTCTATACTATAGGATGTCATACTAGACTCACCGTCCATCCTCCTCCGTCAGTCATGTTATACATATACAATATATCGTCTATACTATAGGATATCATACTAGACTTACCGTTTATCCTCCTCTGTCAGTCATATTATACATATTCAATATATCGTCTATACTATAGGATGTCATACTAGACTCACCGTCCATCCTCCTCCGTCAGTCATATTATACATTTACAATATATCGTCTACACTATAGGATGTCATACTAGACTCACCGTCCATCCTCCTCCGTCAGTCATGTTATACATATACAATATATCGTCTATACTATAGGATATCATACTAGACTTACCGTTTATCCTCCTCTGTCAGTCATATTATACATATTCAATATATCGTCTATACTATAGGATGTCATACTAGACTTACCGTCCATCTTCCTCCGTCAGTCATATTATACATCGTCTATACTATAGGATGTCATATTAGACTTACCGTCCATCCTCCTCCGTCAGTCATATTATACATATACAATACATCATCTATACTATAGGATGTCATACTAGACTCACCGTCCATCCTCCTCTGTCAGTCATATTATACACTATATCGTATATACTATAGGATGTCATGCTAGACTTACCGTCCATCCTCCTCTGTCAGTCATATTATACAATATATCGTATATACTATAGGATGTCATGCTAGACTTACCGTCCATCCTCCTCCGTCAGTCATGTTACAGAAGACTTCAAATGCAGGTCCAGGCCAGTTAGTTGGTTTGATGGTATATAAGCCATTGGTAGTGTAACCAGCATTGAAATAATCAAGACAGTTGGACATCTCGCCAATAGTAGTAGAACCTGCTTGACTCGTCGTAGGCTGCAATTTCGTAGAAGTAACATCTGTTTTGGTGGTTGGAGGCTGCAGTGGTTTAGAAGTAACATCTGTGTTGGTGCATGATGAATCTTTGCAATCAACATCCGTGGTCTTTTCAGATGGTGTGGTGGTCTTCGGTCGGTTTGTGGCTAAATTGGTTAAATTGATAATAAATGAACTTTTGGTAAGAAAGCAAGATATGAGATATCGGCAGTGATAACAATATCAAAATTTAAAAAATGTCTCACGCTGTTTTTAAAACAATTTATTGGTTCAGAGTGACCAACTAACATTCTTTACCCAATTGTTGTACTCACGGTGCAATCGAAATTATGTCCTCAGTCAACTTTTAGAGAACAAAGTTTACTTCACCTTAGGTCAGTTTTTCTGGTAGAGTTACCCTGCTTATAGTTAAGTATATATTAGTTTACCTATACCATTACAAATGCAGCAATACTTATACATAATAACACCCAGGCCAATTTTCATGAATATGTCCTAAAATTTGGTTGCTTCCAGACTTCTATTCTTAGTCGTTTTCACGCAATTATTATAAGCATTTAAATTTAACTACTTTTCTGTTGTTAGGATATCAAACGATTACGATTAATTTTTGTTCTTTCACGTATTTTCACATACCTTGTTGAGGTGAATATTTCTCCTTGTTCGGTGCCGCCATAGGGCATGCACCAGCATTTGTAGACTTCAGAGCTGTTCAAAATTAAAGAAATCAAACTTTAATATCGACAACATTAAACTGTATATTAACAGATCATCATCATCATCATCATCATCATCATCATCATCATCATCATCATCATCATCATCATCATCATCATCATCATCATCATCATCATCATCATCATCATCATCATCATCATCATCATCATCATCATCATCATCATCATCATCATCATCATCATCATCATCATCATCATCATCATCATCATCATCATCATCATCATCATCATCATCATCATCATCATCATCATCATCATCATCATCATCATCATCATCATCATCATCATCATCACCAGCAGCATCATCTCCATCATCACCAGCAGCATCAGCACCATCATCATCATCACCATCATCATCATCATCATCATCATCATCATCATCATCATCATCATCATCATCATCATCATCATCATCATCATCATCATCATCATCATCACCATCATCATCATCATCATCATCATCATCATCATCATCATCATCATCATCATCATCATCATCATCACCATTATCATAATCATCATCATCATCACCATTATCATCATCATCACCATTATCATCATCATCATCGTCATCATCGTCATCGTCATCATCATCATCGTCATCATCATCATCGTCATCATCATCATCGTCATCATCATCATCATCATCATCATCATCATCATCATCATCATCATCATCATCATCATCATCATCATCATCATCATCATCATCATCATCATCATCATCATCATCATCATCATCATCATCATCATCATCATCATCATCATCATCATCATCATCACCAGCAGCATCATCTCCATCATCACCAGCAGCATCAGCACCATCATCATCATCACCATCATCATCATCATCATCATCATCATCATCATCATCATCACCATCATCATCATCATCATCATCATCATCATCACCATTATCATCATCATCATCATCATCACCATTATCATCATCATCACCATTATCATCATCATCATCATCGTCATCATCATCATCATCATCATCATCATCATCATCGTCATCATCGTCATCATCGTCATCATCATCATCATCATCATCATCATCATCATCATCATCATCATCATCATCATCATCATCATCATCATCATCATCATCATCATCATCATCATCATCATCATCATCATCATCATCATCATCATCATAATCACCAGCAGCATCATCTCCATCATCACCAGCAGCATCAGCACCATCATCATCAGCACCATCATCATCATCATCATCATTACCATCATCATCATCATCATCATCATCATCATCATCATCATCATCATCATCATCATCATCATCACCATTATCATCATCATCATCGTCATCATCATCATCGTCATCATCATCATCATCGTCATCATCATCATCATCATCATCATCATCATCATCATCATCATCATCATCATCATCATCATCATCATCATCATCATCATCATCATCATCATCATCATCCTCATCATCATCATCATCACCATCATCATCAGCATCAGCAGCGGCAGCATTTGTTATGGCTATTACATAACAAACATACATTTCGTAGCCTATTCATGTTGCATATACTCAGCATTGATGCTCAACACTAGTATTCGTTACGCATGTCAGTCGATAGAAGTAACGAGATAGCAGAAACAAGTAAATGAGCTGCTATCGTTTGTTGACTACAAATATGCTAGAATATCAAATAATGCTCACTGACTCTCGAACTTCCAGAAGCATATACTGACACTCTCAAAGTATTTTCCTCATTAACTATCACGAAATTATTTTTGAACACTTTTAGCAAACGAATCCTTTGAATTTAAAAGCAAAAAGACCCTCGTCAGAAACGAATTCTATTTTATTATTTTATTCAATTCATTGTAATACTGATAATTATTTAGCACAAATAAGATGAAAGGTTCAATCATTTCCATTAGGATCAATGTTTTCTTTCAACATATTAATCCTAATCAAGCCTAATCAACTGCATGATTTTAAGCAAGTTGGGATTTTAGTATTTTACAAACAGTTTAAAATCAGCATAATAGGTTGAACTTCTGCTATTAAGTTTGCCATTGCAGATGGTGAAATTATTATAGAATACTTGATTTAAGGGGAGGGGTAAATGCATGAATATAATGTTCTGATTTTAATAATAATATGCATATCACAAGGAACAGTTTTGAAACGAAAGAACGATATTTTGATATTAACGTCCATGTTGATAGTGGTTTTATACTTACTGTTACCAGATGCAAAATTGTTGTCACTGTTTTATCCCTGTCATATGTATTTCTTGCAAAAATAAAATTGAAATATGCATTCAGTTTTCCGATAGATATCAATGAGACAAAAAAAAAAGCTTACCTTTGACTATAGTAACAGTTGCACAAATGACCACCAAACGCTTTACAACGACCCATTTCGAAAACGTCATTATCATCTGTGTTGGGCTTTCTTGACTTAGGAAAAGATGTCCAAGCATATAGCTACCAAAGAAAATGATGCTACCAGACCAACAGTCAAACTTAAAATGACTTTGGGTTTGTCGATCCTTTCCGGATTAATAACGTTTTTGTTTTTTTAATACCTCAAACGTCTGTGCAAACAAACCAATTTAAAAGTGATTTTCTCATTACTTTTGTAAAAATATAAAGTCAAAGTGGTAATTGGATTGTTTACATTTTGTCTTCATAAATGACAGAAGTGCGATGACAAACGACGATATTGGTTATTCGAGGTTTTTATTTTCTTTTTTTCATGGAAAAGGTTATATTCATGAAATTAAATATGAACAGTATATGGTTAGAAAAGTCATAACAGCCATAAGTTTATTCCTCCTGATTTTTTTTTTATTAATTAAAAGCTCCAAAACGCAGAGTATGGGAGATTAACGACTGTTTGTAATGCGGTTGTAATGACAATATAAATATCGTCGAAATGATATATTTGTTAATTAGTAACCCTGGCTTGTTATAGCTCATATCACTATACTCGATCTCAGAAAATGAAATGCATGGCTTTTCGGGTTTATCAAAGTACTTTATAGTGCGACCTAATAGTGTGTTTCTATCTCGTCCATATTCCCTACACGTGTAATGTAGATGGGGATGAAATATTGTAGTCAGTTAGTCAGTTTGCAGTCTACAAGTCCCTATCGGTTACCATGGCAGCGATTGTCGCAACCGATTTACACAGAGATTATAGTAATTACTGTAAATCTTAAAGTTTTGTACCGCACAGTAAAAACTGGATTGGGCTGACAAATCTGATAAGTCGGTAGCATGTGCTATTAGGATTACAATAAGAACTGAGGATATGTGTAATCCCAATACATCCCAAAACAATTGGATTTGTTGGAATTACACATACATTTAGTTCTTACTGTAAACCTAATCGCACATGCTACTGATTTATAGCACGATCCACTTTTGTTAATTTGGTACAAAACTTTAAGATTTAAAGCAGTAACTGCACTGAAAACTTAAATTGGTTCACCGACTAACGTAACGTTAGTCCATCTGGTGCCTCTCCCGACTAACATAGCCTTAGTCAGTTTCTATACCGACTAATTTATTCCTTAGTCAGTTGGATTTCTTAGTCGGTCATCTTAGTCCGTCAGCTTAGTCGATCAACAATTTCTTAGTCGGTAAATGTATATTAGTCAGTTACATCAGTTGGTGACATTAGTCGGTCTTTACCGACTAATTTATATGAGCCACCGACTAGTTTATAGCAGGTTTTACATTAGTCAGGATGGTGCCTCTCCCGACTAACCTTTCTTAGTCGGTATCGACTGACTAGTTGCACTGACTAGCATCACTGAAAGAATTAAACCCGACTAGTTTCACTGACTAGCATCACTGAAAGAAAAGAGAGCAGAAGAAACACAAATAATGTGTACGTTGGCAGTATTTATTTCTGATAAAACTTCTGATGTCTACAAAGGCTGACTTTCGACAGATAGAGAAGAAATCACTGTAAACAAAAATCTGAAAATATGATTTTATTCCAACAAAGTTAAGAAAAGTTAATGGATCAAACATGAATCGCAAAAGTATAGCACTGCACAATAATGCAAAGTTGAATCTTGGGCAAGGGTTCCTCATGACTTTCGTTTTAAAGTGGTACCCCAAATCGACACCAGTTAAGTCTTCACGAACAAAGAGTGTTTCTCTTAACTACAAATGGCCTCCCACTTGTCTTCAGGAAGCCAAAATCTGCACCATTATTGACCTGTGAACAGAAAATATGATATACGTGTAAGCACAGATACAGATATAGCACATGATAACTCACATTATCATAAACATACATTTACATTAAAATTTTATAACATATTGGGAGGTATACATTTAAATCTAGGTCCCTCAAATTATAAGCCAGGAATAGCAGCTTTACCAAATAATTATTAGCTTTGCACAGCATAACACCAAGTTATTTTTCAAAGCTTAATAATTATGTTAACCATGTTAATAATGATCCCAATAGACCGGGAGCCCAGAGGGTTTGGTTAGCTGGGAAGGTAACCAATTGCCTTGTACATCACAATGTTCACAGTGCATTCCTGTATATGAAACCAGACGACTGGCAAACCGACTGTGGTGGGTGTGGCTGGGAGAGCAATTTTAAAGTCACCTGATAGCTAACCTAGATCAGTTTTCATGGTAACACATCAAAGTAAGTACAATGTGTCAGGTATGGCCCCAAGAGCAACAAATGGCCATTGCCAGTAATTATTGGTGGTGGGGTACCCCTGCCAGTGATCTATAATTGACCCCTCACGGCTGACCTAGGTCAGCTCATGAGGTAACCACTTGAAACCTACTGGAAAATGTTGGTTAGGACTTCAGATACAACTGATGGGCATTGCCAGTAATTTTTATTGGTGGGGTACCCCTGCCAGTAGACCCCCAAAATGCCCATTCCCTCATTGACCTAGGTCAGCTCATGAGATAACCAGTTGAAAAATTACTGGAAAATGATAGGTATCACTTCATATGTAACGGATGGGCATTTCCAGTAATTTATATTGGGGGGGGGGGGCTACCCCTGCCAGTAGACCCCCAAAATGCTCATTCCCTCATTGACCTAGGTCAGCTCATGAGATAACCAGTTGAAAACTACTGTAAAGTGATAGGTATCACTTCATATGTAAGGGATGGGCATTTCCAGTAATTTATATTGGGGGGGAGGTACCCCTGCCAGTAGACCCCCAAAATGCTCATTCCCTCATTGACCTAGGTCAGCTCATGAGATAACCAGTTGAAAACTACTGTAAAATGATAGGTACCACTTCATATGTAAGGGATGGGCATTTCCAGTCATTTACATTGGTGGGGTAACCTTGCCAGTAGACCCCCAAAATGCCCATCCCCCATTGACCTAGATTAGCTCATATGGTTACAACCAGTTGAAAACTACTGTAAAATGATTGGCAGGACTCTATATGTAAGGGATGGGCATTTCCAGTAATTTATATTAGTGGGGTACCCCTGCCAGTAGACCCCCAGAATGCCCCCCCCCCCCATTGATCTAGGTCAGCTCATGATTTAACCAGTTGAAAACTACTGGAAAATGATTGACAGGATTCTATATGTAAGGGATGGGCGGACTCTGGCAGTGGTGGCCCACCAATATAAAATACTGGAAATGCCCATCCTTACATATGAAGTGATACCTATCATTTTCCTGTAGGTTTCAACTGGTCAAATCATGAGCTCACCTAGGTCAATGAGGGGATGGGCATATTGGGGGTCTACTGGCAGGGGTACCCCACCAATAAAAATTACTGGCAATGCCCATCCCTTGTATCTGAAGTCCTAACCAACATTTTCCAGTAGGTTTCAAGTGGTTACCTCATGAGCTGACCTACAGTAGGTCAGCCGTGAGGGGTCAATTGTTGATCACTGGCAGGGGTACCCCACCACCAATAATTACTGGCGATGGCCATTTGTTGCTCTTGGGGCCATACCTGACACATTGTTCTTACTTTGATGTGGTTACCATGAAAGCTATTAGGTGACTTTAAAATTGCTCTCCCAGCCACATACACCACAGTCGGTTTGCCAGTCGTCAGGTTTCATATACAGGAATGCATTGTGAACATTGTGATGTACCAGGCAATTGGTTACCTTCCCAGCTAACCAAACCCTCTGGACTCCCGTTCTACAGATCAGTGAAAATTTGACCAAACTTATGAAGCTTGCACGTAAATGATATACTAGACTGTTTTTTTTTAAAACAGGTTATGAAAAGTATCTTTAATATCATTAAACAGTTGGGTACAATAGTTAAACTCACTCTTCCATCTTTTTTCTCTATGGTACTTGTTCCTTTGCTTTTTGGGCTCTTGGATAAACTCTTTTGTTCTGCGAAGGGTACCAATATATCATCTTAAAACATGTCTTTAGGCCATATATAACACAGTTCTCCTCTTCTGTTGTTGCCTCCACACTGGTGTCGTACATCACAGGAAACCTCGCCCTTGACTTAGATATTTGGCTTTTCAATTCCTGCTGGAAAAAAGAAACAGCAAAGTATTCATCATTTGAAAAAAATAAATAAATAAAGTTGTCACCACAAAGTTATGTGAGATTTGCTTCCACTATAGTCTCAAAAAACAATCCCAAAGTTTGAAGCAGACTGTATAAAGCTGAAAATTTGAACGAGAGTGTCATCACCATTGCAACCAGAATCAAATGCCCAGAATACAGAGATAATAAAACATGGGCTAAATCTTTGTTTGTTTTTATGATCTTTAAAAATATAAAATTTTAGAAACAGAAATGCACTGAGCCAACTTATTTATAGGCCTAATCGTTTTTAGTTGTTATTTTGCTTGCTCACATAACAAGCCTGTTTAGACCTAGGCTAGAGGAGAATCAATACTTTGTTACACTAAGTTTGTCTTTCGGTCGTTTTGATTTAGTCTTACCAGTAGTACTAAAGTATATAATGGACCGGCGAAGACTAGAGAATACCCAGAGTTTTAGCAACTGTATCATCTGATCTATTATTTACGTCAATGAGTTTCATTCAATCTAGGATCAAAAAGAGAAAACTAATTAATCTTAACCTTTAAACTTTGCTACTAAACAGATATGCTTGAATTACAAATAAATGTCAAAAAACATCATAATCTACGAATCGATGCATATACATACATAAACAGAATAATTTGAATTCGCGCAAGTGAACCCTGCACTACATTGGACAGAAAAAAAACGTGCAATTATAGACCAAACTAAACATACTAAATTTTCCGTTACTTCTACATAAAATATCAATACAAATACAACAACTTACTCTTTTGGCAGTATACTAAAAGCACATGTTATAATAACTTCAGACTATCAAGCTTTCCTGAGAAAAAAACGGTTAATACTTCTTACAGTAAACAAGTCGACCGTGAAGGAATGTCGCAATTGTTTCCTGAGCGTGACCGGAAATTAAATACTAAAAAATGATAAATGAAAAGGTTAAATAGAACTGAAGCGTGCATCCTGACTGCTCGCAACATATAATACCGTTGACTAGCCAACATAATTTGTTCAGCCTACTGTGACTGTACGTTTGAAGGTCTAGCCTTGCTTATTCAATATCACAAAGCTTACCCATTTAGATTCACATGGGAAATTACAGGAAATCTTTACCAAATGAATGTAGACTTCAAATATTGAGACTTATAGTTCCAGCATTTGTTTGGGAATAAATTAGAAGATTATGTGCCACTGTTCAATCTAGCCCAATACACACATAACACATTGTTAATTGGTGTTTAGAATGCACACTTTAGTGCATGAGAATGCACTGCAGTACCCAGTAGAAGCCTATAGGCTACTCACTGTCATTGCACTTGTGTATTGCGAAACGCCAGCGTGACAACGGTAGCGTAACGTTACACTAACCATAATACAGTACTAGTGCCAGTGGCCTAACAATTAACTTTAATTTTACCTTCAAGTTAAAGGAATAACAGGTAGGCCGATGATGGCAGTTAATACCTCCATTCTTCTAAAGACCTTCTTGGGTGATTTACGGTTGAAAGTTGCTCAGAGTGATCGTATGAAACTATGCCAAGTCCAGCAAGCTGCCGTTGCCTCTCGGTTTCCAAATTGAAGTGAATCGAATTGGGTTAAAATACATTAGTCCGTCGACACCGACTAAGCTACGATTATGGCGTAAATCGGGTGTCCGTATCGTTCTTAGTCCATGGGTTAAAATACCTTAGTCCGTCGCCACCGACTAAGCTGCGATTATATTTTCCTCAGTCAGTGTAAACTGACTAGGAAGCAGCGATGAAACGAAGATTTTTGCTAGCCCGTGTGCATTAACTAACGTTACAGACTAATTTAACGTTAGTCCGTGGCAATATTGACTAGTTTATTTTTTCAGTGTGTGTTCTCTGTGTGTATCGGGTGATTGTCAAGGAAAATGCATTGTGTGGAAAATTTACTTGTCTAAGAGGTCCATCGTGGTGATATTGGAAGAGGTGATGAGAGTTCCATTTTATTGGTCACCCCTCCTAAACAGCTAGGCCAGATTTCTTCAAACTTGGTATATAAAAAAATTGCCACTTTATGGGAACTCAGTGGTCTTGGTCAAAGATCAAATTATGTAAAAGTGCTTTTTTTGCTATCACGCCGTTTGGAAGCATTGAATTAACTTGAACGTTTAATGGGTTTGTCGAAAACATTTAAATTATGTGATTAACATGTTAAATTTGGTCAACGGTGAAGTTAAGAAAAGGTCAAAGTTCAGCGTTAGTATGACTAAGTCAAAAACAATAGCTGCTTAAAGTTAAAGCAGTAACAAATAGTTTATTCACTCTGAAAACAGCAATTTGGTAAATTTCAAAAAACTCTGAAAATATTGATTTGGAAAACAACAACAAAACATTACAAGATTATTTTTGTTTTATTTATGGTGCGGAACATTGGCAATATTATTTCCACATAAACATAATATTAACTTTCAGATATGAAATTGGAAATATCATTTCAGACAAGAATTGAGAGTAACATAAAAAAGAGTCTTGCAAAATCCACAGCCAAAATCGTTTCAGCGATTGCTTTAATAAGCTTCATTTTCATCTGCCTGTATACCGTAACTGCATGCAGTAAGCAAACCAATCGATACAACAATCGATAAAAGCGGCAAAAAGCGATATCTTAAAAGAAATGAAAAATAGCAAAGAAAATACAGAGAGCCGGACTTACAGACAAAATTAAAGCAAAACACTTCAGACAATTATTATTAAACAGAAACGGTGTAAATTTCGGTATAATAATATAGCTTTGTCGATAAAAAGAAGGTTCTCTGAACGAAATATAAAAAAAGAATAATTGCTGTATGTAATAAAAATAAATATAAACTTTATGAGAGATTGATCGTTTTCCCGTAATTTTCAAAGCAATCTTCTTACTGCTTTATATCAACATAGTTATTACTAACAAGCTAAGTGTGTGGTTAATATTTACAATTAATTATTCCTAAAGGATGAATGGGATTTGGATTATGACTGGCCAGAGAATTGACTCATGTATCATATAACAATATAACAATATATATATATATATATATATATATATATATATATATATATATATATATATACATATATAAGTGATTGGAAGTAAAACAGCCAATGTTTGGTTTTTGCAGAGCTTTCGAGCAAAACTAGCTCTTTTTTTTCAGAGAAAATTTCTGGGAACTAAACTTAAAGACTACGGCACCATTCGGTTTAAACATCAGAAACGATTTGCCGTCCCAGATAAACCAAAACAATTCCTTTACAATTACGCCGGAATCGGATTAAAATAATCCGACGCGGATTAAAATAATCCGAATTTCTAAAAATCAGTAAGTCGCTTTGCCTTTACAACTATGCCGACATCTTCTCTATAAAATAGTTTCAATTCCTGCTACTCCTTGTCACTTTCGGTGATCATGCAATGAAGAAGAACTAGTTTTGCTCGAAAGCTCTGCAAAAACCAAACATTGGCTGTTTTACTTCCAATCACTTACCTAATTCAATTATTGTATCTCACTCGAGATCCAGCCATTCTCTAAATGCAGCATAGTTGTTTAACAGTTTTTCCGTTATTCCTATATATATATATATATATATATATATATATATATATAAACAATTGGACCATCTAAAGGTGGTTAAGTATAGTTTATGTAAAACCTATGGAAAACGTAGTGTATAATTAATAATGATGTTTCAGATGAATCTATTTTTAATATGTGAATCCTCTTGGATTTCGGGGGAGTGGGGGGGGGGGGGGGGGCTTCATTAAAATAATAGCCTACACTGATAGTAGCATATCTTGACATTATACTTTGCCTTAATAACAGTTTGCCATTTCATGTTAAAATAATTAAATTTTGTCAAAAGGTTGATAAAGTTTTCAAAGTTGGCAATTTTCACAAAGTCTCCATACTTCGCATGCTTCAAGTAAAATCGCAGGATGAAAATAATACGAAGTTCGTTGAACCGTCTGATATGTTATTACCCGATGTGTTATTAAGAGCTTGCTTCCAAAAACGCAAGGGCGTAGGAACCGGTGGGGCTGGGGACGCCAGCCCCCCAGTGAAAAATGTGGAGGGGCGGAAGTATCAGTCCGCCCCCCCCCCCCGCTTCGCAAGTCAGAAAACCCCTTTTTCATTTCCAAATGAGAAAAAAAATCTCATTTGGAGCACTAAATTGCATCTAAGGCCAGGTGAAAATACAAATTAAGTTTACAAAATGGTGTGAGTGTTGAAGTGTGCTATATTGCACCAAATTGCATCTGAGGCCACCTGCAAATGCAAAAAATTCCAAAGGGGAGGGGGACACCCACTCCCCTTAGACCCTTCCCCCAGTCCGGCCATCAGTCTTCAGCCCCCCACTCAAAAGTACCTTCCCACGCCACTGCAAAAACGTAAATATGTAAAAGAATCAATTGAACATCAGAAAAGATATCCTTAACAATAACATACATAAGTGTGATATACTTGGCTTGGATATTCCCGAAGTTTACAGGTGATCGTTTTTATGTGTGAGTGTGAACCTGAAATGTGAAGCTTATTGTAAACAAATAATCTTATATATAGATTGAGAGAGTGTGAATCTGTAATATGAACGCTTATTGTAAACAGATCACCATGTAGGATAAGAGTGTAAACATACAATGTAAACGATTACATAAATGAATAAGTTATCGTTTAGAGTGTGAGTATCAAACTGCAGCGTGAACACCCGAACCGAATTGTACAGTTGCTTATAATAGCGTTTTTGACTTGAATATATTGCGCATTTATATGCATCTGTGTTATAACACGTGTTATGCTAGAGGCACATTTTATTGCGGCCTGTGTTAAAAAAATATATAAAAATATAAAAATATAAAAAAATATAAAAAATCAAAAATCAAAAAATATTTTATATTAGGCTATATAAAAATAAAATAAAAAAATAAAAAAAATATATAATACCACTACGATTTACTGTATTGTATCTTTAACATATCTAGCTCTCGCATGCTCCCAAAACATAACACGTGTTAGTGTGTTATAACACCCTGGCATATAAATGCATAATATGCTACACGTTAAGAACAAATATAAGCTCACACCTTTTCGGCTTGGGTGGCGTGAAGCCTTTAATTTAAACAAGTAATCGTTTATCGTGTGGCGGTGTGAACCTGCAATATGACAATCATTATTCTAAACAGCTTTTGGTATGGTATCTTCACTCCATGCATTTATTTAAATTTGATCACATGTTAACTTAGGGTAGTTTTTTTCATTATACATATCGCATTTTCAAACGTATAGGTCTTTTCCACTTATAACAATTGAGTATGCATAATTCGAGGTTTGAAATATTTGTCGTGAATGATCACTTCAATATGGTCGAAATTTAGACATTTATTTGTGCGTACTTTTAAACTGTGTAGAAACCGATAACAGTGAAACAAACCCAATGTGTAATTGTTCCTTCCACTCCATTGGATTCTTTTCGCACTTTTGTTGTCAACTTTTAGGCAGGAAACAACCTCATAATATCATAGGTGTGTCTCGCTTTTAAAAAGCAACTAATTTTTCACAACAATAGATTGGTATGGCAAGATGAACTTATTACCATACCCCTTGCATTCAATTCAATTTCTTTATTCCAGTATAAATTACAAAATTTATAAAGAGGACACATAATAATGATACACAAAAGACGTAAAATGTACATTCATGAAACTTTGAAAACTATTTATACACCAATAAATTAACTGTGTCTGAATTTTCGAGTTTTCCTCACCAACATTCTTCATCATACTTTCTTCTACTCGTGCAATTTTGACCTGTCTATTAGGGGTTCAAGGAGGTTTTTCTATATTGGTTGTCCATAGATTGAATTTTGTGCAGCATCATGGGTATGTTTTGAAGTGATTTTTATTCACGAGAAATGTGAATTTTCAAATTCTCAACAAATAATGGGCTTAAAACCTTGAAAAGTGGGGCTTTCGGATATTGTGGGCCGTGACGTAGAATCACATACAAAAGCAATGATCCATAGGACATGCAATGAGGTCGAACATGATGTGTGACTGGTTACAATCTCCAAAAAGGTTATGGATGGAATAAAACTTTTGGGAAATACTTGGTTCTCAGGCAAAAGTGTACATCTGGTTGGTCATTTTCAAGCCCGAGAAGTGCCATTTCCGGTGATCTGGGGGGTATCAAAACCAGAAATTTTCTTGTACGCTCCGCGCCAACTGATGGTGGCGCTCCGCTTAGATGGTAATTCGCGCCCCCGGGTTTGAAAATCCTGGATACGCGCCTGTATATATATATATAGAGCTATTCTAAATTTCTGCCACGCCTATTATTGTATACTGATGAGATATAAATGCAAGAGTTTGTGCCACTGCGTGTAAAAATAAGAATAATAACAATATTATGCGATAAGAAAGGTTTACTCTCCTTTACAGTAGTAAAATTTGGTTTCGTACTTCTCAAGCAATATAAATCACACAGTCCATGTTCCCATTCACGGAGTGTTAGCTCAGTGGTTAACACCGGTGCCTTTCAATCATAAGGTCCCCGGTTCGAGTCACTCCCAAATTAATGTATGTCGTCCAGTTACAGAGTTGTTGACAATTAACAATTCATAATCATGGACGTTAAATATGAATGTGAGAGACTGACTTCGGTCAGCTTGCGGCTTTGATAAGCCAATTAGGCTTCTTCGCGAGTTCCTGCTTGCAGGAGGATCTAATATACATACATACATACATACATTTGTCTGGTCTACACAGGTATGAATTATTGGGACTAGATAGTTGGTAGTTTTCACTATTACAGGAGCAAGTTAGTCTCGATCCGTCACCGTAACAGGGGGGTGTTGTGTTGCCGGCTATCTCTACATCACAGCTCACATTTGAATTCATCCGGGCTCCATCGAAAAAACACTGTGTGAACTTGTCGCATCTGAAATCCAAACAAGAAAATGAAAACAAACGTTTTAAGTAAACATATATTAGTTTATATTTATAGAAGTATAACTACAATATTGATTCAGCTTCAAACATTTGTTACTGATGTCCGTTAACATTCGCTATTTTGTACTTAAAGCAGACTATACTTCTGTAGTATTACGAGTACATATAAAATCTATCTAGGTACCAGAACGTGTGCGAGTACAAGGGCATAAGAAGGAGTGCTTAATTTTATAATAGTTCCTACAATTGTCATATAGCTTCTATAGCTACTATTCCAGATGGCCCACATACAAATACAGGTTAGTTTTCTAGGAAACAGACTCACTACATGTAACAAAACTTAAAATGAAAACAATCACAAGCCATAGATGTGTTTATTTACAAAAGTTAAGTAGGCCTACGTTGTCACAGACAAAGCGTTTGGAGGACTTTGCAGCTGGCTTTTAGTGTTCTAGCTTAGCTGAAGTTTCATAACGGGTGGCTTTGTTTTGGTCTGTAATATCCACAAAAATAGTGATACTTTCATATATTTCGAAGTCACTTTATATTTTGAACAACAATTGGAATTTAGTAGTGCACTGTAACTCAAAGTACACTTTTCTTATAGTTTGTTGCAAAGTACAAAGCTTCAGAGTAAGCAAGGGATGAAATATGAGACAAAATCACGTATCAGTCAAACGCAATGAACTATTATTCATCGTAGTATAAACAGTGTGAGTTGTAACGTAAGGTGACTACAATTCGTAAATATTGCGTTATAAGTAGGCAAAAAGTATGTGCCTCGGATTTTTCCGATGACAAAATCGATAATTTTAAATATATGATTGACTTCGTATTTTTGCGTGAGCTGATATTTTTCGATCACTTGCATGTCTACAAATGATATTTTGTTTTCAAATGGGTTTGTTCCGTTCCTGCCACTGTTTGCTAATGTATATGGGTGATAATCCTTTTGATTTAAAAGTCATAAACGTGTAGAACAACTTATCGATGTATCGATCAAGCTGTTACAATATCAGCTACTCATGTAGCTAATTTGTCAAGTAGTTTGGGCGGACGACTAAACTCGATGAACTTTAATACAACAAAACAAGAAGAATTTTCTTACCAGAATTTACTTGAATCCAGCGGAATGAAGATAAAGTACTGAAAATCACAAACATGTTCCGATAAATTCCCATGTTTACTAGGCAACTTTTCCTGGTTGTTTTTAAGTAGTGTTTCGTATAGCTGAATTCTGTCTGATCATCGCACTGGTAGAACCATGAAGTTATGTTGATGAACAAACGCAATAAAGAATTTATTCAGTGATGACGCAGACAACATGGTGAAGGTATGTAGGCCTATCAAAGTACTGTAACCTTACTCTATATACTAAGTAGGTTCCAGCTAGGATTGTTTACTCTATTAAAGCACAGTTCGACTGGACAAAGGTTAACGCATACCAATTGGTTTGTCGAAATGATGACAAGTTTAGCTTCATGCTAAGTGTATTTCAGGGAATTATAAACTACAGAAATCATACTGACAATGTGTGCAATGGTGCTATACAATCAAGCTGAAGTTCATGCTACGAACAGAGAACGAGGTAATCCACATACGCGTAGAAAATCAGGTCCGGCAGCTAAGGAACCATTATTTTACATGGCTCCCTATTTGAAACTATTCATTTATCCTTAAGTATATTACGAAATTGAAAAGAAATGGATTTACATCCCATCTTTCGAGAACTATGCAGTAATTTCATACATTAACTATCATAAACAGATTATTGCGTAGAGACGTTTACATTACACATAAACTTTTCAACCAGGCATAGAGATCCTTCTAAACACACTTTTTCAACTTTGGACTCAATGAGTAGGGATTCAATTTTTAAGAAGTTATGTAAGCCTGCCTGGGATCATGTCTAATAAATGCCTAATTTCATGATCTATCATGCAGTTTTTGTACTGCTATATGTTAAGTGTTCTGTACGTTGTGGTGCATGCTGCTTATTGAGATATTTTCAAGGGTTATATAAAGAACTTATTTGGTCCTTTCTGGGGACATCATCTGACGAAGTTTGAAGTTAATCATATTCCATACAATGTTAAAAGGGTGTTTCTGAACCTGCAAAGTAATGTATGGAATAATTTAGATAAGGAAAAAGACAGAAAGGTGTGGAGAATAAAGGTTGAAGAGAGCTACGAGAAGATTGATGGCAGGGGGTGGGAGAAACAAGGGGAGGTGGAGGGGGTGGGGGAGGCAATAGCAAAAGAAAGGTTAGTCATGTCCTTCCTGAATGTTGAGCCCATGAGATTGACATGTAGGGACATGTCATTAATGGTATAGTTGGGAAGTTTAAAGTGTTCTCCAACCGGAGTCTCAATCTTCCTGGTGTTGACTGTTGATCTGTGACCATGCAACGGCTTCTTGGGGATGGTTTTGGTTCACCAACATACTGGATGCCGCAAACTCTACAAGAGATCAGATATATGACATTGGTGGTTGTACAAGTGATGTGACCATTAGTCTTGTGTGTAAGTTGCCTGGGTGCTTTGGCCGGTGATGAAATTGGATTCAACACATTTTAAATTACCATGCTGAATGGGTGAAGGGTTAGAAGTTAGAGGTGGAACAGCAGCACGCACAAGTGGCGATGGTGGGGTTTACAGGGACGGCCGTTGGAGTCTATATGAAGTGAAGCGAATGTAGTGGTTGTTAGTGGTTATTCTCTGAAGAGGAGGAAGATTTGTGTGAAAATTTTGTCCTCTGCTGGCATCCAATGAGCTGTAAAGTGTTCTTTTACACACTATAAGAAAGATAAATATGAGCTATGAGATGTAAGCTATCTTGGGATAAAGTGTTGAGAAGGTTTGAGTTTATAAGGCTTTACATATAGTGCGACCTTTATTACACTTAACCCATACCACAACAGTAATATTCTTGTGCTCATCATAAGAAAAAAAAAACAGAAAGCCAATAAAGTTTCCTATCTGGAGATATCGTGTGTACAAGAGCTTCAAAGTTTGACCCCGGTGACCTTAACTAAACACACAACATTAATAAACCTACACCAAATTGTGTTCAAGCTTTACATTACATGAAGATCACAACATGCCTATATGGGCTCCTTTGATGTTCAGGTTCTGGAGCGTTCTGACATTTTCACAGAAGAAACCAAAAAGAACCCTTTTCCATTTATTCATACTGCATAATCTACGGAGCATTTTAAGTGTAAAAATAGTGACTTAAGAAGCTCTTATGTGATTCAATATGTCAAATGATTGATACTTTTGTAATATTACCATTGAATAGAATGCTGTCAGGTTTTAATAATAACATCAGTTTGTTCTAACTGTTTTGAACTTCTGCTTGCCAGATAAAACGATGTTTCGAAAAATCAAATACCAATAGCGTCTTCTGTATCTATGACTTTGGTGTTATGACAAAAAAATACTTTGATTGATATTTGAGCTTCTATCACGACATAAAATTGTTTATTCACACACAAGTAGATATATTTGTAAACAAGCACCAACAACCATACACACACATTATCCGGAGAAAAAGTGTAACTGCAGACTTAAATATATCCCCGAATTGACACATGTGAATCAACCTCAGGATGACAAATATAATTTAAAAAGATTTCATTGTTTTAACTATGTCTTTATTATCATTCCATGTATTAACACTTTAACTGTTGAAAACATCGAACACATAGATTAAAAATTAAAGGACTGCTGCTTAGTTACATGGAAGCATGTTCAAGGTAACAATTATAAACAAAGTATCTTTCACCATGTTAAACATGTTTTTATTTTTTTATGCGATGATATTCACATTCATCATTAAATCTTTAATTACGCAAAAAACGAGTATGCGATGTTTGGATCATATTGTTGTGGCAATCCTACCAGCACCAAACGCCGTGAAATTACTCAACTGCCTTGCTACATTACCATGTTGCCCCAGATGATCCCTAACTAGTAGAGAGACAACCAAATAATTATCAAATTTTTGACTTCATGGGAAGATTCAGACGGAGTGTAACTCCAATACTATTACATTATTTTACATGTTGTGGTACGTGAGAAATGTTAATGGTTACTGAGAAAAAATGTTGCCCTTAATATAATCATTGTCACTTTGCATGGTTTTGCATACCAATAATCATATTGATTGATTGTGGCAAGACCGCAACATAGAAAATACAAAGTAGATTAAGAAAAACAAACTGAGATAAAGATTCATAATTATATCACGCGTCTAGCAAGTATTAGTGGGTCGTCATGGAGATGAAACTTATTATTCAAAATTTGTAAATAACTCTGTTTCTGGAAAGGAACAAACCACACCATCTACATCCTCCTAAAATATGGAAATGAAGTATACAATGATTGGAAAAGCGATAACAACTTGAAATACAACAGCATGAAGACATTGCATAAAACAACGACATATGTTCAATGCATTGCTCGTTATATTATCACGTAATGAAATCAAGAAACAAAACCACTTACAGCACACTATATGTGAAGTATATATATGAAATATACGTACAAAATTAACAATTGCAAACTTAAGGATTGATGTTTACAATTCCAAAACAATCCATCTGCCGGTGCCATACTAAACTACAATTATCATAAGTAATAAAAAGTTGAAAAACAAGAGCATGAAGACATTACATATAAAAGGATACTGCTCACGATATTATCATGTAATGAATTCAAGAAACAAAACCACTCACATCACAATATATATGAAGTACTTAATATGAAATATACACACAAAATTAAGCATGTTATTGAAAATTCCAAAACAATCGAGATGGGCTAGCTACCAGTGTCATACTAAAATACAATCATCATTAGTAATCAAAGCTTGAAAAACAGCAGCATGAAAACATTACATAAAACAGCAATATAAAGTATAATGTTCCCGATATTATCATGAAATGGTTACATATTACGCAAAAACCCTTAGACTGAATGACAAATTGTTATTGGTATTCTTGAAATAATTTTCATGTTGATGATCTGGTTTTGACATTGTTGGGGATCCGATTTATCTTCTTCTGTAGCATCTGTAGCTAAACAGTTTCCTCCTCCGGATCGTTCTGAAAAAAAGAAGTCCGATGCGTTGATCTTACAAAAGAAGATATACAAGAGAAAACCATCTAACACTAAATGCTACACGGTTTTGAACCAAATTGCACAACGTATAGTTTAGTCAATGAAACTAAAATGTTGGTTACAAAGAATGTGATTTCTCTTTTAGAGCGTGTCCATATAGCGATTACTTTTTCCGGTACAAGCGCATTCAGTTTGTTTCTCAGAGAGAATTCTGGCAACTTTAGATTCAACCGAGTTTGAATAAACTCACTTGTTTCAATTTGAAAATTTTTGAAAAATTTGAAAACAAACATGGTGTAAAAATGTGAACTAAGAAAGATAAGTACTGAAGTAGCTTTCCACCATGAGTTTTGAAAGTTCTTCCCGTAATTGAGCATTTAACCTTTATAGACAGCAACGCTACATGTAAAACAGAAACTGTTAAGGGACTGTTTATGAGGTACAAAGTTTCTAAGCTCCTAATCTGCTTACTCCTGTTGGTGCCATACAACGGTTGATCCTGATCAGAGATTTGTTGCCTAGGGCTGATATGAGGTTGTAAAATTGCAAGTAGATGCTTTTGCAACTGTTTTTTTTTAAATCTATCGAAAACGGAATAGTTCTAAAGTGTCATATTTTTCCTATTATAAGAACGATTAACACGAAACACTCATCAGAAGATATCGTGTTTCCTAGGTTTATGTAATCTGACCTCAAATGCCTAACACTGAATAATCGCCATTTTTAAAAGGATGCTAATGTCATGAGAATATATAAAACTTTGTTCCAGTGGCAATTCTTCAGATATTGAACTTTCAAAATTTCCAGACTGACCTGAAATGCCTAACACTAAAAAATCTCCATTTTTAAAAGTATGTAAATGTCATGAGAATATACACAAACTTGCTTCAGTCACATGAAAAAAATTACCTCAAATTTTCCGAGGTAACATACCACACTTTTACCCCGGTAAAACCGGGGTAAAAACGCGGTAAATTTGTTGTACATTACCGCGTTGTTTGGCCCTATGGACGCGGTAAACCGCGGTTTTCCGCAGTAAATTGCCACAAATTTACCATGTTTTTACCTCACTTTTACCCCAATTTTACCGCAGTTTTACCGTTCTTTTACCCCAATTTTACCTTATATTTACCACGCTGTTTCCTTAGCTTTACCTCAATTTACCATATTTTACCACGCTTTTACCGTTCTTTTACCCCAATTTTACCCTAGATTGACCACGCATTTACTACACTTTTACCCTAAATTTACCACAGTTTTACCGTTCTTTTACCCCAATTTTACCGTATATTAACCACGCTTTTTTTTCTTAGTTTTACCTCAATTTACCGTTCTTTTACCCCAATTTTACCGTGGATTTACCACGCTTTCACCTTAGTTTACCTCAGTTTAACATTTTTTTACACTAATTGTAGGACACTTTTACTTCACATTGAACATGATGTTGTCCTAATTTCAATCAGCATGTACACCATATATTTCTTTGAATTTCACCCATCAGTGTACTGTATCATAATTTGGCTATATGCCTTTACCCTTATTGTAATGGTTGTATGCCTGATATGGAAGTCCACAGTTGTAGCATGCAACATTTTTTATTCATCAAAATCCATGGAGGTTTCACACATAAGAAAGCCTTGTTAAATTTCAATTACCCTAGCTGGTATGATTCCTGACTCTCTTCTTTTGACTTAATTGGTAGTCCAGACTTTTGATCTCCTATTGTCCTCAAAGACTTGTTTCATATGAAGAGGGTACTCTGATTGTGATATGATATGATATGCCTCGTATTATGCTTCCAACCGAAGGTACTTCAGCAGACTAAGGAAATCCTTAGTCGGAAATTATTGAGGTTCCAAGTTTTTGTGAGTGGAAAGACCCGAATCTCGCCTTCTCTTTTCGAATAGTGCCCTGAAGTAACGAGGCAGGGGTGTGTGGTCCTGCTCCCGGGACCGCAATTTAACGTAACCTCCGAAGGACGTGAGTACTGCTTCCCACGTGTTGCCACTTTCCTACCACGAGAAAGGAGCGGGTGAAAATTGGTGTCAGTGTCGACAATTTTCACCCCGCTCCTTTCTCGTGGTAGGAGAGTGGCTACACGTGGCGGTACTCACGTCCTTGATTGTAGATACATAGACTTGTCAAGTCATTTAATGGCCCTGACAGAGAATACCCAAATCTGAGGACACTGATTGGTCAATTTTCGTGTTCTACAGTGTTGAGGCACAGAAGCTATGCTCTATGTGTGCTAGTTTATACAGTTCTTTTTTTCATTTTAAAGGCTTTTAGGTTCTCCCTAATAATGAAAAAAGAATTAATTGTTGTCTCCTCTGAAATATATCAGGGATTCCATGAAGGAATTCTCTATGTATCTGTCCTTTGCTTGTTTTCTTAGGAAAAGATAGGCATACTATAACATATAAGAATAGCAGTTTGTCTCCCTTCTTTATTCAACTCTTACCACAGGTAATTTATTTTGCCAACATTAAGATATGAGTAGAACAAAAGATTTGTCATATCAGTATTGCAAAAATATGGGACAAAATCATGGATAAATTGTTCTAAATGTACCATCATGTTTCATAATGTGACCCATATATGTTCTACTGTGGTAAAATCATGGTACAATTATGGTAAATTTACCATAGTATAATTGCACCGTATAGTTATACCCTATATTTACTGTGGTTAATCATTGCACAATTGTAGGAATTTCACCTATGTAGTTAATGTACCATATAAACGTACCCTACTTTTACTCGAGTAATATCATGGTAAAACTGCGGTTAATTTACCGTAGTAAATGTACCACACTTTTTCCCTACTTTTACCGCGGTAATGCCATTGTAAAACTGCGGTAAATTTACCGCAGTAAATGTACCGCACTTTTACCCTACTTATACCGCGGTACTTTCATGGTAAAACTGCGGTAAATGTACCCCGGTTGATTTTACCCCAATTTTACGGTAAATGTACCCTATTTACAACACATATAGTTTGGCTACGTATGCTCTGGACATTTCTTGTTTAACTTTAAGGGCACAAACCTGACCTCGTTGACTAGCTAGGTTCCAGTTCATAATGTGCATACACCGTTTTAGAGGGGATCGAATAATTATTGGTCTCCTTTGCAAGTCTGTGGTAAAGCAATTCGCGTCTCTATGGTAAAAAGAAAGAAACATTTACGTTTGGCGAGTCTCCTGGGCTGTTGTCACCTACATGATCAGTGACGTCGTTTTCCTCTTTATTTACATCATTTTGATACGCATTTGGATGGCTCATCTCAAAGGTTGCTTTCGACACAAATTTAGATTCATCATTTGCCGTCGGTGGTACCTGCTCATTTGCCACACCTTCGACGCTCGGGATCAACATCGTTCCTCTTCGGAGGAAGTGCTTTTTGACGAGCCAAATGAGTAGAACCGCAAACAACAATGCACATATTGCAATGATTATCACAAGGATAATCTTCCACCAATCTGAAAAAAATATAACAAAATCTTTTTGACGTTATTCATTTTCATCTTACACATGCATTAAACAATGAAGCTAGTTTTCGTGTGGCATTGAAATGGGTAGATGTTGTGGCTAAACGACCGTTGAACAAGTTTATAAGAATACTAAACAGGAGAGCTCTGCAATGTCAGTATTATGTAGTTAATTAAGCAGAGTGAAATTGAAACGGCTTGCTACTTTCTCTGAGATTTTCTAGAGTTTGAACTTTAATTCATACTGATTATGTAACAACTCTTTCTATATCTGTTTCAATTCTTGCATTCATTGCAAAGCGTCTTTACGCAATTATATGACGTGACCTTTTTCAACCTTCTTGAACCATTCAGGTTTTTCTTAAGGATCGGGAGCTTAGAGCTAACAGGACCAGCCATCTTCTCTAGCGAACACTAAGCAAGTCTTGACCAATCATTGAAGGGATTTTTGCCATATCGAGAAATGACTACAAGTTGTGAACATATATCATATGACAGTAACATGATCCCCCGACATCGGTGTTTAGGTTGTTTGACAGGGGTGATGTATATGCTATATATATTTTCACCAACAGTCACTTATTATTATAACAATAGACTAACACGAGGGCCCAGTGTGTTTATTCAGAGAAGTTTTCGAGACCTCGCTGGTGGTACAATGTTCAGCCTCAGTAGGATCAGTGTTGTATGTACTGTAAGTAACTCAAAGTGTCACCTTTACATCCGATTCCTTTACGTCAAAAGTGACAAATTTCAATACGATCAAAATTTCATTAATGGAATTTATAAAGCAGCAAATAGTATTTAACGTTGTTCTCTGTCTTCAAAAATATTATATTTTGCATATTTTTTATGATCATTCAAGAGGGTGGTTTGGTGAGCTGATACAAAATGCCACTTTTTGGTGGACAAAATGGAAATGAACCTCCCAGCGGCCACTTGGTATATCAATGACTGAAGACCGGCAACTTAGAGTGCGAGGTACACTCAGGCCCGTAGCACGGATGGATACAAATAACGGGGCCCCTCCGTGAAGGGTACTGTGCCCCCAGCCATAGAGCATAATATTGCTCTATGCCCCACCCCATCTGCGCCCACATCATGTGTACAAAAACTGCTAAAGTTACAGCACACAAGTTTTAGGCCCTCCTTAAGTTTTTCGTACCGCCTATAACTCAAAATTCCTGGCTAAGACTGTGTCAACTTTCCCTGATCACTAGAGAAAAAGACAGATTTACGAATAATTTTTAAAGGAAATAAGGTGACTTCTGGCACCTTTACAACTGCTATTTAAATAGTATGTCTGAATTTTATATTTGTTTCGAGAGGTACACTCACCCTTTTTAATCATGGCACCAATAAAATATTAAACTTGATATGTATGTATACATATAGATGGCTATTGCTATTTCATGAAAGACTTGACTAGCTGTTATAGAGTTTCGAATAACACTAAAGGTGATTTTAATCTACTTTTTTTTTTTGGTATCGGCATTCGTAATTCGTACCATTGTGGTATATACAATAAGGTACTTACTTCTATGAAATTTAAGTAATGCTGAATTTTCAATTCCCAGCAACTAACGATTCTTTGTCGATTTGAAGTTATATTAAGATATTCATAGTGTCAAGCCCATTCACCTCAAACCCTCCAAGTCAATTGGAATTACGCAGAAAAATACCTAGACGCAGTTTGTCAATACAAAGGTAGCATATTGTATATTGTCTCGTTATCGACAAGGGCTTTTCTTTGGTATTCAAGTTGTCGATCAGATAAAAAAAATTTATGAAGGAAGTAGGCTTTACCTAGGAAATACGTTTAACTATGATCATTCCCTAAATTTGACATTTAAAAATTGTAAGTATTTTCCAAGCGATACATATCTTACATTTATCTATAGTAATTTCTGCCACGCCTTTAATAGTGTAATAATGAGATACAAACGTAGTGGTTTGTGCCACTGCGTGTAAAAACAAAAAATAATAAAAATAATATTTTACGATAAGAATGGTTAACTCTCCTTATCGAGAAAACACTGTGTGTACTTGTCGCAGTTATCTGAACTCCAATGAAGAAAATCAACGCAAAAGTCTTAAGTAAACATGAATTGGTTTATATTCATATGGAAGTACAGCTGCGATATTGATTCTTCAAACAATAGTTACCAATGTCCGTTAACATTCGCAACCTACTTTTGTCCATCAGGATATTTGCTATATTGCACTAAAAAGTGGGAAACAAATGATAATTACAAGATCATAGGAAATTTGTACTTCTTTGCGGGTGTAGCGGGGCACATTGACCACCCCACCAACCCCCGTCCCCACTAAATATAACTTCAATGAAATTTAAGTAATGATGAATATTCAATTCACAGCAGCTAACAATTCTTTGTCGATTTAAAGTTATATTAAGAAATTCATAGTTTCAAGCCCATTCACCTCAAACCCTCTAAGGCAATTGGAATTACGCAGAAATATACCTAGACGCAGTTTTGTCAAAACAAAGGATGCACCTTGTGTATCTTTATTTATAGTTGTAAAATTTGACAACAAATCTCTTTTTATAGGATTTATTTACACACAGAAAATAATATGTAAAATAATGCTATGTAAATCACGGGTTGTAAAAATGTACCCGGAATTATGTAAATATTACACAACATTCTGTAAAAGTATTCATATACATGCGATTGAGGGTTACACAAACTTATTGTAAACATCTTCTGAGTCATTTTACATGATAGCAAGTAACTTTTACCAAAGTGTTAACCAAACGGAAGCAGAGTTTACATAATACAACACTACTTGTACCAGTTTGTCGACATTTATCGTTACTAAATGTACTATAGTAACCACGGCCATATATTCGTGCAAGCCACATACCGTTACGTACTCAGTGTGCGATTACGAGCTACTGTACAATGGCATGGAAAGTGACGTTAGTGTGATATGTAAGTCAGGACGCCATATTTTAAGGTGTGTCGATCTGACCTCAGAGGTCAGGTTTATTAATATTCATGACATCTCTCTTTTTCTCAAATTAAAGTATTTGAAATTACAGTATACAACAAATTCGTAACATGTGATTTAAAAGCTGATCATGTGAGATTAGGAAACCTCTTTGTTTTTCTAGAACATATATACAAGACTAAGTACAAGTTCTCCCCAACCAAACTGGTTACCACTGTACTTATTTGTTGTTTACTTGATTATACATAACATAATCTTGAGTCCATGCAGGTGATTTCCTATTCCTAATTGGTCTATCAGGAACCTGCATATTCTCATTACTTTCCTCAGTCGTGTCAATCACTTCATCATAATCATGCGTTTCTGTACAAGTTGGAACTTGTGTTTTAGCTAAAGCTCTTCGATTTCTTCGATAAGAGTTACCATCAGGGGTAGTGACCACATATGACCTAGGGGTGTTTGCCACTGATGTAACTTTGACAGGATACCACTTGCCATTCCTATGCATTTTTACTGATTCACCTACTTCAAACTCTGGTAGTGGTTTGGTATGAATATTGTAGTATTTCATTTGGGACGCTTTTATCTTTCTAGATTCTCTTGGATCTTTTTCTTACTAATAACCTCTGGTTTAAGAAGTTTCTTGTTAATTGGCATTGTTTATCTAACCCTTCTACCCATAAGTAACTGAGCTGGACTTGCACCCAAGTCATCAATGGGAGTAGATCTATACACTAGCATACATTTATACATGTCTTGCTTACTAGCTGCTGCTTTTTTCATCATTGATTTGATTGTTTGGACAGCTCTTTCTGCTTGACCATTAGCCTGGGGATACTCAGGACTACTGGTGACATGGACAAAATTCCACTCTTTGCTAAATTCCTTACATGCAAATTGAGGACCATTGTCTGATACCACAGTTTCAGGAATCCCATGACGGGCAAACATAGATTTCAAATGAGTAATGACTTTTTAACTTGTTTGGTTACTGAGCAATGCAGTTTCGATGTACTTAGAAAAATTATCAACAACCAGTAAATACTCTTTACCTTCAAAATAAAATAAATCCATTCCAACCTTTTCCCAAGGGCTCTCTGGAATTGTGTGTGGTATCATTGGTTCCTTTTGATTTTTCCTTTTGTAAGTTTGGCAAATATTACATTTGTCAACCAAATCCTCTATTTGTGCTTGCATACCTGGCCAAAAGAGACATTCTCTGACTCTGGCTTTGCACCTTGTTTTGCCTTGATGACCCTCGTGAATTATAGTTAACATTATAGTTAGCATTTCTTTTCTCAGACTCTTTGGCACTACAATTTTGTTTCTTTTAAATACAACACCATCTGAAACATGAAGTTCCTCTTGAAAACCCCCAAATGGTTTCAAGCTTTCATCAGCTTGATCTTTCCACTCCGGCGATCCCTGTTGGATACAGTAAGACACTTGTTGTAGTACTGGGTCTATTTTAGTTTCATCCTGAAATTTATACAATTCTTCCTTAGATACAGGTAACTTAGCAATAAGTAAATGAACTTGAGATTTTAGCTCCTTCTCTAGCTCTAAATCTTCATATGCATTATCTAGATAAGCTCTAGACAATGCATCTGGGACAAACATTTCCTTCCATGGTTTGTACTTAACACTAACATTGTACTTTTTTAACCTCAACAAAAGCCGTTGCAACCTTGGTGGTGCTTAGAAAAGCGGTTTTCTTATTATCACTTCTAATGGTTTGTGATCTGATTCAACCTCTATTACTTTACCATACACAAACTGATTAAACCGTTCACATCCGAAAACAATGGCTAACAACTCTTTCTCTATTTGAGCATAGCCTTTCTCAGTTTCAGTTAATGCTTTGGAAGCATAGCCAATAGGAGACCCATCCTGCATTAATACAGCTCCTAGACCTGTTTGTGATGCGTCTACTGAAAGTGTTACTTTCTTCGTCACATCATAGTACTTATGTACTGGAGTTTGTGTAATGAGCC
Source organism: Apostichopus japonicus (assembly GCF_037975245.1). Taxonomy (NCBI): domain Eukaryota; kingdom Metazoa; phylum Echinodermata; class Holothuroidea; order Aspidochirotida; family Stichopodidae; genus Apostichopus; species Apostichopus japonicus. Next base: position 20,625,536 of record NC_092581.1, read on the forward strand.
TTTTAAGCTCTTGGAATGCCAGATTGTGGTTTTCATTCCATTCCCACAAAATTTCTTTCTTTGTTAACTCTCTTAAAGCGGCACTAATTTCAGATAGGTTGGGCACCAATTTTGCTAGGTAATTGATCATTCCTAGGAATCGTTCCACATCTTTTTTTGCATTGTGGTGTTGGCATACCAAGAACAGCTTCTACTTTGGAATCATCAGGTTTCAACCCATCTCTAGATAGGATATGCCCCAAGTACTTAATTTTTGTCTGTGCAAATTTGCATTTCTTCCCATTAAGCTTAAAATTATTCTCTTTAGCCCTTTGGAGTACATTCCTTACTCTTGTATCATGTTCGTCTTTTGTAAGACCCCACACTAAGATATCATCCATATACGATTCTACCCCATCAATCCCTTCAAATATTTCTTTTACAACTCTGTGAAACACTTCAGGGGCACTTGAAATACCAAATGGCATACGGGGATACTTGTAACGACCGAAAGGGGTATTAAAAGTACATAACTCTGAACTTTCTTCATCTAGACAACATTGCCAAAACCCAGAAGATGCATCCAAGCAACTAAAATATTGTGCACCTGTTAGTCTAGTTGATATCTCTTCGGTGGTAGGTAGCTGATAATGTGAACTTTTAACAGCCTTGTTCAAATCTTTAGGATCCAAACATACTCTGATTTTCCCATCTGATGTCTCTACTACCACCACTGAATTGACCCATGATGTTGGCTTATTTACCTTAACAATAACATTAAGTTGTTCCATTCTATCTAGTTCAGTTTTAGTTTCTTATGCAACATAGCTGGAACCTTTCTGGCTGCATGTACAACAGGAGTTACTTCAGGATCAATCGAGATCTTTTGTTGACCCGGAAGACAGCCTAGTCCCTCAAAGACATCTTTGAAGTCATCTGTCAGTTGACTGGCTACAGAATCATCTGTTTTGTGGACCATATACACTCTTTGAACTAATCTCATCTCCATGCAAGTGTTGACCCCCAATACTGGCTGAACTGATGGCAAATTAACCACCAAGAATTTCACTGAATGTTCATTTCCTTTATACGAACAGGGAAATACACACATTCCTTTGACTGGTAGCGGTTCACCACTATATGTTGTGAGTTTGGTGTTTGTTGGTTTCAGTCGAGCTTTATTTCTTCTCAGTATTCGGTACAGCTGGTACGAGATCACATTTGCTTCAGCACCAGTGTCAATCTTCAATTTTACAGGTTTACAATTGACCTTGAGGCAGACTTTCCAGTCACTTTTATCCTCAACTCTGTGCGGTTTGGTTGTTCAACTCTGTTCAACTGTTCAACTTTCCCACAAACAGTTCATCCTCAGAATCGTGATCTTGGTCAAGTGAATTAACATGTTTACCTGGTCTGCTGGCAGTTTTACCCTGACTTGCCGAGTTGCTATTCATTCCACCCTTATGTCTCCCTAGGTCAGTTTGTTTTGTGTGACACATTGTTGCGAAATGGTTTGGTTTGTTACACTTCCTGCACTGTTTTCCTTGTGCTGGGCAAATACTATGACTAGAGTCATGGCCACATCTCCCACATGTGAATACACTCTGACTACGATTGAAATTGCTTCTAGGCCTACTAGTACTACTTCTGTATTTTCTTTGCTTGTATATACCTTTTTCAATCGCATTAACAGCTTCTTGGTTGTCTGTTAATGTTTTCATTTGAGTACGTGATGCTTCACTAGCCCGACACAGTTGCAAGGCACTGTCCAAAGTAAGGTTTTGTGTACGTAATAATTTTTCGCGTAACTCGTTATTGGCAATCCCACACACTATACGGTCTCTAATAAGCCCATCGTTTAACTCTCCGAATTCACATGTTTTGGCTCTCCGTTTCAGTTCAGTGACATACTGATCGATGGTTTCGTCTGACAGCTGTGCTCTGGTATTAAACAAATGTCTTTCATAGGTGACATTCTTTTTTGGAATGCAATATTCCTCAATTTTTTTCATGAGAACATCGTATTTCCGTTGTCGTCCTTCTTCAAAATTGAACGTATTGTACAACTCTAGGCCGTCGTCGCCTATCACGTGCAAAAACACAGAACACTTGACTTTATCATCTTTATTGTCGAGTTCGCAGGATTCTAAATAAAGCTCAAATCGTTGTTTCCACCTTTTTCAATTGTCAGCGACGTTGCCTTCCAGCTTTAGCGGAGCTGGTGGGTTGAATTTATCCATTTTCCATGGATATCCCACGACTTAACACCATGTGATATGTTAGTCAGGACGCCATATTTTAAGGTGTGTCGATCTGACCTCAGAGGTCAGGTTTATTAATATTCATGACAGTTAGGAGACTGGGCCTGGAAGAATTGATTGAAAAATTCGAAGGTATGTTTTGATATTATCTAAGTGAACGTGACAAGAACGAGAAATGCTTAGAGACCCACGACTAAGTTGGGTAGACGAATGCATTTGAATCGCTTGCGTTACGTAGACCTAACGTTAAAGTCATACAATAAGTTAATATAATAGGCTAGCTGCTGTTTGTCATAGTCAACTCATAATTGTCAACGAATCCGTTGAGGCCTACATACAAGTAAACATTAAACGGAATAGCCTACGGACGGACGGAGGACTTTGGTCTAGGTCTTTATTGTAACCTAGTGCATTCTATTCCTATTGTACGTTAACCGTAACTTCGTATACCCTGCGAGTCTTTAAGTCTTTTTTTAAGTAGTACTAGGCCTAGTACTAGTACTAGTAGGGTATACTTAGGCTATTTCAAGACAATACATTTTAAATAGCATCGGTCATGGGCCTATAGTTACGCTGGTACAATGTTTAATGAGGAATAAACATATATCCATGTAATGCAATGTATAATTACCACGCCAGTTTAGCTTGTAAGTTGTAGCAAGTAGGCCGAAGCTGATGTGGATTGGTGATACCTTTACACCTAGGCCCAACTATAATTTAGCTATATTATAGAAGTGATCTAGCTGTTATCATTCATAGCAATCTACACAATTGCATACAGCGGGAGTGAGCATTGTCTTAAGCATTGTTAACATGATGCATCCATGGTTGTAAAAGTTGCCTACATTGTCTGATGAATGTTTAATGCAAGTTCCTGGTTTGACAAGGAATCACGATAGGCCATCTGGCTTTCTAGTTTTAAACGTACTTGAAAGTTGAAGAAGTTAGAATCACAACTGATTAAATTTTGGACATTTTCTTAAGGAATGTCAATGTTTTGTGAGGGGTGCATGTAAATAACTGCTTATGCTCCAAGGAGGTATTTACACAACTTCATTATGATGGATTTATTTCTTCTTTTCTTTGTTGTTACTTAGGGAGCATCAACTTGGAAATCTATTTGCAAACGATTTCAGAAAGACCTCAGCCATATCTGTTACTTCTTGGAGGAAGCAAAATAGATCCTTAGCAGTCATTTGTGATCATCGAGAGACATGCCCTACCCCAGAAGACATTTATGAAGGCCATTGATGTGTGCTTCAAATCATTCTACGTGTTTAATCTGAACTATACCAAATTGCATGTCTTGGTGCCTGGAAATTTTCCCAAAAAGTTGTTTACCAGATGCCTGGTGGTGTGAATTCCAACCAGATTCGAGATTTTCGTGCTTACCGTGCCAACAATAAAGACAAAGTAACTGCAGTTAAGCAGTTGTCATAGACAGCACACCACGTTTTCTCATCTCACGGATCAGCATATATCTAAAGTTGTTGCTTATTTGAAATTGACTTTGGGAAGAGTTGTTTCTTGTGTTTAATCTGGAATACCAAAAGACATGCGCCAACAACACAGACAAAGTAACTGCAGTGTAGCAGTCATCGTAGACAGCACACCACGTTTTCTCATCCCACGGATCAGCATATATCTAAAGTTGTTGCTGATTTGAAATTGACTTTGGGAAGAGTTGTTTCTTGTGTTTAATCTGGAATACCAAAAGACATGCGCCAACAACAAAGACAAAGTCACTGTAGTGTAGCAGTCATCATAGACAGCTCTCCATGTTTTCTCATCCCATGGATCAGCATATATCTAAAGTTGGTGCTTATTTGAAATTGACTTTGGGAAGAGTTGTTTCTTTGTGTTTAATCTGGAATACCAAAAGGCATGCGCTAACAACAACGACCAAGAAACTGCAGTGTAGCAATTGAAAATGTTGGCACTTTTAAGTTGATCTAATCCCACAAGACAATACTTTTATAGCCTAAATTGTTCATTTTACATTTACTGGGATATAATATATGGACCTATGGAATAGGAAGGTAGTAGGGTGTTTAATTGCTGAAAATCGCACATTATGAATTGTTTGTGTTGTCACTGCTTTTTGCTCTCTCTTAAATGTACCTTTCTGCTGTGAGCGATTCAAACATGCCTCCATATATTGTTTACCCTAATTAATAGGTAATAATTAACCTAAAACCTGTGTAAAATATTTACTGAACGGGTGCTATGTACACTTCTCTGGCAAAATTTTATATATCAGTATTGTATTTGCGTTACATAATAAACATGTAAAACTTTACAAATCAGCAGTTAAGTAATTTTTACTGTTCTTATTTGTTCTTAATGTTTTAGTGTTCTTATTTGACATGAAAATTAAGTAAAATTTTACTTAACCTGTGTAAAACGTTTTCTGAGTGTATAAGCCCCCTGACATTCCAATATCCAATTTTAATGATGAACTGACAAGCCTAATGAATAATTTAAGTGTTGTCAGTAAGACTTGCTATATCTGTGGTGATTTAATATTATTAAAAAGTGATCATGATTCTAATGTATCCAATTTCTTAGATTTAATGTATTCCCATTTTTATTTTCCACTTATTTCAAAACCAACTAGAATTACTCCACAATCAGCCTCACTCATTGACAACATCTTTTGTAATGATACTTTTGTTAACTTAAGCTCGGGGATTCTATTATCAGACATAAGTGACCACTTGCCTGTTTATTGTTGTAGGGATTTTAAGGCTCACTCATTACCATGCTCCAATAACTTTTTTTTACCAGTAAAGATTCTTTACGTAATATCAATTTAGAACTTTCTTCTATTGATTGGAACCTATTCAACAATCTCCGAGATGTTGATACTGCATATAACGTTTTTGTTGATAATGCTAACAATATAATTTCTAAGCACTGTGTAGTTAAGCAATTTGAAAGTAAATCCAATACTATACGCTTACCTTGGATAACATCAAGTATTTTAACTTCAATTTCAAAAAAGAATAAATTATATAAAAGGTACCTTCTTAATCCTACTAGTACTAATAAAAGTAAATATACTCTTTATAAAAAATAAACTGACAAAAATTATCAGATTAGCATTGAAGATGTATTATGAAAATTGTTTCAAAGACAATAAAAATAATTTAAAGAAAACATGGGATACGATTAATAAAATTCTTGGTCGTACTTCAATCAATGCTCCAATTGATACAATTAAAGATAATGATTTGTTAATTACAAATAAATTTGACATGGCCGAGAAATTTAATGACTTTTTTTCCTAATATAGGTAACAACCTTGCAAGTTCTATTCCCACTTGTCACTCAAAATTTACAGATTTTCTTACTGATAGTACCCCATCATCTCTATTTCTCTCACCAACCAACTCCTCTGAAAGCCCCTCTTACATATATTTTTAATTTATCAATATCTACAGGTGTTGTTCCAACTCGTACTAAAGAAGCAAAAGTTATTCCAATTTTCAAAAGTGGTGATAAGCTATCTATTAACAATTACAGGCCCATCTCAGTTCTTTCATCTTTATCTAAACTTTTAGAACGTATAATATATAACCGTACTGTACATTTTCTAGACAAGAACAACATTATTACTGATAGACAATTTGGATTTAGTAGGGGGCGTTATAGCTATGGCAGCTTTGGATGTATCACACTATATCATTAATGGCTTTAACAATAAGGAATATTCTTTGGGTGTACTTTTAGATTTATCTAAAGCCTTTGATACTGTCAATCATGGAATTCTCTTCAACAAATTGTATCATTATGGCATAAGAAGGGCTACATTTAATTGGTTTGTTAATTATCTATCTGGCAGACGCCAATGTGTACATATTGATAATCATTATTCTAATTTCAGTAAAATTACATGTGGAGTACCACAAGAGTCAATTGTAGGTCCACTGCTTTTCTCCTTGTATATAAATGATATTATAGATTGTTCAAACACCTTGTATTTTACACTTTACGCGGATGACACCAGTATACTGTATAAACACAAAGATATCAATCATGCTGCATCTACTATAAATTTTGAATTAGCTAAAGTCTCTAGTTGTTAGCAGCTGCTAGCAATTAAAAAAAGGTTCTTGTGGTCTTAATAATATTTCTGTTCAGTTTCTCCAAGAAATCGTTTTATTATAACTGCCCCTCTTACATATATTTTTAATTTATCCATATCTACAGGTGTTGTTCCAACTCGTACCGAAGAAGCTAAAGTTACTCCAATTTTCAAAAGTGGTGATAAGCTATCTATTAACAATTGCAGGCCCATCTCAGTTCTCTCTCATGTTTTACAGGGAACATTATCCATATTGTGTTCATTTCTCGAGCTCTAAGCTGATCTTTGTGTGTTGAATATGTTCTTTCACGTACAATCGCCAGTCAAGATCAGTGACTCCACAACCCAAGTTATATATATGATCAAGCCTAATGTTACATATACATGTAGGATAGCAGGGGAAATTATGGTCATCGTCGTTCGGCGCAACAAGTATTCAGCCAAGCGACGAAACAATTGTCATATATTATATAAATATATATATATATATATATATATATATATATATATATATATATATATAAATATATGTATATATATATATATATATATATATATATGTATATATAAACATATGTATATAAATATATATATATACATAAATGTATATATATATATATATATACATATATATTACGTGGGTTGAAAGAAGTGTTTTTCTTGTTAATCAAAACCGAAAAATCAAATGGTTAGTTACTCATTATAGTACTGATATTTTGTGCTAAGTGACTCTACATTGGGCCTTTCACATGTTATATAATGTTTCATCTTTCACTGGCACACGTTTGAAATATTTTGCCTGATTTCATCATCTTAAAATAAAACATGATTCAGTTACAGCAGACAAGAAACAATGCTTTTCTTCAAATAAGACAATGATCCTACAAACCTATGCAACAGGCATCTTCATAAGTCCATACACCATCAAGACACACTGCAAAGATGTTTGCTTTGAAATACCATCTATCAGGACAGTAATACATGATTTCAGTTCCATTTGGATACATCTTTCCTTCTGCAAAGTCAGGAATGCGGATTACAAAGCCCGATAGGTTAGCGGGTGCACAACATTGTGAAGCTTGTAGGAGGAACAAAACGATATTTAGATATTAATTTTAAAGGCAATGCTGACAGTCTTTCCAATACCATAAAAAATAAACATGATTCAACTACAGCAGACAAGAAACAATGCTTTTCTTCAAATATGACAATGATCTCACAAACCTGTGCAATAAGCATCTTCATGGGTCCATACTCCATAAAGACACACCGCAGTCATGTGACCATTTAAATTCAATCCATCAGGACAGTCATTCATGATCATACTCCATGAAGACACACTGCAGTCCCAAATTATATATATTATCGAGCCTAATGTTACATATACATGTTAGGATACCAGGGGAAATAATGGTCATCGTCGTTCGGCACAACAAGTATTCAGCCAAGCGACGAAACAGTTGTCATATATTATATATATATATATATATATATATATATATATATATATATATATAATATGTAATATATATATATAGCCTATGTCTCTAATTTCGAAAGTTGTAAGCAAACAGTTCTTACACGTAGTTACTTTCGATTCCGTACAGTGAGGATGTTTGTGCTATAAGCGAATTGCAGAAGACCTTTACGATATGAATTTATGGGGAATCCATGGTTGCAGGTGCTATCAATTGTAGTTTTCAGTTTGTGGAAAATCTTGAAGTTCCGACTCTCCATCCGCCCCCCCCCCGCCCCTCCCATGCACCCATGTACTTCCCCTGTATATTGTATAATCAGGGACTTAAAACCCCGAGGTGGCCCAATGGTGAGCACAAAAAGCGGGAAGCCATATTCGCTACCAATTACTGGCTGGAAAACAAGAAGAAAGAAGCAAACAGTATAAACATTCCTACGCATTTTACACTTCTGACCTGAAATTTATGCATGCTTGACAAATGAGTTTGAAACTCTTATGAAGGACAATTGTCTAACTAATATTCATAATTACCATATCTGTGTGGTACTAACTTCAAAGAAGTTTAAGTAATGCTGAATTTTCAATTCACAGCAACTAACGATTCTTTGTCGATTTGAAGTTATATTAAGATATTCATACTGTCAAGCCCATTCATCTCAAACCCTCCAAGTCGATTGGAATTACGCAGAAAAATACCTAGACGCAGTTTTGTCAATACAAAGGATGCACATTGTGTATTGTCTCGTTATCGACCAGAGCTTCCCTTTGATAATCAAGTTGTCGATCAGATAACAAATTATGAAGGAAGTAGGCTTTACCTAGGAAATACGTTTTACTATGATCATTGCCTAAATTTGACACTTCAAAATTGTAAATAATGTCCAAGGGGTAAATTTCTTACATTTATCTATAGTAATTTCTGCCACGCCTTTGGTTATTATTACAAGAGCATAAGAAATATGTGTTATCATGTAATCAACACTCACATTTGTAATGTACTTGTGAAAAGAAATTTTAGGAGGTTATCTTATATTCGAATGTCACACGTTACGCTGTCAGCTCAGTGAGAGAGATCATTTCAAAGAAATCATAATTAAGTGAAGATTATTATCCAATAAACAGTAAGCACGTGTAAATACCAGGTGCTGTAGACCCTTGATATTCAAATTTTAAACCAGCACTTTGATATTCAAGTATACTAATATGATGTTATATAAAGTGCTCTACATATCGATTGGTGTCGTAGTAGTATCAATAGGGGTGGTTGATATTTCCGTTGTTAATTCTCCTGTTGATGTAAAATCAATTTAGAGAAAGGGGTTCTTACAGCTTGTTACATTATCACACCAGTACGTATTGCATGTTTGTATTGTTAGAGAATTAAATAACACTACTCTCTTTTATGGGTCACTTAATATAAAAAGTACCAATTTACCACATACAAGGTGAAATAAAAAATTTGAATAACTTCACTTGATCAAATCGTGTCACCATAATAACTACAAACTAATATTCATAATTACCGTGTCTGTGTGGTACTAACTTCAATCACATTTAAGTAATGCTGAATTTTCAATTCACAGCAACTAACAATTCTTTGTCGATTTGAAGTTATATTAAGAAATTCAAAGTGTCAAGCCCATTCACCTCAAACCCTCCGAGTCAATTGGAATTACGCAGAAATATGCCTAGACGCAGTTTTTTCAATACAAAGAAGCACATTGTGTATTGTCTCGTTACCGACCAGAGATTCTCTCTTTGGTAATCAAGTTGTCGATCAGATAAAAAAAAAATATGAAGGAAGTAGGCTTTACCTAGGAAATACGTTTTACTATGATCATTGCCTAAATTTGACATTTAAAAATTGTAAGAATTTTCCAAGCGATACATATCTTACATTTATCCATATCGAGAAATGACTAGAAGTTGTGAACATATATCATATGACAGTAAAGTGATCCCACAACATCGGTGTTTACGTTGTTTGGCAGGGGTGATGTATATACTATATATATTTTCACCAACAGTCACTTATTATTATAACAATAAACTAACACGAGGCACCAGTGTGATTATTCAGAGAAGTTTTAGAGACCTCGCTGGTAGTACAATGTTCAGTCTCAGTAGGATAAGTGTTGTATGTACTGTAAGTAACTCAAACTGTCAAATACATCCGATTCCTTTGCGTCAAAAGTGACAAATTTCAATACGAACAAAATTTCATTTATGAAATTAATGAAGCAACAAATAGTATTTAACGTTGTTCCCTGTGGTCAAAAATATTATATTTTGCATATTTTGTATGATCATTTAAGGTGGTTTGGTGAGCTGATACAAAATGCCACTTTTTGGTGGACAAAATGGAAATGAACCTCCCTGCGGTCACTTGTCATATCAATGACTGAAGACCGGCAACTTAGAGTGCGAGGTACACTCAGGCCCGTAGCACGGATGGATACAAATAACGGGGCCCCTCCGTGAAGGGTACTGTGCCCCCAGCCATAGAGCAGAATATTGCTCTATGCCCCACCTCATCTGCGCCCACATCATGTGTACAAAAACTGCGTAAGTTACAGCACACAAGTTTTAGGCCCTCCTTAAGTTTTTCGTACCGCCTATAACTCAGAATTCCTGGCTAAGACTGTGTCAACTTTCCCTGATCACTAGAGAAAGAAAAACAGATTTACGAATAATTTTTAAAGGAAATAAGGTGACTTCTGGCACCGTTACAACTGCTATTAAAATAGTATGTCTGAATTATTATATTTCTTTCGAGAGGTACACTCACCCTTTTTAATCATGGCACCAATAAAATATTAAACTTGATATGTATGTATACATATAGATGGTTATTGCTATTTCATGAAAGACTTGACTAGCTGTTATAGAGTTTCGATTAACACTTAAGGTGATTTTAATCTACTTTGGTTACAAAGTGTAGATACAAGAAAACTGTCATCTTTACCGCATTCAATTCCGTGCCATGCAGGATTGCATTGATTCCGGTCAATGGTGAATTTTTTGCATCGGCATTCGTAATTCGTTCCATTGTGGTATATACAATAACCGTTCTCAGGATCACAGATGTCTGTTCCTTCTTTGCATGCGTTGTAAGACCCCTCTGTGTTAAAAAAAATATATATACCACCTAGTGTTCAATATACAACCACCCCTTTGTCAATCGATATGTAGTATGTTATTCATCACAAACGTATAAACGACTGATGTAATATACCCTCAAGTGTAGCTTTAAAACATCAAGATGGATCGTACAACACATACTACGATGCGTACCATTCATCTCAGTATACAGACTAACGTTGTTCGCAGGATTCTTAGTGAAGAATTGATACATAAACATTCGTTATCAGTGATTAGAAGTTTTGATGCTACCGTATCAGAAGGTGATATTGTTGATCAAGATTAACAACAACCCTAACCAACTAAAGACGTTGCATTACTGAAAAGCACAAACTTATGTCTATTTCTCAATGAATGAACAATATTTAACTTGCAAACTGTCTGGTCGCTGTAGCAGTTTATTAGATTTCATAAATTTAAAAATATTAAAATATGCTCAATAATCTATGTAAAAATGTCAGACAAATACCTTCTTTTATTCTGAGGGTGGTTGATATTATAGTCTGAACATGGTCTATACATCTTTAAATTTACTTTTCATCTTAAGAATTGCCGTTTCGTTGAATGGGTCTGACTTTTCTTTAACTACATGCAACGTAAAACACTCAGTCGATGGCTGCAGCCATTCCAAGCCAACGTTCTTAAAACTCGATTTATCGCACCATTCGGTTTTGAGTAGTTGCAATTTTTGATTTATTATTAACGTGTCGTTCATTCTTTCTTTTCTTTCATGCAACCATAAGAATGCTAACACAGTAGTGATGTTTTAGAGACGAACATATAAAAAGTTGATAATCTACTTATACTGTTTGGATAATTTCTTAATTATTGTAATATTTCTATATTGTTGCTATTGATTTTCTTTGTTTCAATTTGTGTCATATTAATTTGTTCTGAAGCAATAGCAAGATATACAAATGTAGAACAGCATCGGTAGTACCTTCTGACGTTATCGATATCAAACGTAATCCAGACTGAGCTTCGCTCTGAATAAGTGTGTCAAAATCTTCAGGAGTTACCATTGCCACACCTTCGTCATATCTCGTCACAACATCGGCAAGAATGGTGGTAACGTTTAACTTACGAATTGCTTCAACTTTACAAGAAACAAACCAACTATTGCACTTATCGTCGAATCTTGTGAACGTTTCTTCAAACTGTGGAATACGAGAAAGTTTAATGTGAAAATGGAAAAGAACAAGAACACGTTTGAAACGGTTGCTGCAAATTGCAATGTTTAAAAGCAAATACTATTATTGCATTAAAATGTGATAAAATTCAAATCAGTATTGAAAATTCAGATAAGTATGACGCAGACATCGATCTGAACCACAATATTAATAATGATTAAAGTAAAATCTAAAGCAAAACAATTTGGAAGGATTGAAACTTGTTGAATTATATCTGCATATTTATCTTATATCGTTGGGGTAAATTTCTTCCTTGGATACAAAAAGAGAATACGTTACATTCCATTTAATAATTGATAACGAATAAAACGACTGTTGGGTAGATAGTATTAACATTTAATAGATCATGTTCTTAATGTGCATTTGCTTTTGTCAGTAAATAAGAGTGTCAGATAACATTCATATCGGTTTATGAGCTCTATATTGTCCTACTAAGACCATGAAAATCCACCAGTAAATACCCATCGAATTGACGTGAAGCATAGCAATTTTATTTAACTGAGCAACACTTCATGAACTTAGAAAACTTCTTTTGCAACAAATGGATGACTAACCATTCTGTTTCTCCATGGTTGGCAATAAATATAAATAATTATAAATGTAATTTATTATCGTAGCAGATTGCTCAAAAAGTCTGATTTCAACAGATACCCTCAGAAATCTTACTTTCTTGCTATCTTATAGAATTTCAGATATCTTCTGCCTTTTGTTTTGTGTTAACAGAATACGTTTATGCTATCCACGAATATTTGAGTAAACTAATATCGAGGGTAAATTCTTGCGATTGCATTTACCTGAGCTTCTTTTTAAACAAATAAGTGAGGAATCATTTTTTTGGGGTCAATATGTAGAATCTCTGTAAGTCAATATGTATTGTAGTGAATGGTAGAGATCGAGCTGATGTTTACATCTGCTTGACAAGGTAAATTGTTACATACCGCTGTAAATATTTTTTGTTCCCGTAAAAGGAATGTACACGAGGATTTGTTCGCAAAGTCATCTTTGTATGCAACCTCAAGCTGAAGAGAACTCCTAATGATACGTTCGACTAAATCGTTAAAAGAAGTAACAAGGAAGAAAAACTTTAATGCTTACATTAAATCGAATACGAGGTAAATACTTAGCTTATTTTTGAATAATATTATCGAAGTATACAATTCGAGAAATGTTGTTGTACATTTTGATCACTTTGTTAGTCACTTCCGGCAATTTATACAAAATGGATCTAAAGATTTTGTTTACAACATTCGCTATTAAATTGCAGAATGAATTTTAAACAAATTAGATGGGCACACTCGCTAATTTGTTTTTTACTCTCTTTTTTTTGTATCTGAGAATGCACAAGATAGTTTTAGGATACTTAACTGACGAAATCTCTAAAGTAACAAGTTGGAACAAAATCTCATAAAACTGGCAAATATAAGCCTGCATACCTTAATGTATTAATGTCATTTTGAAAGTAGTATCAAGCTGTGCGATTTTTTAATTTTAAATCCAATATGCAGATTTCAGCAAATTATCAGTAACCCGGTAAGTTGGAAGTTTTAAGAAGAATGATTTAGTCTACATGTAACAGTTTATATTCTCACCTAAACACTTCCCATTTTGAAAGGTTTTACCCGGTGGGCATGCACACGATCTAGTTTTTCTATCACAAGCAGATTTCTGTTCACTCTTGCAATCCGTTGATTTGGAACAGACAGCTGTATTCATGAAAGAAGATTAAAAGAAAGATGGATAATCACGATACTTTTCCCGATCACGATTTTTGTTTTTGTGAACCCTCATCATGGAGAAAACCTCGTGGCTTCTACGTTACCTGTAGAAGCATGCACCTCACTTTCGTTTCATTTTAGTGTCGTTTATATCCTCATAGAGGTGTTACAGACTGGTAACATTTTGAAATTATACAAAAAAGCATATTCGATAATGGCTATAGACGAAAAGGAGAAATAGGAAAGAAGAAATCAGAGAGAGGTCTTTTTTGTAGATGTTAGAAATCTTTCACACCTTTGTGCGGATATAAAGAGAACAAACATGAAACAGAAGCTGTCTATACGATGATGAGAGCTGTCCAGTTTGAGCGAATCACTTTCATATTAATGTAACGTACTTACAAGGTACATCTGCGAGGATATGGCTCATTAGCTTCTGATCATTAAACCGCGTTGTGCGTTGAATACTCGGTATCATATCACATATGGTATACCATGACATACGCCTATAATCAAAAGCTAGGTCTGAATCAGATCAGCAGATCAATGATCAACACACACATACACGTATACTATATACTCTAAGATAAACATTTCATGAAACATTTTGTGTTCGCTAAAGGTGAGGAATAGGGCCACAGATCAACTGATGGTGACATGTATTCCTCAACTAGCCACAACTCTCATTTGAATAAAAATGATGAAAAATAAATTGATCATAACTGCTTGGTTTGACATGTCGGTAAAGCACCTTCTTAAAAGTCATCCTCAATTATATTAAATCGTTTTAAGCCACAGAAATTTGCACTATGACCATGGAATTTAAAAATGAGACTCTTTATCGATCATATCCTTCCAGCCGTTAATCAGGTGTTGGTCTGTTTCGACACGATAATAAAATCACTCTAGCACAAAGCAAAACGAAAATATCGATTCTACTATGGATCTATCCTAAAGGTAGCAACCGAAGTGATTCCAGCAGCAAAGGATGATACGTGAAGATCCTAAAGAAACCAGCTAGTCGGCATTAATGACCAGCTTACATAATGTTTCTGCAAAATATCGGATATTATGAACTACTAGTTACGTTTTTTTCTTATAGGATTGTTATGTTTCATAAGGTAACGATATTCACCTGAACAACTCGGTACTGTTTCTACTATCCATCTTCCATAAAGACAAACTGCACTACTGCTTCCGTGCAGAATAAATCCATTTGGGCATGAGTAAGACACGCTTGATCCACTCTTTCCTTCGTCTTCTCCATTTTGGGGAGTTACTATTACATCAACATTGGCTGGCGCAGGGTTCTCACAAGGCGAACCTTGAAATGAATAAAATTGACATTCCATTTGCCATTGATATCAAATGATTTTTTGTTCAGTTTATTATGATGTGACGCCTTTTCGGTTAGAGCAATATTCCACATCGTTCGTTGAAACCCCCATTTCAACATATTGTCGCTGCTAACTCCAAATACGGTGGACTGAAAGAATTCTATGTTGACTGGCTTAATTAACCTTCTCTAGAACTTAGTGGCTCACAATAGGTGGTTTGTGCTGCTATCATGTTTACCATTACGCCACAATTTTGCTATTATATCTTTGAAATGTGATACATTTATATATTTGAAATAACTGTCAATGTAAGTTCTAGGATTTCTTTAAAATGGATTTCATGATTAAATAAATGCTAAACCATGTTCAGAATATCGTGATGACATTCACTCTGATGTTGTAAGATGTATCGACAAAATATCATCAAATTTGAGCAAAGAGTTTGAGTTTGAACCTCTTATTAAAGACAGTTGTTTATCATGTGGCTGTATCTAATGAGGACTCACCACCAGGCCTATGTCCCTATGTCAGATCCTGCCAATTACAGTGTCCCAAAATCCTATCAGAAATAACCTCCTACGATTCAAACTTCAGATAATTTTATCTACAAACTAATATTCATAATTACCGTATCTGTGTGGTACTAACTTCAATGAAATTTAAGTAATGCTGAATTTTCAATTCACAGCAACTAACGATTCTTTGTTTCGTTATTGACCGGAGCTTCCCTTCGGTAATAAAGTTGTCGATCAGATAAAAAATATATGTAGGAAGTAGGCTTCACCTAGGAAATACGTTTTACTGTGATCATTCCCTAAATTTGACATTTAAAAATTGTAAGTATTTTCCAAGCGATGAATTTCTTACATTTATCTACAGTAAGTTCTGCCAAGCCTTTAATAGTGTAATAATGAGATACAAACGTAGTGGTTTGTGTCACTGCGTATAAAAACAAAAAATAATAATATACGATAAGAATGGTCAACTCTCCTTAAAGGCAGGTAAATTTTGTTGTAACAATGATTGATTTTGTAATTATATACGGTTACGTACTCAAGCAATATAATCATACAGTCCATCTTCCCATTTGGTATACCAGGCCCGTAGCCAGTTTTTACCTGGAGGGGGGGGGGGGGTTCGTCATGCGTGATAGGACTATCTAAGCGGAGCGCCACCATTGGTTGGCGCGGAGCGTAGAAGAAAATTTTTAGCTTTTCGAACCCCCCAGTTGGCCGGAAACGGCACTTCCCGAATGTTTCAAGCAAGAAGAAGTTCAGCCCCCATTTCGAAATTCTCCCCGCTTCTTGGAACACTTGACAAATATTTGGGGCTGAACATACCTTCAGCCCCCCCCCCCCACTTTTTCATCGCTGCCACTGGAGTTCGGCATTTTCATGAAGTGAAAACTCGAGGGCGCCCGAGCAAGGAGTGGAGCGACCGAGCAGGGAGAGGGTGTGGTTCTCCCTGCCCCACCCCAGGGAGTTTGTGCAATTTTTACATCGAAATTCAGCGATCTGGTGAACACCTAAGCTGGAATTTTTGGACATTTTTAATCAAATGACAACATGGAAAAAGCTTAGCCACAAAAGTCGTAAAAGAGGGCCAACAACGGAGTAAAAGAGGTAGCCTGTCCATAGGCAGTGCAAATTCATCCTAAAATGAAATTGTTGACGTGTAAAAGAAAAGTGAAAAAAGAGAAATACATCAAAAATGTGTTTGTATTTTCCTGAAAAAGCATGAGGCATGTTTAAATTTCATTTGGAGGCTCAGCATCCCCCCTTCCCACCATACATGTACACCTATCTTTTCTTTCAAATTGTGGGAATAAAGCAAAAACACAAGATCAACAATAATGTAATTCTTAAAATAGCTCTTTTATTGGCATTCAGTCTCATAAAAACTAAAAACAGACACACATACACAGTGAAATTGATAGATTTTAGCAACCATCGTGCTTGTGGTGTCTCTATTACTACTATTGTGAAGTTGAAATACAAGGAAACACAGAGATTTTTTGAGACTGTCTCTTCAGTAGTAGCAAGTCCGAAAGAGAGTATGCAAACACATATTTGCATATTTCTATCTGCTATAGGGTCCAATATCTCGGACTGCCATGTTTCGAAGCTTGAAATCACGGCGCGGCGTTCAGTGTGGACACCCCCACGTACCGCGTCGCGCCGAACTTTGCAGCTCTGCAAAGTTCGGCGCAGCGCGGCGCCAGGTGTGGACGTCCCTTTACATCAATGTTTCCGTGTTGCCTTCAGCTGAGCGTGTGTAGGTCAATATTGTATTCCACGGTCCTGGTGGCACCCAAAGTGATTATACGAGCGGTATATTTAAATATGCATTTTCGTGTAAAAAATGACAATTTGCCCTGGAAAACGCCAAAACTCCATTAGAAAAAAAAATGATCTGGGCGGGGGGGGGGGGTTCGTACGAACCCCCTAAACCCACTGGCTACGGGCCTGGGTATACACAGGTATGAATCCTAGTAACTAGATAGATGGTAGTTTTCACTATTACAGGAGCAATTTAGTTTCGATCCGTCACATCTACTTCGCAGCTGACAGTTGAATTCACACGGGCTTCATCGAGAAAACACAGTGTGCACTTTGTCGCAGCTATCTGAACTCCAATGAAGAAAATCAACGCAAAAGTTTTAAGTAAACATGAATTGGTTAATATTCATATGGAAGTACAGCTACGATATTGATTCTTCAAACAATAGTTACCAATGTCCGTTAATTTTCGAAACCTACTTTTGTCCATCAGGATATTTGCTATATTGCACTAAAAAGTGGGAAACAAATGATAATTATTACAAGATCATAGGAAATTTTTACTTCTTTGCGGGTGTAGCGGGGCACATTGACCACCCAACCCGCCTCGCCGCCCCCCCTAAATATAACTTCAATGAAATTTAAGTAATGATGAATATTCAATTCACAGCAGCTTAAAATTCTTTGTCGATTTAAAGTTATATTAAGAAATTCATAGTGTCAAGCCCATTCACCTCAAACCCTCCAAGTCAATTGGAATTACGCAGAAATATACCTAGACGCAGTTTTGTCAAATCAAAGGATGCACCTTGTGTATCTTTATTTATTGATGTAAAATTTGACAAAAAATCTCCTTTTATAGGAGTTATTTACACACAGAAAACAATATGTAAAATAATGTTATGTAAATCACGGGTTGTAAAATTGTACCCGGAATTATGTAAATATTACACAACATTCTGTAAAAGTATTCATATGCATGCGATTGAGGGTTACACAAACTTATTGTAAACATCTACTAAGTCATTTTACATGATAGCAAGTAACATTTACCAAAGCGTTAACCAAACGGAAGCAGAGTTTACATAATACAACACTACTTGTACCAGTTTGTCGACATTTATCGTTACTAAATGTACTATAGTAACCACGGCCATATATACGTGCAAGCCACATACCGTTACGTACTCAGTGTGCGATTACGAGCTACTGTACAATGGCATGGAAAATGACGTTAGTGTGATACGTTAGTCAGGACGCCATATTTTAAGGTGTGTCGATCTGACCTCAGAGGTCAGGTTTATTAATATTCATGACTTCTCTCTTTTTCTTAAATTAAAGTATGTGAAATTACAGTATACAACAAATTCGTAACATGTGATTTAAAAGCTGATCATGTGAGATTAGGAAACCTCTTTGTTTTTCTAGAACATATGTTGGTTTCAGTCGAGCTTTATTTCTTCTCAGGTTTCGGTGCAGCTGGCACGAGATCACATTTGCTTCAGCACCAGTGTCAATCTTCAATTTTACAGGTTTACCATTGACCTTGAGGCAGACTTTCCAGTCACTTTTATCCTCAACTCTGTGCTGTTCAGTTGTTTCACTGTTCAACTCTCCCACAAACAGTTCATCCTCAGAATCGTGATCTTGGTCAAGTGAATTAACATGTTTACCTGGTCTGCTGGCAGTTTTACCCTGACTTGCCGAGTTGCTATTCATTCCACCCTTATGTCTCCCTCGGTCAGTTTGTTTTGTGTGACACATTGTTGCGAAATGGTCTGGTTTGTTACACTTCCTGCACTGTTTTCCTTGTGCTGGGCAAATACTATGACTAGAGTCATGGCCACATCTCCCACATGTGAATACACTCTGACTATGATTGATATTGCCTCTAGGCCTACTAGTACTACTTCTGTATTTTCCTTTGCTTGTATGTACCTTTTTCAATCGCATCAACAGCTTCTTGGTTGTCTGTTAAAGTTTTCATTTGAGTACGTGATGCTTCACTAGCCCGACACAGTTGCAAGGCACTGTCCAAAGTTAGGTTTTGTGTACGTAATAATTTTTCGCGTAACCCGTTATAGGCAATCCCACACACTAAACGGTCTCTAATAAGCCCATCGATTAACTCTCCGAATTCACATGTTTTGGCTCTCCGTTTCAGTTCAGTGACATACTGATCGATGGTTTCGTCTGACAGCTGTGCTCTGGTATTAAACAAATGTCTTTCATAGGTGACATTCTTTTTTGGAATGCAATATTCTCAATCTTTTTCATGAGAACATCGTATTTCCGTTGTTGTCCTTCGTCAAAATTGAACGTATTGTACAACTCTAGGCCGTCGTCGCCTATCACGTGCAACAACACAGAACACTTGACTTTATCATCTTTATTGTCGAGCTAGCAGGCTTCTAAATAAAGCTCAAATCGTTGTTTCCACCTCTTCCAATTGTCAGTGACGTTGCCTCCCAGCTTTAGCGGAGCTGGTGGGTTGAATTTATCCATTTTCCATGGATATCCCACGACTTAACACCATGTGATATGTTAGTCAGGACGCCATATTTTAAGGTGTGTCGATCTGACCTCAGAGGTCAGGTTTATTAATATTCATGACAGTTAGGAGACTGGGGCCTGGAAGAATTGATTGAAAACTTCGAAGGTATGTTTTGATATTATCTAAGTGAACGTGACAAGAACGAGAAATGCTTAGAGACCCACGACTAAGTTGGGTAGACGAATGCATTTGAATCGCTTGCGTTACGTAGACCTAACGTTAAAGTCATACAATAAGTTAATATAATAGGCTAGCTGCTGTTTGTCATAGTCAACTCATAATTGTCAACGAATCCGTTGAGGCCTACATACAAGTAAACATTAAACGGAATAGCATACAGACGGACGGAGGACTTTGGTCTGGCCTTTATTGTAACCTAGTGCATTCTATTCCTATTGTACGTTAACCGTAACTTCGTATACCCTGCGAGTCACTTTTTTTAAGTGGTACTAGTACTAGTTAAATAAATAGCATCGGGCATGGGCCTATAGTTACTCTGGTACTATGTTTAATAAGGGATAAACATATATTCATGTAATGCAATATATAATTACCACTAATTGCCATTTTAGCTTGTAAGTTGTAGCAAGTAGGCCGAAGCTGATGTGGATTGGTGATACTTTTAGACCTAGGCCCAACTACAATTTAACTATATTATAGAAGCGATCTAGCTGTTATCATTCATAGCAATCTACACAATTGCATACAGTGGGAGTGAGCATTGTTTTAAGCATTGTTAACATGATGCATTGGTTGTAAAAGTTGCCTACATTGTCTGATGAATGTTTAATGCAAGTTCCTGGTTTGACAAGGAATCACTATAGGCCATCTGGCTTTCTAGTTTTAAACCTACTTGAAAGTTGAAAAAGTTAGAATCACAACTGATTAAATTTTGGACATTTTCTTAAGGAATGTCAATTTTTTGTGAGGGGTACATGTAAATAACTGCTTATGCTCCAAGGAGGTATTTACACAACTTTATTATGATGGATTTTTTTCTTTTCTTTGTTGTTACTTAGGAAGCATCAACTTCGAATTCTATTTACAAAAGATTTCAGAAAGACCTCAGCCATATGTGTTACTTCTTGGAGGAAGCAAAATAGATCCTTAGCAGTCATTTGTGTTCATCGAGAGACATGCCCTACCCCAGAAGACATTTATGAAGGCCATTGATGTGTGCTTCAAATCATTCTACGTGTTTAATCTGAATTATACCAAATTGCATGTCTTGGTGCCTGGAAATTTTCCCAAAAAGTTGTTTACCAGTTGCCTGGTGGTGTGAATTGCAACCAGATTCGAGATTTTCGTGCTTACCGTGCCAACAATAAAGACAAAGTAACTGCAGTTAAGCAGTTGTCATTGACAGCACTCCACGTTTTCTCATCTCACGGATCAGAATGTATCTAAAGTTATTGCTTATTTGGAATTGACTTTGGGAAGAGTTGTTTCTTGTGTTTAATTTGGAATACCAAAAGACATGTGCCAACAACAAAGACAAAGAAACTGTAGTGTAGCAGTCATCGTAGACAGCACTCCACGTTTTCTCATCCCACGGATCAGCAAATATCTAAAGTTGTTGCTTATTTGAAATTGACTTTGGGAAGAGTTGTTTCTTGTGTTTAACCTGGAATACCAAAAGACATGTGCCAACAACAAAGACAAAGTCACTGTAGTGTAGCAGTCATCATAGACAGCACTCACCTTGAATAACATCAAGTATTTTAACTTCAATTTCAAAAATGGAATAAATTATATAAAAAGTACCTTCTTAATCCTACTAGTACCAATAAAAGTAAATATACTCTTTATAAAAATAAACTGACAAAAATTATCAGATTAGCAAAGAAGATGTATTATGAAAATTGTTTCAAAGACAATAAAAATAATTTAAAGAAAACATGGGATACGATTAATAAAATTCTTGGTCGTACTTCAATCAATACTCCAATTGATAAAATTAAAGATAATGATTTGTTAATTACAAATAAATTTGACATGGCCGAGCAATTTAATGACTTTTTTGCTAATATAGGTAACAACCTTGCAAGTTCTATTCCCACTTGTCACTCAAAATTTACAGATTTTCTAACTGATAGTACCCCATCATCTCTATTTCTCTCACCAACCAACTTCTCTGAAAGCCCCTCTTACATATATTTTTAATTTATCAATATCTACAGGTGTTGTTCCAACTCGTACCGAAGAAGCAAAAGTTACTCCAATTTTCAAAAGTGGTGATAAGCTATCTATTAACAATTACATGCCCATCTCAGTTCTCTCTCATGTTTTACAGGGAGCATTATCCATATTGTGCTCATATCTCGAGCTATAAGCTGATCTTTGTGTGTTCAGTTCTTTCATCTTTACGTAAACTTTTAGAACGTATAATATATAACCGTACTGTACATTTTCTAGACAAGAACAACATTATTACTGACAGAAAATTCGGATTTAGTTGGGGGCGTTATACAGCTATGGCAGTTTTGGTTGTATCACACTATATCATTATAATGGCTTTAACAATAAGGAATATTCTTTGGGTGTATATTTAGATTTATCTAAAGCCTTTGATACTGTCAATCATGGAATTCTCTTCAACAAATTGTATCATTATGGCAGAAGAGGGGTTGCATTTAAATGGTTTGTTAATTATCTATCTGACAGACGCCAATGTGTACATATTGATAATCAGTATTCTAATTTCAGTAAAATTACATGTGGAGTACCACAAGGGTCAATTTTAGGTCCACTGCTTTTCTCTTTGTATATAAATGATATTATAGATTGTTCAAACACCTTGTATTTTACACTGTACGCGGATGACACCAGTATACTGTATAAACACAAAGATATCAATTATGCTGCATCTACTATAAATTTTGAATTAGCTAAAGTCTCTACTTGGTGACACAAAGTGTAAATGTTAACACAGCAAGCTTATTTAACTGTTGCTGAGCCTTCTACCAACCAACTCCTCTGAAATAATCAATTTAATAATGCAATTAAAAAAAGGTTCTTGTGGTCTTGATAATATTTCTGTTCAGTTTCTCCAAGAAAATCGTTTCATTATAGCTGCCCCTCTTACATATATTTTAATTCATCAATATCTACAGGTGTTGTTCCAACTCGAACCGAAGAAGCTAAAGTTACTCCAATTTTCAAAAGTGGTGATAAGCTATCTATTAACAATTGCAGGCCCATCTCAGTTCTCTCTCATGTTTAACAGGGAACATTATCCATATTGTGTTCATTTCTCGAGCTATAAGCTGATGTTTGTGTGTTGAATATGTTCTTTCACGAACAATCGCCAGTCAAGATCAGTGACTCCACAACCCAAGTTATATATATGATCAAGCCTAATGTTACATATACATGTAGCATAGCAGGGGAAATTATGGTCATCGTCGTTCGGCGCAACAAGTATTCAGCCAAGCGACGAAACAATTGTCATATATTATATATATAAATATATGTATATATATATATAAACATATGTATATAAATATAAATATATATATATATATATATATATATATATATATATATATATACATAAATGTATATATATATATATATATATATATATACATATATACATACATATATATATATATATATATATATATATACATATATATATATACATATATATATATATATATATATATATATATTACGTGGGTTGAAAGAAGTGTTTTTCTTGTTAATCAAAACCGAACAATCAAATGGTTAGTTCTCATTATAGTACTGATATTTTATGCAAAGTGACTATACATTGGGCCTTTCACATGTTATATAATGTTTCATCTTTCACTGGCACACGTTTGAAATATTTTGCCTGATTTCATCATCTTAAAATACAACATGATTCAATTACATCAGACAAGAAACAATGCTTTTCTTCAAATATGACAATGATCTCACAAACCTGTGCAATAGGCATCTTCATTAGTCCACACTCCATAAAGACACACTGCAGTCATGTGACCATTTAAATCCAATCCATCAGGACAGTCATACATGATTTCAGTTCCATTTGGATACATCTCTCCTTTTGTAAAGTTAGGACTGTGGAATACAAAGTCATCTGGGGGAGCGGGTGCATCACATGGTGAATCTTGTAGGAGGAAAAAAACGATATTTAGATATTAATTTTAAAGGCAATGCTGACAGCCTTTCCAATACCATAAAAATACAACAGGATTCAATTACAGCAGACAAGAAACAATGCTTTTCTTCAAATATGACAATGATCTCACAAACCTGTGCAAAAGACATTTGCATAAGTCCATACTCCATGAAGACACACTGCAGTGCCAAGTTATATATATTATCAAGCCTAATGTTACATATACATGTTAGGATACCAGGGGAAATTATGGTCATCGTCGTTCGGCGCAACAAGTATTCAGCCAAGCGACGAAACAGTTGTCATATATGATATGTTTATGTTTATGTATATATATTTATATTTATATATATATATATATATATATATATATATATATATATATATATATATATATATATATATATATATATATATTTATTTATATATATATATATATATATATATATATATATATATATACATACATATATATATATTACGTGGTTTGAAAGAAGTGTTTTTCTTGTAAATCAAAACCGAAAAATCAAATGGTTAGTTACTCATTATAGTACTGATATTTTATGCAAAGTGGCTATACATTGGGCCTTTCACATGTAATGTAATGTTTCATATTAGTGCATAATGATGAGATACGAATGCAAGAGTTTGTGTCACTGCGTGCAAAATCAGAAACAAAATAAAAATCATAATATACGATAAGAATGGTTAACTCTCCTTAACGGCAGGTAAATTTGGTTGTAACAATGATTGATTTAGTAATTATATACGGTTACGTACGCAAGCAATGTAAATTATACAGTCCATTTTCCCATTCGTCTCTTCCACACTGGTATGAATTCTTGCGTCTAGATAGTTTGTGGTTTTCACGTTTACAGGAGCAAGTTATTTTAGTATTGTGATCGTGACACGGGTGTGCTGTCTTGCCGGCTGTCTCATTAATGCAGCTGACCGGTGTCACACGGGCTTCATCGAGAAAACACTGTGTGGACTTGTCGCAGCTATCTGAACTCCAATGAAGAAAATCAACGCAAAAGTTTTAAGTAAACATGAATTGGTTAATATTCATATGGAAGTACAGCTACAATACTGATTCTTCAAGCAATAGTTACCAATGTCCGTTAACATCCTAATTTTGTCCATCAGGATAAATGCTATATTGCACTAAAAAGTGTGAAACAAATGATAATTATTACAAGATCATAGGAAATTTGTACTTCTTTGCGGGTGTAGCGGGGCACATTGACCAACCCACCAACCCACCCCGCCCCCCCTTAATATAACTTCAATGAAATTTAAGTAATGATGAATATTCAATTCACAGCAGCTTAAAATTCTTTGTCGATTTAAAGTTATATTAAGAAATTCATAGTGTCAAGCCCATTCACCTCAAACCCTCCAAGTCAATTGGAATTACGCAGAAATACACCTAGACGCAGTTTTGTCAAAACAAAGGATGCACTTTGTGTATCTCTATTTATTGATGTAAAATTTGACAACAAATCTCTTTTTATAGAAGTTATTTACACACAGAAAACAATATGTAAAATAATGTTATGTAAATCACGGGTTGTAAAAATGTACCCGGAATTATGTAAATATTACACAACATCCTGTAAAAGTATTCATATGCATGCGATTGAGGGTTACACAAACTTATTGTAAACATCTACTAAGTCATTTTACATGATAGCAAGTAACTTTTACCAAAGCGTTAACCAAACGGAAGCAGAGTTTACATAATACAACACTACTTGTACCAGTTTGTCGACATTTATCGTTACTAAATGTACTATACTAACCACGGCCATAAATACGTGCAAGCCACATACCGCTACGTACTCAGTGTGCGATTACGAGCTACTGTACAATGGCATGGAAAATGACGTTAGTGTGATATGTTAGTCAGGACGCCATATTTTAAGGTGTGTCGTTCTGACCTCAGAGGTCAGGTTTATTAATATTCATGACATCTCTCTTTTTCTCAAATTAAAGTATGTGAAATTACAGTGTACAACAAATTCGTAATATGTCATTTAAAAGCTGATCATGTGAGATTAGGAAACCTCTTTGTTTTTCTAGAACATATACACAAGTTCTCCCCAACCAAACTGGTTACCACTGTACTTATTTGTTGTTTACTTGATTATACATAACATAATCTTGAGTCCATGCAGGTGGTTTACTATTCCTAATTGGTCTATCAGGAACCTTCATATTCTCATTACTTTCCTCAGTCGTGTCAATCACTTCATCATAATCATGCGTTTCTGTACAAGTTGGAACTTGTGTTTTAGCTAAAGCTCTTCGATTTCTTCGATAAGAGTTACCATCAGAGGTAGTGACCACATATGACCTAGGGGTGTTTGCCACTGATGTAACTTTGACAGGATACCACTTGCCATTCCTATGCATTTTTACTGATTCACCTACTTCAAACTCTGGTAGTGGTTTGGTATGAATATTGTAGTATTTCATTTGGGACGCTTGTCTCTTTTCTAGATTCCCTTGGATCTTTTTCTTACTAATAACCCCTGGTTTAAGAAGTTTCTTGTTAATTGGCATTTTTGATCTAACCCTTCTACCCATAAGTAACTGAGCTGGACTTGCACCCAAGTCATCAATGGGAGTAGATCTATACACTAGCATACATTTGTACATGTCTTGCTTACTAGCTGTTGCCTTTTTCATCATTGATTTGATTGTTTGGACAGCTCTTTCTGCTTGACCATTAGCCTGGGGATACTCAGGACTACTGGTGGCATGGACAAAATTCCACTCTTCCTAAATTCCTTAAATTCCTAACATGCAAATTGAGGAACATTGCCTGATACCACACACAGGAATCCCATGACGGGCAAACATAGATTTCGAATGAGTAATGACTTTTTAACTTGCTTGGTTACTGAGCAATGCAGTTTCGATGTACTTAGAAAAATAATCAACAACCAGTAAATACTCTTTACCTTCAAAATAAAATAAATCCATTCCAACCTTTTCTCAAGGGCTCTCTGGAATTGTGTGTGGTATTATTGGTTCCTTTTGATTTTTCCTTTTGTAAGTTTGGCGAATATCACATTTGTCAACCACATCCTCTATTTGTGCTTGCATACCTGGCCAAAAGAGACATTCTCTGGCTCTGGCTTTGCACCTTGTTTTGCCTTGATGACCCTCGTGAATTATAGTTAGCATTTCTTTTCTCAGACTCTTTGGCAATACAATTTTGTTTCTTTTAAATACAACACCATCTGAAACATGAAGTTCCTCTTGAAAACCCCAAAATGGTTTCAAGCTTTCATCAGCTTGATCTTTCGACTCCGGCCATCCCTGTTGGATACAGTAAGACACTTGTTGTAGTACTGGGTATATTTTAGTTTCAACCTGAAATTTATACCATATTTCCTTAGATAGAGGTAAGTTAGAAATAGTAAATGAACTTGAGATTCTAGCTCTTTCTCTTGCTCTAAATCTTCATATGCATTATCTAGATAAGCTCTAGACAATGTATCTGGGACAAACATTTCCTTCCCTGGTTTGTACTTAATACTAACATTGTACTTTTGTAACCTCAACAAAAGCCGTTGCAACCTTGGTGGTGCTTGGAAAAGCGGTTCTCTTATTATCACTTCTAATGGTTTGTGATCTGATTCAACCTCTATTACTTTACCATACAGAAACTGAAATACACACATTCCTTTGACTAGCAGCGGTTCACCACTATATGTTGTGAGTTTGGTGTTTGTTGGTTTCAGTCGAGCTTTATTTCTTCTCAGGTTTCGGTACATCTGGTACGAGATCACATTTGCTTCAGCACCAGTGTCAATCTTCAATTTTACAGGTTTACCATTGACCTTGAGGCAGGCTTTCCAGTCACTTTTATCCTCAACTCTGTGCTGTTCAGTTGTTCAACTCTGTTCAACTGTTCAACTCTCCCACAAACAGTTCATCCTCAGAATCGTGATCTTGGTCAAGTGAATTAACATGTTTACTTGGTCTGCTGGCAGTTTTACCCTGACTTGCTGAGTTGCTATTCATTCCACCCTTATGTCTCCCTCGGTCAGTTTGTTTTGTGTGACACATTGTTGCGACATGGTTTGGTTTGTTACACTTCCTGCACTGTTTTCCTTGTGCTGGGCAAATACTATGACTAGAGTCATGGCCACATCTCCTACATGTGAATACACTCTGATTAAGATTGAAATTGCTTCTAGGCCTACTACTACTACTTCTGTATTTTCTTTGCTTGTATATACCTTTTTCAATCGCATTGACAGCTTCTTGGTTGTCTGTTAAAGTTTTCATTTGAGTACGTGATGCTTCACTAGCCCGACACAGTTGCAAGGCACTGTCCAAAGTTAGGTTTTGTGTACGTAATAATTTTTCGCGTAACCCATTATTGTCAATCCCACACACTATACTGTCTCTAATAAGCCCATCGTTTAACTCTCCGAATTCACATGTTTTGGCTCTCCGTTTCAGTTCAGTGACATACTGATCGATGGTTTCGTCTGACAGCTGTGCTCTGGTATTAAACAAATGTCTTTCATAGGTAACATTCTTTTTTGGAATGCAATATTCTTCAATTTTTTTCATAAGAACATCGTATTTGCGTTGTTGTCCTTCTTCAAAATTGAACGTATAGTACAACTCTAGGCCGTCGTCGCCTATCACGTGCAACAACATAGAACACTTGACTTTATCATCTTTATTGTCGAGCTAGCAGGCTTCTAAATAAAGCTCAAATCGTTGTTTCCACCTCTTCCAATTGTCAGCGACGTTGCCTTCCAGCTTTAGCGGAGCTGGTGGGTTGAATTTATCCATTTTCCATGGATATCCCACGACTTAACAACATGTGATATGTTAGTCAGGACGCCATATTTTAAGGTGTGTCGATCTGACCTCAAAGGTCAGGTTTATTAATATTCATGACAGTTAGGAGACTGGGGCTTCGAAGAATTGATTGAAAAATTCGAAGGTATGTTTTGATATTATCTAAGTGAACGTGACAAGAACGAGAAATGCTTAGAGAACCACGACTAAGTTGGGTAGACGAATGCATTTGAATCGCTTGCGTTACGTAGACCTAACGTTAAAGTCATACAATAAGTTAATATAATAGGCTAGCTGCTGTTTGTCATAGTCAACTCATAATTGTCAACGAATCCGTTGAGGCCTACATACAAGTAAACATTAAACGGAATAGCCTACGGACGGACGGAGGACTTTGGTCTAGGTCTTTATTGTAACCTAGTGCATTCTATTCCTATTGTACGTTAACCGTAACTTCGTATACCCTGCGAGTCACTTTTTTAAGTAGTACTAGGACTAGTACTAGTACTAGCACTAGTAGGGTATACTTAGGCTATTTCAAGGCAATACATTTTAAAAAGCATCGGGCATGGGCCTATAGTTACGCTGGTACTATGTTTAATAAGGGATAAACATATATTCATGAAATGCAATAAATAATTACCACTAATTGCCATTTTGGCTTGGAAGTTGTAGCAAGTAGGCCGAAGCTGATGTGGATTGGTGACACTTTTAGACCTAGGTCCAACTATAATTTAGCTATATTATAGAAGTGATCTAGCTGTTATCATTCATAGCAATCTACACAATTGCATACAGCGGGAGTGAGCATTGTCTTAAGCATTGTTAACATGATGCATTGGTTGTAAAAGTTGCCTACATTGTGTAATGAATGTTTAATGCAAGTTCCTGGTTTGACAAGGAATCACTATAGGCCATCTGGCTTTCTAGTTTTAAACGTACTTGAAAGTTGAAGAAGTTAGAATCACAACTGATTAAATTTTGGACATTTTCTTAAGGAATGTCAATGTTTTGTGAGGGGTACATGTAAATAACTGTTTATGATCCAAGGAAGTATTTACACAACTTCATTATGATGATTTTTTTTTTCTTTTCTTCGTTGTTACTTAGGAAGCATCAACTTGGAATTCTATTTGCAAAAGATTTCTGAAAGACCTCAGACATATGTGCTACTTCTTGGAGGAAGCAAAATAGATCCTTAGCAGTCATTTGTGATCATCGAGAGACATGCCCTACCCCAGAAGACATATATGAAGGCCATTGATGTGTGCTTCAAATCATTCTACGTGTTAAATCTGAATTATACCAAATTACATGTCTTGGTGCCTGGAAATTTTCCCAAAAAGTTGTTTATCAGATGCCTGGTGGTGTGAAGCAATGCAACCAGATTCGAGATTTTCGTGCTTACCGTGCCAACAATAAAGACAAAGTAACTGCAGTTAAGCAGTTGTCATAGACAGCACTCCACGTTTTCTCATCTCACGGAACAGAATGTATCTAAAGTTGTTGCTTATTTGAAATTGACTTTGGGAAGAGTTGTTTCTTGTGTTTAATCTGGAATACCAAAAGACATGTGCCAACAACAAAGACAAAGTAACTGCAGTGTAGCAGTCATCATAGACAGCACTCCACGTTTTCTCATCCCATGGATCAGAATGTATCTAAAGTTGTTGCTTATTTGAAATTGACTTTGGGAAGAGTTGTTTCTTGTGTTTAATCTGGAATACCAAAAGACATGTGCCAACAACAAAGACAAAGTAACTGCAGTGCAGCAGTCATCTTAGACAGCACTCCACGTTTTCCCATCCCATGGATCAGCATATATCTAAAGTTGTTGCTTATTTGAAATTGACTTTGGGAAGAGTTGTTTCTTGTGTTTAATCTGGAATACCAAAAGACATGTGCCAACAACAAAGACAAAGTCACTGTAGTGTAGCAGTCATCATAGACAGCACTCCATGTTTTCTCATCCCATGGATCAGCATATATCTAAAGTTGTTGCTTATTTGAAATTGACTTTGGGAAGAGTTGTTTCTTTGTGTTTAATCTGGAATACCAAAAGGCATGCGCTAACAACAAAGACCAAGAAACTGCACTGTAGCATTTGAAAATGTTGGCACTTTTAAGTTGACTTAATTCCACAAGACAATACTTTTATAGCCTAAGTTGTTCGTTTGACATTCAATGGGATATAATAAATGGACCTCTGGAATAGGAAGGTAGTAGGGTGTTTAATTGCTGAAAATCGCACATTCTGAATTGTTTGTGTTGTCATTGCTTTTTGCTTTCTCTTAAATGTAACTTTCTGCTGTGAGCGATTCAAACATGCATCCATATTGTTTACCTAATTACTAGGTAATAATTAACCTAAAACCTGTATAAATTATTTACTAAACGGGTGCGATGTAAACTTTTCTGGCAAAATTTTACATAACAGTATTGTATTTGCGTTACATAATAAACATGTAAAACTTTACAAACCAGCAGTTAAATATACATCCCGAAGTATTAACGAGAGAGCACTATTGGGTGTTGAGAGTCCATTAAGTATCATCTTGACACAGATGACAAATGAACACTATATGGTGGTAATTCTACTCACTGAAGCAGAACTTTGACACCAAGAAGGCCAAAAAATGAGCACTTGAGTGTTAATTATACTCCCTGAAGTGCAATTTTGACACCCAGAAGTGCTAACATATGAACACTTTATTGTGTTAATTTTACTCCTTGAAGGGTCATGTTGACACCCAGGAGTTCTAACAAATGAAGACTTTATGGTGTTAATTTTACTTCCTGTAGTGTACCTTCAACACCAGGAAGTGTTATTTTGACACTTGTTTGGGTGTGGTTAAGGCAACAATCGCAAAGTGTTATATTATGTTACACTTCTGAAGTGTTAATTTAACCCGGTGGGTGTTGTCCCTAATCCAAACAGGGTGGGGTGTTAAATTCAACACTTTACGATTCAAATTTAACGCTTCATTTTTTTGAGTGTAGTACCAATACAAGTAAATATACTCTTTATAAAAATAAACTGACAAAAATTATCAGATTAGCAAAGAAGATGTATTATGAAAATTGTTTCAAGACAATAAAAATAATTTAAAGAAAACATGGGATACGATTAATAAAATTCTTGGTCGTACTTCAATCAATACTCCAATTGATAAAATTAAAGATAATGATTTGTTAATTACAAATAAATTTGACATGGCCGAGAAATTTAATGACTTTTTTGCTAATATAGGTAACAACCTTGCAAGTTCTATTCCCACTTGTCACTCAAAATTTACAGATTTTCTTACTGATAGTACCCCATCATCTCTATTTCTCTCACCAACCAACTCCTCTGAAAGCCCCTCTTACATATATTTTTAATTTTTCAATATCTACAGGTGTTGTTCCAAGTCGTACTAAAGAAGCAAAAGTTTCTCCAGTTTTTAAAAGTGGTGATAAGCTATCTATTAACAATTACAGGCCAATCTCAGTTCTTTCATCTTTATCTAAACTTTTAGAACGTGTAATATATAACCGTACTGTACATTTTCTAGACAAGAACAATATTATTACTGATAGACAATTTGGGTTTAGTAGGGTGTGTTATACAGCTATGGCAGCTTTGGATGTATCACACTATATCATTAATGGCTTTAAAAATAAGGAATATTCTTTGGGTGTATTTTTAGATTTATCTACAGCCTTTGATACTGTCAATCATGGAAATCTCTTCAACAAATTGTATCATTATGGCATAAGAGGGGTTGCATTTAATTGGTTTGTTAATTATCTATCTGGCAGACGCCAATGTGTACATATTGATAATCATTATTCTAATTTCAGTAAAATTACATGTGGAGTACCACAAGGTTCAATTTTAGGTCCACTGCTTTTCTCTTTGTATATAAACGATATTATAGATTGTTCAAACACCTTGTATATTACACTTTTCGCGGATGACACCAGTATACTGTATAAACACAAAGATATCAATCATGCTGCATCTATTATAAATTTTGAATTAGTTAAAGTCTCTACTTGGTGACACAAAGTGTAAATGTTAACACAGCAAGCTTATTTAACTGTTGCTGAGCCTTCTACCAACCAACTCCTCTGAAATAATCAATTTAATAATGCAATTAAAAAAAAATGTTCTTGTGGTCTTGGTAATATATCTGTTCAGTTTCTCCAAGAAAATCGTTTCATTATAGCTGCCCCTCTTACAAATATTTTAATTTATCAATATCTAAAGGTGTTGTTCCAACTCGTACCGAAGAAGCTAAAGTTACTCCAATTTTCAAAGGTGGTGATAAGCTATCTATTAACAATATTGTGTTCATTTCTCCAGCTATAAGCTGATGTTTGTGTGTTGAATATGTTCTTTCACGAACAATCGCCAGTCAAGATCAGTGACTCCACAACCCAAGTTATATATATGATCAAGCCTAATGTTACATATACATGTTAGGATAGCAGGGGAAATTATGGTCATCGTCGTTCGGCGCAACAAGTATTCAGCCAAGCGACGAAACAGTTGTCATATTATATATATATATATATATATATATATATATATATATATATATATATATATATATATATATATATATATATATATATATGTATATATATATATATATATATATATATCAATATATATTACGTGGGTTGAAAGAAGTGTTTTTCTTGTTAATCAAAACCGAAAAATCAAATGGTTAGTTACTCATTATAGTACTGATATTTCATGATAAGTGACTATACATTGGGCCTTTCACATGTAATGTAATGTTTCATCTTTCACTGGCACACGTTTGAAATATTTTGCCTGATTTCATCATCTTAAAATACAACAGGATTCAATTACAGCAGACAAGAAACAATGCTTTTCTTCAAATATGACAATGATCTCACAAACCTGTGCAATTGGCATCTTCATAAGTCCATTTTCCATAAAGACACACTGCAGTCATGTGACCACTTAAATCCAATCCATAAAGACAGGCATACATGATTTCAGTTCCATGTGCATACATCCCTCCTGCAACGTGAGGACTGTGGGATACCAAGTGATTTTGGGGAGCGGGTTCATCACATGGTGAAGCTTGTAGGAGGAACAAAACAATATTTAGATATTAATTTTAAAGGCAATGCTGACAGTCTTTCCAATACCATAAAATATACAACATGATTCAATTACAGCAGACAAGAAACAATGCTTTTCTTCAAATATGACAATGATCTCACAAACCTGTGCAATAGGCATCTTCATTAGTCCACACTCCATAAAGACACACTGCAGTCATGTGACCATTTAAATCCAATCCATCAGGACAGTCATACATGATTTCAGTTCCATTTGGATACATCTCTCCTTTTGTAAAGTTAGGACTGTGGAATACAAAGCCATCTGGGGGAGCGGGTTCATCACATGGTAAAGCTTGTAGGAGGAACAAAACGATATTTAGATATTAATTTTAAAGGCAATGCTGACAGTCTTTCCAATACCATAAAAAATACAACATGATTCAATTACAGCAGACAAGAAACAATGCTTTTCTTCAAATATGACAATGATCTCATAAACCTGTGCAAAAGGCATTTTCATAAGTCCATACTCCATGAAGACACACTGCAGTCCCAAATTATATATATTATCAAGCCTAATGTTACATATACATGTTAGGATACCAGGGAAAATTATGGTCATCGTCGTTCGGCACAACAAGTATTCAGCCAAGCGACGAAACAGTTGTCATATATTATATGTTTATATATATATATATATATATATATATATATATATATATATATATATATATATATATATATATATATACATATATTACGTCGGTTGAAAGAAGTGTTTTACTTGTTAATCAAAACGGAAAAATTAAATGGTTAGTTACTCATTATAGTACTGATATTTTATGATAAGTGACTATACATTGGGCCTTTCACATGTAATGTAATGTGTCATCTTTCACTGGCACACGTTTGAAATATTTTGCCTGATTTCATCATCTTTTGTGGAGTCCGACTATAGAGACAAATATAATGTTCAGGAACATGATAACTGTCATACGGTCGGCATTCGGGGCCAATGTCCCCCCAATTTCGACTATTCCCTCTTTTTTTATCAAATTTATTGTTTCGGTAATAGACCCTATGGTGCATCCACACATATGCCCCTCCAAACAAATGCTCTGCCCTCCAAATTTGACAAGCTGTCTACAGACCCGCTCTTATCCAGTTTCCTGCATTACACCACGTCTACATTTAACGAAAATTATCACCAAGTGTAGATGAGGAGAAACTGTATAGTAAAATGTACTATTGTCTTATTTTATCGATAGTCTGAGGTCAGCAAGGTTAACACTATAAATAAAGTAGACATTGCGCTAGAGTATAGCAATGATAAGGCAATGCTTTCAAAGTATTGATGAACGCAGAGTTCAGCGTATGATGCTATGATTCGCTGTATATAATAAAGTGAATAAAACCCGTAACGTAAGCCTATGTCTCTGATTTCGAAAGTTGTAAGCAAACAGTTCTTACACGTAGTAACTTTCGATTCCGTACAGTGAGGATGTTTGTGCTATAAGCGAATTGCAGAAGACCTTTACGATATGATTTTATGGGGAATCCATGGTTGCAGGTGCTATCAATTGTAGTTTTCAGTTTGTGGAAAATCTTAAAGTTCCGACTCTCCAGCCGCCCCCGCCCTTTCCATGCACCCATGTACTTCTTAAAACCCCGAGGTGGCGCAATGGTGAGCACAAAAAGCGGGAAGCCATATTCTCTACCAATTACTGGCTTAAAAACAAGAAGAAAGAAGCAGACAATATATAAACATTCCTACGCATTTTACACTTCTGACCTGAAATTTTATGTATGCTTGACAAATGAGTTTGAAACTCTTATGAAGGACAATTTGTCTAACTAATATTCATAATTACCATATCTGTGTGGTACTAACTTCAAATAAGCTTAAGTAATGCTGAATGTTCAATTCACAGCAACTAACGATTCTTTGTCGATTTGAAGTTATATTAAGATATTCATAGTGTCAAACCCATTCATCTCGAACCCTCCGAGTCAATTGGAATTACGCAAAAATATACCTAAACGCATTTTTATCAATACAAAGGAAGCACATTGTGTATTGTCTCGTTAACGACCAGAGCTTCCCTCTGGTAATCAAGTTGTCGATCAGATAAAATATTATGAAGGAAGTATGCTTTACCTAGGAAACACGTTTTACTATGATCATTCCCTAAATTTGACACTTCAAAATTGTAAGTAATGTTGAAGCGGTAAAGTTCTTATATTTATCTATAGTAATTTCTGCCACGCCTTTAATAGTGTTATGATGAGATACAAATGCAAGAGTTTGTGTCACTGCGTGCAAAAAAAAAAAGAAACAAAATAAAAATCATAATATACGATAAGAATGGTTAACTCTCCTTAACGGCACGTATATTTGGTTGTAACAATGATTGATTTAGTAATTATATACGGTTTCGTACCAGTCAAGCAATGTAAATCATACAGTCCATCTTCCCATTCGTCTGGTCTACACAGGTATGAATCATCGGGACTAGATAGTTGGTAGTTTTCATTAATACAGGAGCAAGTTATGATCGATCCGTCACCGTAACACGGGGGTGCTGTGTTGCCGGCTGTCTTATAATTGCAGCTGACAGTTGAATGCATCCGGGTTTCATCGTAAAAACACTGTGTGTACTTGTCGCAGCTATCTGAAGTCCAATGAAGAAAATCAACGCAAAAGTTTAAGGTAAACATGAATTGGTTTATATTCATATGGAAATACAGCTACGATATTGTTAAAACAATAGTAACCAATGTCCTTTAACATTCGCAACCATTTTGTTCATCAAGATATTTGCTGTATTGCACTAAAAAGTGGGAGAGAAATTATAATTACAAGATCATAAGAAATATGTACTTCTTTGGGGGTGTAGCGGGGCACATTCACCACCTCACACAACCCCCCCCCCCCCCAATAAAACAATCTACAGTCCCGTAAAATTTCCCAAAAGTAGAGGGTTCAGCAACAGTTGAATAAGCTTGCTGTGTTAACATTTACACCTTGTGTCACTCTCCTGTTTTACATTCACCTCAAACCCTCCGAGTCAATTGGAATTACGCAGAAATATACCTAGACGCAGATTTGTCAATACAAAGGAAGCACGTTGTGTATTGTCTCGTTATCGACCAGAGCTTCTCTTTGGTAATCAAGTTGTCGATCAGATAAAAAAAATTAAAGGAAGTAGGCTTTACCTAGGAAATACGTTTTACTATGATCATTGCCTAAATTTGACATTTAAAAATTGTAAGTATTTTCCAAGCGATAAATTTCTTACATTTATCTATAGTAATTTCTGCCACGCCTTCAATAGTGTAATGATATGACACAAACGCAAGAGTGTGTCACTGCGTAACAAAACAATGATAAAAATAATATTTTACGATATGAATGGTTTACTCTCCTTAACGGCACGTAAATTTGGTTGTTACAATGATTGATTTAGTAATGATATACTGTTACGTACTCAAGCAATATAAATCATACAGTCCATCTTCCCATTTGTTTGGTATACCAGGCCCGTAGCCAGTTTTTACCTAGGGGTGGGGGTGGGGGGTCGTCATGCGTGATAGGACTATCTAAGTGGAGCGCCACCATTGGTTGGCTCGGAGCGTACAAGAAAATTCTTAGCTTTTCGAACCCCCCAGATGGCCGGAAAAGGCACTTCCCGAGTGTTTCAAGCAACAAGAAGTTCAGCCCCCATTTCGAAATTCTCCCCGCTTCTTGGAACACTTGACAAATATTGGGGGGCTGAACAAACCTTCAGCCGCCGCCCCCGCCCACTTTTTCATCGCTGCCACTGGAGTTCGGCATTTTCATGAAGTAAAAACTCGAGGGCGCCCGAGCAAGGAGTGGAGTGACCGAGCAGGGAGAGGGTGTGGTTCTCCCTGCCCCAACCCAGGGAGTTTGTGCAATTTTTACATCGAATTGAGCGATCTGGTGAACACCTACGCTGGAATTTGTGGACATTTTCAATCAAATGACAACATGGAAAAAGCTTAGCCACAAAAATCGTAAAAGAGGGCCAACAACGGAGTAAAAGAGGTAGCCTGTCCATAGGCAGTGCAAATTCATCCTACAATGAAATTGTTGAAGTGTAAAAAAAAAGTGAAAAAGAGAAATACATCAAAAATGTGTTTGTATTTTCCTGAAAAAGCATGGGGCATGTTTAAATTTCATTTGGAGGCTCAGCATCCCCCCTTCCCAACATACATGTACACCTATCTTTTCTTTCAAATTTCTGCGAATAAAGAAAAAACACATGATCAACAATAATGTAATTCTTAAAATAGCTCTTTTATTGGCATTCATTCTCATAAAAACTAAACAGACACACATACACAGTGAAATTGATAGATTTTAGCAACCATTGTACTTGTGGTGTCTCTATTACTACTATTGTGAAGTTGAAATACAAGGAAACACAGAGATTTGTTGAGACTGTCTCTTCAGTAGTAGCAAGTCCGAAAGAGAGTATGCAAACACATATTTGCATATTTCTATCTGCTATAGGGTCCAATATCTCGGACTGCCATGTTTCGAAGCTTGAAATCACGGCGCGGCGTTCAGTGT
Organism: Apostichopus japonicus; assembly: GCF_037975245.1. Classification (NCBI taxonomy): domain Eukaryota; kingdom Metazoa; phylum Echinodermata; class Holothuroidea; order Aspidochirotida; family Stichopodidae; genus Apostichopus; species Apostichopus japonicus. The sequence goes on from NC_092581.1 coordinate 20,664,194, forward strand.
GGACACCCCTCACCTCGCCGCGCCGAACTTTGCAGCGCTGCAAAGTTCGGCGCAGCGCGGCGCCAGGTGTGGACGTCCCTTTACATGAATTTGCCCTGGAAAACGCCAAAACTCCATTGGAAAAAAATTGATCTGGGCGGGGGGGGGGTGGGTTCGTACGAACCCCCCGAACCCCCCTGGCTACGGGCCTGGGTATACACAGGTATGAATCCTCGTAACTAGATAGATGGTAGTTTTCACTATTACAGGAGCAATTTAGTTTCGATCCGTGACCGTAACACGGGGGTTCTGTGTTGCCGTCTATCTCTACATCGCAGCTGACAGTTGAATTCACACGGGCTTCATCTAGAAAACACTGTGTGTACTTGTCGCAGCTATCTGAACTCCAATGAAGAAAATCAACGCAAGAGTTTTAAGTAAACATGAATTGGTCTATATTCATATGGAAGTACAGCTACGATATTGATTTTTCAAACAATAGTTACCAATGTCCGTTAACATTCGCAACCTAATTTTGTCCATCAGGATATTTGCTATATTGCACTAAAAAGTGGGAAACAAATGATAATTACAAGATCATAGGAAATTTGTACTTCTTTGCGGGTGTAGCGGGACACATTGACCACCCCACCAACCCCCGCCCCCCCTAAATATAACTTCAATGAAATTTAAGTAATGATGAATATTCAATTCACAGCAGCTTACAATTCTTTGTCGATTTAAAGTTATATTAAGAAATTCATAGTGTCAAGCCCATTCACCTCAAACCCTCCAAGTCAATTGGATTTACGCAGAAATATACCTAAACGCAGTTTTGTCAAAACAAAGGATGCACCTTGTGTATCTTTATTTATTGATGTAAAATTTGACAAAAAATCTCTTTTTATAGGAGTTATTTACACACAGAAAACAATATGTAAAATAATATTATGTAAATCACGGGTTGTAAAAATGTACCCGGAATTATGTAAATATTACACAACGTTCTGTAAAATTATTCATATGCATGCGATTGAGGGTTACACAAACTTATTGTAAACATCTACTAAGTCTGTTTTAAGCGTCTCTTAACAACACATTTATTCCAAAATTTACAGTGATTTGTCTTGCATATTTATGTACTTGTTTTAAGCGCTTTGAGGCCTTTGCATAAAGGGCTCTATAAATATTTCCTTATTATTATTATTATTATGATCATCATCATCGTCATCGTCATCGTCATCGTCATCGTCATCGTCATCGTCATCGTCATCGTCATCGTCATCGTCATCGTCATCGTCATCGTCATCGTCATCGTCATCGTCATCGTCATCGTCATCGTCATCATCATCGTCATCATCATCATCATCATCATTATCATCATCATCATTATCATCATTATCATCATTATCATCATTATCATCATTATCATCATTATCATCATTATCATTATTATTATTATTATTGATATTATTATTATTATTATTATTATTATTATTATTATTATTATTATTATTATTATTATTATTATTATTATTATTATTATTATTATTATTATTATTATTATTATTATTATTATTATTATTATTATTATTATCATTATTATTATTATTATCATTATTATTATCATTATCATTATTTTACATGATAGCAAGTAACTTTTACCAAAGCGTTAACCAAACGGAAGCAGAGTTTACATAATACAACACTACTTGTACCACTTTGTAGACATTTATCGTCACTAAATGTACTATAGTAACCACGGCCTTATATACGTTCAAGCCACATACCGTTACGTACTCAGTGTGCGATTACGAGCTACTGTACAATGGCATGGAAAATGACGTTAGTGTGATATGTCAGTCAGGACGCCATATTTTAAGGTGTGTCGATCTGACCTCAGAGGTCAGGTTTATTAATATTCATGACATCTCTCTTTTTCTCAAATTAAAGTATGTGAAATTACAGTATACAACAAATTCGTAACATGTGATTTAAAAGCTGATCATGTGAGATTAGGAAACCTCTTTGTTTTTCTAGAACATATATATAAGTTCTCCCCAACCAAACTGGTTACCACTGTACTTATTTGTTGTTTACTTGATTATACATAACATAATCTTGAGTCGATGCAGGTGGTTTCCTATTCCTAATTGGTCTATCAGGAACCTGCATATTCTCATTACTTTCCTCAGTCGTGTCAATCATTTCATCATAATCATGCGTCTCTGTACAAGTTGGAACTTGTGTTTTAGCTAAAGCTCTTCGATTTCTTCGATAAGAGTTACCATCAGGGGGAGTGACCACATATGACCTAGGGGTGTTTGCCACTGATGTAACTTTGACAGGATACCACTTACCATTCCTATGCATTTTTACTGATTCACCTACTTCAAACTCTGGTAGTGGTTTGGTATGAACATTGTAGTATTTCATTTGGGACGTTTGTCTCTTTTCTAGATTCTCTTGGATCTTTTTCTTACTAATAACCTCTGGTTTAAGAAGTTTCTTGTTAATTGGCATTGTTGATCTAACCCTTCTACCCATAAGTAACTGAGCTGGACTTGCACCCAAGTCATCAATGGGAGTAGATCTATACACTAGCATACATTTGTACATGTCTTGCTTACTAGCTGCTGCTTTTTTCATCATTGATTTGATTGTTTGGACAGCTCTTTCTGCTTGACCATTAGCCTGGGGATACTCAGGACACCTGGTGTCATGGACAAAATTCCACTCTTGCTAAATTCCTTAAATTCCTTACATGCAAATTGAGGACCATTGTCTGATACCACAGTTTCAGGAATCCCATGACGGGCAAACATAGATTTCAAATGAGTAATGACTTTTTAACTTGTTTGGTTACTGAGCAATGCAGTTTCGATGTACTTAGAAAAATAATCAACAACCAGTAAATACTCTTCAACTTCAAAATAAAATAAATCCATTCCAACCTTTTCCCAAGGGCTCTCTGGAATTGTGTGTGGTATCATTGGTTCCTTTTGATTTTTCCTTTTGTAAATTTGGCAAATATCACATTTGTCAACCACATCCTCTATTTGTGCTTGCATACCTTGCCAAAAGAGACATTCTCTGGCTCTGGCTTTGCACCTTGTTTTGCCTTGATGACCCTCGTGAATTATAGTTAGCATTTCTTTTCTCAGACTCTTTGGCACTACAATTTTGTTTCTTTTAAATACAACACCATCTGAAACATGAAGTTCCTCTTGAAAACCCCAAAATGGTTTCAAGCTTTCATCAGCTTGATCTTTTGAGTCCGGCCATCCCTGTTGGATACAGTAAGACACTTGTTGTAGTACTGGGTCTATTTTAGTTTCATCCTGAAATTTATACCATTTTTCCTTAGATACAGGTAAGTATGCATTAAGTAAATGAACTTGAGATTCTAGCTCTTTCTCTAGCTCTAAATCTTCATATGCATTATCTAGATAAGCTCTAGACAATGTATCTGGGACAAACATTTCCTTCCCTGGTTTGTACTTAATACTCACATTGTACTTTTGTAACCTCAACAAAGCCGTTGCAACCTTGGTGGTGCTTGGAAAAGCGGTTTTCTTATTATCACTTCTAATGGTTTGTGATCTGATTCAACCTCTATTACTTTACCATACACAAACTGATTAAACCGTTCACATCCGAAAACAATAGCTAACAAGTCTTTCTCTATTTGAGCAGAGCCTTTCTCAGTTTCAGTTAATGCTTTGGAAGCATAGCCAATAGGAGACCCATCCTGCATTAATACAGCTCCTAGACCTGTTTGTGATGCGTCTACTGAAAGTGTTACTTTCTTCGTCACATCATAGTACTTAAGTACTGGAGTTTGTGTAATGAGCCTTTTAAGCTCTTGGAATGCCAGATTGTGGTTTTCATTCCATTCCCTCAAAATTTCTTTCTTTGTTAACTCTCTTAAAGCGGCACTAATTTTAGATAGGTTGGGCACAAATTTTGCTAGGTAATTGATCATTCCTAGGAATCGTTCCACATCTTTTTGCATTGTGGTGTTGGCATACCTAGAACAGCTTCTACTTTGGAATCATCAGGTTTCAACCCATCTCTAGATAGGATATGCCCCAAGTACAAGTAAATTTGCATTTCTTCCCATTAAGCTTAAAATTATTCTCTCTAGCCCTTTGGAGAACATTCCTTAATCTAGTATCATGTTCGTCTTTTGTACGACCCCACACTAACACATCATCCATATACGATTCTACCCCATCAATCCCTTCAAATATTTCTTTTACAACTGTGTGAAACACTTCAGGGGCACTTGAAATACCAAATGGCATACGGGGATACTTGTAACGACCGAAAGGGGTATTAAAAGTACATAACTCTGAACTTTCTTCATCTAGACAACATTGCCAAAGCCCAGAAGATGCATCCAAGCTATTGAAATATTGTGCACCTGTTAGTCTAGTTGATATCTCTTCGGTGGTAGGTAGCTGATAATGTGACCTTTTAACAGCCTTGTTCAAATCTTTAGGTTCCAAACATACTCTGATTTTCCTATCTGATGTCTCTACTACCACCACTGAATTGACCCATGATGTTGGCTTATTTACCTTAACAATAGCATTAAGTTGTTCCATTCTATCTAGTTCAGTTTTGAGTTTCTTATGCAACATAGCTGGAACCTTTCTGGCTGCATGTACAACAGGAGTTACTTCAGGATCAATCGAGATCTTTTGTTGACCTGGAAGACAGCCTAGTCCCTCAAAAACATCTTTGAAGTCATCTGTCAGTTGACTGGCTACAGAATCATCTGTTTTGTGGACCATATACACTATTTGAACTAATCTCATCTCCATGCAAGTGTTGACCCACAATACTGGCTTAACTGATGGCAAATTAACCACCAAGAATTTCACTGAATGTTCATTTCCTTTATACGAACAGGGAAATACACACATTCCTTTGACTGGTAGCGGTTCACCACTATATGTTGTGAGTTTGGTGTTTGTTGGTTTCAGTCGAGCTTTATTTATTTCTTCTCAGGTTTCGGTACAACTGGTACGAGATCACATTTGCTTCAGCACCAGTGTCAATCTTCAATTTTACAGGTTTACCATTGACCTTGAGGCATACTTTCCAGTCACATTTATCCTCAACTCTGTGCTGTTCAGTTGTTTCACTGTTCAACTCTCCCATAAACAGTTCATCCTCAGAATCGTGATCTTGGTCAAGTGAATTAACAGGTTTACCTGGTCTGCTGGCAGTTTTTCCCTGACTTGCCGAGTTGCTATTCATTCCACCCTTATGTCTCCCTCGGTCAGTTTGTTTTGTGTGACACATTGTTGCGACATGGTTTGGTTTGTTACACTTCCTGCACTGTTTTCCTTGTGCTGGGCAAATACTATGACTAGAGTCATGGCCACATCTCCCACATGTGAATACACTCTGACTATGATTGAAATTGCTTCTAGGCCTACTAGTACTACTTCTGTATTTTCTTTGCTTGTATGTACCTTTTTCAATCGCATTAACAACTTCTTGGTTGTCTGTTAAAGTTTTCATTTGAGTACGTGATGCTTCACTAGCCCGACACAGTTGCAAGGCACTGTCCAAAGTTAGGTTTTGTGTACGTAATAATTTTTCGCGTAGCCCGTTATCGGCAATACCACACACTATACGGTCTCTAATAAGCCCATCGTTTAACTCTCCGAATTCACATGTTTTGGCTCTCCGTTTCAGTTCAGTGACATACTGATCGATGGTTTCGTCTGACAGCTGTGCTCTGGTATTAAACAAATGTCTTTCATAGGTGACATTCTTTTTTGGAATGCAATATTCTTCCATTTTTTTCATGAGAGCATCGTATTTCCGTTGTTGTCCTTCAAAATTAAACGTATTGTACAACTCTAGGCCGTCGTCGCCTATCACGTGCAACAACACAGAACACTTGACTTTATCATCTTTATTGTCGAGCTCGCAGGCTTCTCAATGAAGCTCAAATCGTTGTTTCCACCTCTTCCAATTGTCAGCGACGTTGCCTTCCAGCTTTAGCGGAGCTGGTGGGTTGAATTTATCCATTTTCCAAGGATATCCCACGACTTAACACCATGTGATATGTTAGTCAGGACGCCATATTTTAAGGTGTGTCGATCTGACCTCAGAGGTCAGGATTATTAATATTTATGACAGTTAGGAGACTGGGGCCTGGAAGAATTGATTGAAAAATTCGAAGGTATGTTTGATATTATCTAAATGAACGTGACAAGAACGAGAAAAGCTTAGAGACCCACGACTAAGTTGGGTAGACGAATGCATTTGAATCGCTTGCGTTACGTAGACCTAACGTTAAAGTCATACAATAAGTTAATATAATAGGCTAGCTGCTGTTTGTCATAGTCAACTCATAATTGTCAACGAATCCGTTGAGGCCAACATACAAGTAAACATTAATCGGAATAGCCTACGGACGGACGGAGGACTTTGGTCTAGGCCTTTATCGTAACCTAGTGCATTCTATTCCTAGTGTACGTTAACCGTAACTTCGTATACCCTGCGAGTCACTTTTTTAAGTAGTACTAGGCCTAGTACTAGTACTAGTAGGGTATACTTAGGCTATTTCAAGGCAATGCATTTTAAATAGCATCGGGCATGGGCCTATAGTTACGCTGGTACTACGTTTAATAAGGGATAAACATATATTCATGTAATGCAATATTTAATTACCACTAATTGCCATTTTAGCTTGTAAGTTGTTGCAAGTAGGCCGAAGCTGATGTGGATTGGTGATACTTTTAGACCTAGGCCCAACTAAAATTTAGCTATATTATAGAAGTGATCTAGCTGTTATCATTCATAGCAATCTACACAATTGCATACAGTGGGAGTGAGCATTGTTTTAAGCATTGTTAACATGATGCATTGGTTGTAAAAGTTGCCTACATTGTCTGATGAATGTTTCATGCAAGTTCCTGCTTTGACAAGGAATCACTATAGGCCATCTGGCTTTCTAGTTTTAAACGTACTTGAAAGTTGAAGAAGTTAGATTCACAACTGATTAAATTTTGGAAATTTTCTTAAGGAATGTCAATGTTTTGTGAGGGGTACATGTAAATAACTGCTTATGCTCCAAGGAGGTATTTACACAACTTCATTATGATGGATTTTTTTTTCTTTTCTTTGTTGTTACTTAGGAAGCATCAACTTGGAATTCTATTTGCAAACATTTTCAGAAAGACCTCAGCCATATGTGTTACTTCTTGGAGGAAGCAAAATAGATCCTCAGCAGTCATTTGTGATCATCGAGAGACATGCCCTACCCCAGAAGACATTTATGAAGGCCATTGATGTGTGCTTCAAATCATTCAACGTGTTTAATCTGAATTATACCAAATTGCATGTCTTGGTGCCTGGAAATTTTCCCAAAAAGTTGTTTATCAGATGCCTGGTGGTGTGAAGCAATGCAACCAGATTCGAGATTTTCGTGCTTACCGTGCCAACAATAATGACAAAGTAACTGCAGTTAAGCAGTTGTCATAGACAGCACTCCACGTTTTCTCAACTCACGGATCAGAATGTATCTAAAGTTGTTGCTTATTTGGAATTGACTTTGGGAAGAGTTGTTTCTTGTGTTTAATCTGGAATACCAAAGACATGTGCCAACAACAAAGACAAAGTAACTGCAGTGTAGCAGTCATCGTAGACAACACTCCACGTTTTCTCATCCCACGGATCAGCATATATCTAAAGTTGTTGCTTATTTGAAATTGACTTTGGGAAGAGTTGTTTCTTGTGTTTAATCTGGAATACCAAAAGACATGTGCCAACAACAAAGACAAAGTCACTGTAGTGTAGCAGTCATCATAGACAGCTCTCCATGTTTTCTCATCCCATGGATCAGGATATATCTAAAGTTGTTGCTTATTTGAAATTGACTTTGGGAAGAGTTGTTTCTTTGTGTTTAATCTGGAATACCAAAAGACATGTGCCAACAACAAAGACAAAGTCACTGTAGTGTAGCAGTCATCATAGACAGCTCTCCATGTTTTCTCATCCCATGGATCAGCATATATCTAAAGTTGTTGCTTATTTGAAATTGACTTTGGGAAGAGTTGTTTCTTTGTGTTTAATCTGGAATACCAAAAGACATGCGCCAACAACAAAGACAAAGTGACTGTAGTGTAGCAGTCATCATAGACAGCTCTCCATGTTTTCTCATCCCATGGATCAGCATATATCTAAAGTTGTTGCTTATTTGAAATTGACTTTGGGAAGAGTGTTGTTTCTTTGTCTTTAATCTGGAATACCAAAAGACATGCGATAACAACAACGACCAAGAAACTGCAGTGTAGCAATTGAAAATGTTGGCACTTTTAAGTTGATCTAATCCCACAAGACAATACTTTTATAGCCTAAATTATTCATTTTACATTTACTGGGATATAATATATGGACCTCTGGAATAGGAAGGTAGTAGGGTGTTTAATTGCTGAAAATCGCACATTATGAATTGTTTGTGTTGTCATTGCTTTTTGCTCTCTCAAATGTACCTTTCTGCTGTGAGCGATTGAAACATCCATATATTGTTTACCTAATTACTAGGTAATAATTAACCTAAAACCTGTGTAAAATATTTACTGAACGGGTGCTATGTAAACTTCTCTGGCAAAATTTTACATAACAGTATTGTATTTGCGTTACATAATAAACATGTAAAACTTTACAAATCAGCAGTAAAGTAATTTTTACTTAAATGTTTTAGTGTTCTTATTTGACATGAAAATTAAGTAAAATTGTACTTAACCTGTGTAAAACGTTTTCCGAGTGTATAAGCCCCCTGACATTCCAATATCCAAGTTTAATGATGAACTGTCAAGCCTAATGAATAATTTAAGTGTTGTCAGCAAGACTTGCTATATCTGTGGTGATTTTAATATTGTTAAAAAGTGATCATGATTCTAATATATCCAATTTCTTAGATTTAATGTATTCCCATTTTTATTTTCCACTTATTTCAAAACCAACTAGAATTACTCCACAATCAGCCTCACTCATTGACAACATCTTTTGTAATGATACTTCTGTTAACTTAAGCTCGGGGATTCTATTATCAGACATAAGTGACCACTTGCCTGTTTATTGTTGTAGGGATTTTAAGGCTCACTCATTACCATGCTCCAATAACTTTTTTTACCATAAGAGGACCAGTAAAGATTCTTTACGATATATCAATTTAGAACTTTCTTCTTTGATTGGAACCTATTAAACAATCTCCGAGATGTTGATACTGCATATAACGTTTTTGTTGATAATGCTAACAATATAATTTCTAAGCACTGTGTAGTTAAGCAATTTGAAAGTAAATCCAATACTATACGCTCACCTTGGATAACATCAAGTATTTTAACTTCAATTTCAAAAAAAGAATAAATTATGTAAAAAGTATCTTCTTAATCATTCTAGTACCAATAGAAGTAAATATACTCTTTATAAAATATAAACTGACAAAAATTATCAGATTAGCAAAGATGATGTATTATGAAAATTGTTTCAAAGACAATAAAAATAATTTAAAGAAAACATGGGATACGATTAATAAAATTCTTGGTCGTACTTCAATCAATACTCCAATTGATAAAATTAAAGATAATGATTTGTTAATTACAAATAAATTTGACATGGCCGAGAAATTTAATGACTTTTTTGCTAATATAGGTAACAACCTTGCGAGTTCTATTCCCACTTGTCACTCAAAATTTACAGATTTTCTTACTGATAGTACCCCATCATCTCTAATTCTCTCATATATATATATATATATATATATATATATATATATATATAGAAATATATGTATATGTATGTATATATATATAGAAATATATATATAGAAATATATGTATATGTATGTATATATATATATATATATATATATATATGCATATATATATATATTACGTTGGTTGAAAGAAGTGTTTTTCTTGTTAATCAAAACCGAAAAATCAAATGGGTAGTTACTCATAATAGTAATGGTATTTTATGCTAAGTGACTATACATTGGGCCTTTCACATGTTATGTAATGTTTCATCTTTCACTGGCACACGTTTGAAATATTTTGCCTGATTTCATCATCTTAAAATACAACATGATTCAATTACAGCAGACCAGAAACAATGCTTTTCTTCAAATATGACAATGATCTCACAAACCTGTGCAAAAGGCATCTTCATAGGTCCATACTCCAGAAAGACACACTGCAGTCCTGTGGCCATTGATATACCATCCTTCAGGACAGTCATACATGATTTCAGTTCCATTTGGATATATCTCTCCTTCTGCAAAGTCAGGACTATGGATTACCAAGTCATCTGGGGGAGCGGGTTTATCACATGATGAAGCTTGTACTAGGAACAAAACGATATTTAGATATTAATTTTAATGACAATTAATATCTGCAGTCTTGTTGCCATTTAAATCCCATCCATCAGGACAGCCATACATGATTTCAGTTCCATTTGCATACATCTCTCCTTCTGCAAAGTTACGACTATGGGATACCAAGTCATCTGGGGGAGCGGGTTCATCACATGGTGAAGCTTGTAGGAGGAACATAACGATATTTAGATATTAATTTTAAAGGCAATGCTGACAGTCTTCCCAATACCATAAAAAATACAACATGATTCAATTACAGCAGACAAGAAACAATGCTTTTCTTCAAATATGACAATGATCTCACAAACCTGTGCAATTGGCATCTTCATAAGTCCATACTCCATAAAGGCACACTGCAGTCATGTTGCCATTTAAATCCCATCCATCAGGACAGAAATACATGATTTCAGTTCCATTTGCATACATCTCTCCTTCTGCAAAGTTACGACTATGGGATACCAAGTCATCTGGGGGAGCGGGTTCATCACATGGTGAAGCTTGTAGGAGGAACATAACGATATTTAGATATTAATTTTAAAGGCAATGCTGACAGTCTTCCCAATACCATAACAAATACAACATGATTCAATTACAGCAGACAAGAAACAATGCTTTTCTTCAAATATGACAATGATCTCACAAACCTGTGCAATTGGCATCTTCATAAGTCCATACTCCATAAAGACACACTGCAGTCATGTGACCATTTAAATCCCATCCATCAGGACAGCCATACATGATTTCAGTTCCATGTGCATACATCTCTCCTTCTGCAAAGTCAGGACTGTAGAATACCAAGTTATCTGGGGGAGCGGGTTCGTCACATGGTGAAGCTTGTAAGAGAAACAAAACGATATTTAGATATTAATTTTAAAGGCAATGCTGACAGTCTTTCCAATACCATAAAAAATACGACATGATTCAATTACAACAGACAAGAAGCAATGCTTTTCTTCAAATATGACAATGATCTCACAAACCTGTGCAATAGGCATCTTCATAAGTCCATACTCCAGAAAGACACACTGCAGTCATGTGACCATTAAAATCCCATCCATCAGGACAGTCATACATGATTTCAATTCCATTTGCATACATCTCTCCTTCTGCAAAGTCAGGACTATGGATTACCAAGTCATCTGGGGGAGCGGGTTCATCACATGGTGAAGCTTGTAGGAGGAACATAACGATATTTAGATATTAATTTTAAAGGCAATGCTGACAGTCTTCCCAATACCATAAAAAATACAACATGATTCAATTACAGCAGACAAGAAACAATGCTTTTCTTCAAATATGACAATGATCTCACAAACCTGTGCAATTGGCATCTTCATAAGTCCATACTCCATAAAGGCACACTGCAGTCATGTTGCCATTTAAATCCCATCCATCAGGACAGAAATACATGATTTCAGTTCCATTTGCATACATCTCTCCTTCTGCAAAGTCAGGACTATGGATTACCAAGTCATCTGGGGGAGCGGGTTCATCACATGGTGGAGCTTGTAGGAGGAACAAAACGATATTTAGATATTAATTTTAAAGGCAATGCTGACAGTCTTTCCAATACCATAACAAATACATCATGATTCAATTACAACAGACAAGAAACTATGTTTTTCTCCAAATATGACAATGATCTCACAAACCTGTGCAATAGGCATCTTCATAAGTTCATACTCCATAAAGACACACCGCAGTCCCAAGTTAAATATATCATCAAGCCTAATGTTACATATACATGTTAGGATACCAGGGGAAATTATGGTCATCGTCGTTCGGCGCAACAAGTATTCAGCCAAGCGACGAAACAGTTGTCATACATTATATGTAAATATATATATATATATATATATATATATATATATATATATATATATATATATATATGTACATATATATATATATATATATATATATATATGTATATATATATATATATATATATATATCTATCGATTCTTATGTTTGATTATTTCATTCTTAATAGACTAGGCTATGTGCAATATTTTTAGGATCACCTTTTAGCGTACTAGACTATAGTCTCTTTTCTCTTATGCATACTATCAGTATTTTTTTTTCTGTTTAGGAGCAGTATATTGCTTTATAGGTGCCTTTTAAAATTTTATTGTTTTTAAAATTGAATTTTGATCCTTTCGTTTTTGATCCGTTAGACTGTCGTATATGTTTTTCATTTTTTTAGTTTTAGGTTTAAATTCCTATTAGTTTCGATTCTTATAGTTTGACCATTTTCGAGAGGTTTGATTCTTATTCCTTTAATCAGTTGCAATTCTTATTTTTCTTAATAGTTTGAATTCTTATTATCCTATTAAATTAATATGTGCAATTCATAGTTTGATATTATTCTTATTCCATCTTATCATTGTATTGTCTTATTGCTAGCATTTAATTGCCCATTTTTAGTGCTTAATAAAGTTTTTTGAATTTGAATATATATATATATATATATATATATATATATATATATATATATATATATATATATATATCGATTCTTATGTTTGAATATTTCATTCTTAATAAACTAGGCTGTGTGCAATGTTTTTAGGTCACCTTTTAGCGTACTAGACTATAGTCTCTTTTCTATTATGCATATTATCATTATATTTTATCTGTTTAGGAGCAGTATATTGCTTTATAGGTGCCTTTTAAAGTTTAATTGTTTCCAAAATTGAATTTTGATCCTTTCGTTTCTGATCCGTTAGACTGTCGTATAGGTTTTTCAATTTTTCAGTTTTAGGTTTAAGTTCCTATTAGTTTCGATTCTTATAGTTTGACCATCTTCGAGAGTTTTTATTCTTATTCCTTCAATCAGTTTCAATTTTTTTTTTCTTAATAGTTTGAATTCTTATTATCCTATTAAATTAATATGTGCAATTCATAGTTTGGTATTCTTTTAGTGTATTTTCATGTATACTATTTGTATTATTCTTATTCCATCTTATCATTGTATTGTCTTATTGCGAGCATTTAATTGCCCATTTTTAGTGCTTAATAAAGGTTTTTGAATTTGAATATATATATATACATCTGTATATATGTTTATAAGTATGATATTTATATATTAATATATATATATATATATATATATCTATTATATGTATATATACATATATATATATATATATATATATATATATATATATATATATATATAATAATAATAATAATAATAATAATAATAATAGTAATAATAAATGCATTTATACAGCGCTAATTTCGTACAAAACATTCAAAAGCGCTTAACAAGGAAAAAGCCAACCAGTCGGGTCAATCAGAATAAGCAAGCTTAAACAGATATGTTTTTAACTTTATCTTGAAAGCATCTAGGGTCAGGGAGTCGATACGCATCAATTCCACCGGAAGTGAATTCCACAACCGAGGTCCTTTGTAGGCAAAAGCCCTATTGCCTAATGTACTATGATTGATACAAGGAACATACAGTGTGATTCGAGAATGTGAGCGCAAAGAGTAACAACTAGACTTCACCGAGATCATATCACATAAATACAAGACCTTTTAAACATTTAAATACTTGCAAGATTAGTTTAAATTCAATGCGCTGCTGTACAGGTAACCAATGAAGAGATTGTAAAGTAAAAGTAATATGACAAAATTTAGGAAGTGCGTAAATCAAACGAGCCGCTCCATTAAGTACCATTTGAACTCTACGAAGCTTATAATCAGGTAAACCAATCAAGAGTGCATTACAGTAGTCGATGTGACTAATTGCAAAAGCATTAATAAGAGTTTTAGTACAGTCCTCATCCAGGAATTTTCTGATCTGACGAATATTATAGAGTCCATGGTATGCCCTTGAGGAAACTTTTCCAATATGAATGTCCATTGACATGTTGCTGTCAAGATAAACCCCAAGATTTTTTGCACTATCACATGGCTTAATATCCACGTTACCTACTTTTATCATCTGAACCCGAGTCTTAGCAACTTGTTGGCGAGTCCCAATTAAAAGAAACTCAGTCTTAGAGTCATTGATCATTAGCCTATTGCTGATCATCCAATGTCTTATTTCGAATATAAGTGATTGCATTGCCAGAACAGCCCGTTCCTCAGATAACAGAGAACCAGCATTGAAAGATAAATATAACTGTGTATCATCAGCATAACTATGTGCGTTAGGAAGGTGTTTAGAGACAATGGTAAACAACTGAGAAACATAACAAAGAAAAAGAACAGGACCGAGACAGCTGCCCTGTGGTACACCACAATTCAAAGAAAAATCTTTCGATGAGATATTTTCTATAGATACATGCTGTTTTCTGAAAGACAGATAATTACCAATCCATTTTTGTGCATTATTAACAATACCAAATTGGGTACGCAATATGTTCGTAAGAATATCATGGTTAACAGTATCGAACGCTGCACTCAAATCCAACAGGATTAAAAGAGTGCATTGTTGTTGGTCCATATTCATCAATATATCACTATGAATTTTCATAAGTGCAGTTTCTGTAGAGTGATTTTGCCTGTACGCAGATTGGCAATCAGGAAAAGGAGCATGTGATGAACAATGTGAGACAATCTCATTAACTACAGCTCGTTCAACTAACTTAGAAACATAACTCAAATTACTTATTGGTCTATAATTAGAATAGATAGGGTCCAAACCTGCTTTCTTTAACAATGGGGTAACGGTAGCAATCTTCCATTTGTCAGGAACATTACCATCTTTAAGTGAAAGATTTATCATGGTAGTCAATACAGGCAAAAGGGGGTCAAGACACTTTCTAAGTAACCAAGTGGGTATTGGGTCAAGATTGCAGGTAGCCGTATTGGAGGATTTGATAATTGTGCGAACTTCATCGTTAGAAAGTGGCTTGAACCCAGTCAACTTCGATTGGAAATGCTGTTGAACATAAGGTTCAAAAGGACCAGTAGCAATGGAATCAATGTATGTATTAATTTTATCAATTTTAGATATAAAAAATTGTTCGAAGTCATTAACAAGTTTCATAGTATTCTGGTGTGGCGGATAAGAAACAACTTGCTTTTTATTACACAATGACTTGACAACAGTAAACAGTTTCCTGGTGTCGCCTTCACAGTCCCGGATGGTTGATGTATAAAAGGACTTTTTAGCATAGTCCAGATGGAATGAATACTCATTCCGCAAAGAGCGATGGACCCATCTGTGAGTTTCAAGACCAGATTTGCGGAAAACTCTCTCAGCCTTTCGACAAGCGGAACGTAAAATTTTCAAATGATCGGAGAACCAAGGTACTGTTGGCCTAACGGTAATTACTCTGGTCAGAACTGGTGCGTGGATATCAAGGATAGATGTTAAAGTACGATCATAGCATTCAATTAAACTCTCTAAATCAAGCCATTCAGTTGTGCATAATGAGGATTGCAAAATATCTGTACAAAATTGATCAATATGAATACTTCGATATTTCCGGTATTTAATTTCTTTGGTTGAATGTTTGGTAATAGGAAGGTCAAGATAACATCTAATTGACCAATGATCAGACACTTTTAAAGCAGCTAGTGGAGATGATAACACGATATCGTTAGTGGATCGTGTGATGATTAAATCAAGCGTGTGTCCGGAGTCGTGAGTTGGAATGGAGACATGTTGCTGGAGACTAAACGTATTCATAATATCAGTAAATTTAGTCGCATCAGTACTAGTGTGATCATCCACATGAATATTAAAATCGCCAGTAAGAATAAGTTTTTCAGGACAAAGCACACAGTTTTCAAGGTCACTGAATTCTCGGAAAAAAGTTGAAGTTGTGACCGGATGGGCTTCGGAATATGGAGGACGGTAGATTAATATTAAACGAACTCTGAGATTGTCAATAGCAACCAGCCATTCAGAATATTCAAAAGACGACTTTTCATCAGAATGCAAGAGGTTGGTCTTAATTGAGGCTCGAACAATTAAACCAGTCCCACCACCAATTCTATCCTGCGGTCGAGGAACTCCAAGGTAATAATAACACTCAGGCGCTAAGGCATCTTCGGAAACAATATCACTTGACTTAAGCCAAGTTTCAGTTAAACAGCATAAGTCAGTGCCAGAATGAATTATATGATCAACGATTAAAGAAGTTTTATTTCGAGCTGAGCGAACATTAGCAGTCTCCAATATAAATTTCCTTTGTGATTGCCGATAAGTCTTAGTATTGCCGTCCTGGAAACTAATGTTTAGTTTAAACGAGCAATCAGTCGTTTAACTTTGTTCTGCGCATCGACGTACTGAGGACAGGTTATAGATGATGCCATGTGATTTGCGCGAGTTCCAGAGTTGCCACGTTTGCAATTAATGCAAGAATGTTTATCTGTCTCGTCAAAGGAGATTTTGCATAGCCTGGTTTCGTGGTCATTTGCACAGATGGCACAAAAAGGGGTGGTATTGTTAGAGCATTCTTTATGATAGTGCCCAAACAGTTGACATATGCTACATCGCTTGACATGGAATCTATCATAAATTTTGCAGGAGTTCATACCCAAGATGATACGATCACCATGTTTTTTCATGAAGTCACGAAGTGATGGGGACACATTGAATATGGCTTGAAAGACGGTTTCATCATTTCTCAACTGCTTTGAAACAAGATGAGTAATATGATCTCCAAGAGTATTGATTTCAAAATATTCTGCCAACCAACGATTTTGTTGAAGTAGAACAGGCAAAGGGTCATCAGCAAAGGACGCAGAAAACCCGACAACTGCAATAGTTGGCAGCATGGTACCAGCTTTTTTAATTGTTCCAATTTTGGGCAGGTTGTTAGTGATGGCAGTAGATAGTTTGTCACGTGATGAAGCTGAGTCACACACAATAATGGTTTCGCCTGATTTGTTTTTGAAAGATTTGCTAATTTGGACATTGCTGTCAACAATAGTTTTCTCAAGTGTGGTGGTGTCAATAGGTGATTTTGGAATAACCAGTGCGGATTTGCTTACACGAGCCTTCCTTATTTCGACCATTTTCTCCTCATTTGACCAACACTCGCCAATGACAGGGGCAGTCGGAACGCTAGCATGTATAGATCCTTTGGCTTGTTCAGCTGATTGCTGAGATTGGCCTTTAGATTCGATGAGATTCTTAATTTCATTCAGGTTGAGCTCCAGGCGATCGACTTTCTTTTCTATATCGCACATTCGCGATTGATCAGGGGAGTTGACACTAGCCTCTTTGTCTGATTTACAAGAGTTACAGATGTAGAAAAAATTTGGGTAGAGTTTAGATGCATTGTCCAGCATATTATACAATGATGATGTGCATAGCCTCTTCTTGTCTCCACAATCAAATGCATGCACTGATGATTGGCAAAGAAAACAACACAATAGGTTTGCCTGCATGCAGTTGCACACTGTGCACTCGGCAATGGAGGTAGACATAGTTAACGTGTGCACCACACCCAGAAATAAGTTTCGCAGAACTGATGTAAGTATCCAAGACAGCTTAGGCTTGACAGCCCAGAGGCAAAAGGGTATCAAGTCGCCGTAAAGTGGGCGAAAACAATGTCAAATTGGTTCAAAGAATACTCACAAGTGGCATATGAATATAATAAAGTCCAACATCCGTGAAATATAAACTCCAATACGTAATTTAAATGAAATAACACAGCCGTTTCGGAGTAGATCAAATAACGATGTTCACCGTAATACATATACATATATATATATATATATATATATATATATATATATATATATATATATATATATATGTATATATGTATATTCAGCAGTAGAGAGCAGAAGCCTAATAGATCAGAACCATATTCATCTTCTGTTGTGTCTTATTTTCCAGCATCCTTGAAACATTATATCCTTCCCCTTTGATTTGTTGATGTCATAAAGCTGTATTTATGTTGTGCATTATTTAATTTCAGTATTTAGACTGTATATTCTTCTTGTGTATTTTACAGTATCTCAGTGATCTCCATTTTTCTGTTCTTGGTTTTCTTTTCTCTGTACTTTCATATCATATCTATCTCTACCCATAGCCTCCATCTCCACATTTTCTTTACTTTCTTCCTCCATCCCTTCATCTGTCTTTCACCCTTTCTTCTTTGACCTCTTTCCTCCCATCTGTTTACCCTGTATGTTTTAGTTTGCCGACTCCCCCCCCCACCCACATATCACCCCCCCAAAAAAAATGTTCACAAGGTTGACAAGTCTCCCCGTGCTAGTCCCAAGCTAAACACCCTTGTTGTGGTGACCGTTCACTATACTTGCGGATCAAATGGAAAGCCCCGATCCCCCCACCCCTTACTTCCCAGTGTCATGAATCGGCAAATGGAAGATTATTCGGAGTTGTTCGTGATGGTTCAATGATCTTATAGTCAGGCATAGGCCTATATGGTTCTCTTTGTCCTACATTGCCGTCGAAGTTTGAAATGAATTAATGGTGCTAGGAACTTCCGGGCAATGTTTAATTTTCTGTGGCAAGAAAAAAAGGCTCCCCTCCCCCCCCCCCACCAGTGTCCCTCCTGGTTGACTAGAGCCCGTACGCATATATGGTCACACAATAGTATAGATAAGTATGATCCATGCAGACAGCTAGTATTTTTTTCCTTCAAATTCAATCCAATTTCAGTTTAAGTTTCGAGTTGTAATACGAGTCAGTCGTGATGAGGTGCTCCATAGTGGGGCTGGGAAACCCAAGCCCGTTGCCGAGTTTTTGGCATTTCGTTGGGAGCCGTTCGGAACAAGAAGCAGGATAGTCAATTCTGGAGTACAGTACGCTGGAAAGCAATAAACTGACGTGAATTAGAAAAAAAAATTGTTTTTGCTTTGACGGCCGATGTTCAGCGAGTCACTTTTCAATGGAATTAACTATAAATTTATTGATCATGTACTTATTCCCCTTTTGCCAATCCTTTCTAAAGAGGGTCTAGCCGCCCCTCATGGCAACGTATTTTCCTTCCCTTTTCCGTTCAAGTTTCATGATTTTTAAGGACAGGGTTTACGTGCACCGGTTAGGGGGATGGGGTGCAGCTAGGGCAAGTGCTCTGTGATCGCCTAAAGGGCCCGTTGCCAGGAGTCCAAAAATAATTTAATATACATATTTATCTACATATGGTTTATGACATAAAATGCTTTGAATTTCCCTCCTGATATATAACTAAAATTTATATATAAAATACAATGTAAGTTGTGACTGTGTCTATGTATAATTAATACCTAAATTGGCTGAAATACCAATTGTTCACACATGACGGACTTGACCATACGTTTGATACCCAATGTTGTAATCACTAATTCAGTAAATTTTTTCACTAATTCGCGTTTGTCTTTTTGTGACACGAGTCAGTGTGTATAAGACATAAAGTTCACTATTAGTTTCTTGAGCTGTGAAAGAATGTCGACTCGCGACTTCGGTTACAACATTTCAAATACTTTACTCAGGTTAGTACAAGACTGGCGCATCTGTAAAGGTTTGAAATACGATGTTTTTTTACAGTAAAATAGCATTAGGTTACTGTACTTCTACATGCTAAACTTCTGATATTCGATACAGCATATATGCATGCAGAGCTTTCCAAATCAGTGAATTAACTACGAAACCAGGGCATCCGAACAGTTCGGACTTCGACTGCTCCCATGTAGGGCTAAAAGAGTAAAAGCAGGGAACTGCTGGAGTAGCAGCTCCCTGGTCAAACTATTACACCTATACTGTACAGCCCACTAGGTGTGAAAAGTTCTGAACGTAAAACAAACCACAGAGTTGTTATTATCACACAACACACACAAAAACGCGGCGTAATAATTTACCGCATAAGCTACTACCTATAGCTCCATGATACTATTCTGACCAGGGAGTTGTTCCATTACAACTCCCTGTACTGACACTGCCACAGACAAGAAACTATGCAGGAATTTCGCCAAGGCCACCGCTTCAGGTAACCAAACCCGTTTATTGCTTACTAGCCGTAAATACGGGATTGCTAAGATATTACGAGACAACAGCGACGAAGCGGTGGAGGGTAGTATTGATACTATTTTTGAATCGGGTGGTGTGAAGGACAGAATTTACGAGGAAATTACGAGCGATCCCACCTTTAAACTATCAGTTGTCTGACGATCGCTAAAACGCGTGAAATTCCGAGTTACAACTACCAGTGTTTCACTAGTCTCAACTAGTATCAACACATATTCCGCTCTGTCCACTGGACATAGAGCACTCTGCGCCAAGATAGACGCCTACCAACCAACTATATATATATATATATATATATATATATATATATATATATATATATATATATATATATATATATATACTATAAATATATATATATATATATATATACATATATAGACATGTCTGATGGCGTGTGTTGGCAAGTTAAGAATACACACAAGAAAAAAAAATGATACTTTCATTCGTTCTAAGTAATAAAGTTGGAAATGAAAGTATCATTCTTTTCCATTTTTTTCTTGTTTATATATATATATATATATATATATATATATATATATATATATATATATATATATATATATATATATATACATATATACATATATATATATATATATATATATATATATATATATATATATATATATATATATATATGTATATATATATATATATATATAAATATATAGTCCATACTCCATAAAGACACACAGCAGTCCCAAGTTATATATATATATATATATATATATATATATATATATATATATATATATATATATATATATATATATATATATATATATATATATATATATATATACATATATATATATATTACGTGGGTTGAAAGAAGTGTTTTTCTTGTTAATCAAAACCGAAAAATCAAATGGTTAGTTACTCATTATAGTACTGATATTTTATGCAAAGATACTATACATTGGGCCTTTCACATGTTATGTAATGTTTCATCTTTCACTGGCACACGTTTGAAATATTTTGCCTGATTACATCATCTTTTGTGGAGTCCGACTATAGAGACAAATATAATGTTCACGAACATGATAACTGTCATACGGGAGGCATTCGGGGCCAATGTCCCCCCACCCCCCAATTCGACTATTCCCCCTTTTTTATCAAATTTATTGTTTCGGTAATAGACCCTATGGTGCATCCACACATATTCCACTGCAAACAAATGCTCTGCCCTCCAAATTTGACAAGCTGGCTACAGGCCCGCTCTTATCCAATTTCCTGCATTACACCACGTCTACATTTAACGAAAATTATCACCAAGTGTAGATGAGGAGAAACTGTATAGTTAAATGTACTATTGTCTTACTTTATCGATAGTCTGAGGTCAGCAAGGTTAACACTATAAATAAAGTAGACAATGCGCTAGAGTATAGCAATGATAAGGCAATGCTTTCAAAGTATCGATGAACGCAGATTTCAGCGTTTGATGCTATAATACGCTGTATATAATAAAGTGAAAATAAAACCCGTAACGTAAGCCTACGTCTCTAATTTCGAAAGTTGTAAGCAAACAGTTTTTACACGTACTAACTTTCGATTCCGTACAGTGAGGATGTTTGTGCTATAAGCGAATTGCAGAAGACCTCTATGATATGAATTTATGGGGAATCCATGGTTGCATGTGCTATCAATGGTAGTTTTCAGTTTGTGGAAAATCTTGAAGTTCCGACTCTCCAGCCGCCCCCCGCCCCTTCCATGCACCCATGTACTTCCCCTGTATATTGTATAATCAGGGACTTAAATCCCCGAGGTGGCCCAATGGTGAGCACTAAGCGGGAAGCCATATTCTCTACCAATTACTGGCTGGAAAACAAGAAGAAAGAAGCAGACAGTATATGATGTAACGACACGTCAAAGCTCATTGTTTGTCGTTAGCGTTAACAAGTATTTTCTCCAATCAAATGTTTTAACTTGGGTTGATTCTTTTACATTATTAGACGCTTTACGGGAATTGTTTATTAGATAAAATCTTATAAGGGGTGTCACTTGCTTGATTTATGAACAACTGTTAAGGGGAACTCTCTCTTGTTGACCGATTTTGGAGGTCACTGAGTAGGACGTCTAGTTACGTTCCGGGGGGCCAAAAATGTTAGGTCTGGGTAAATCTTAACCAGCACGCATGTCGTATTTAATCGTGTTTTATTGGTTGATGGTTGTAGACTGGGCGTGGTTTATGTTTATAATAGGGTTAAGTGTAGGTTCACACGTTATAGGTATAGGAAGTAGTTTCTGTTTAAAAGCAACTGCGGGCTCGGACCAGGTTGGTGAGATGGATTCCATGCTCGGACCAGGGGCGGTTCCCGGCTCGGAATAGGAGGGGTAGAACGATTCTGACCATGAGTTAGGAGACGAACGAGTCATCTATTGGCAAAAACAGTGGTGGAACAGCCCAGGAAGTCGGATCGGACGACGAGTAAAATAACCTAGAAGACCAGGTTCAACACTTCGGTTCGACTGCGCCGCAGTTCACCAATCCGCCAACTGCGCCGCCGTTCACCAATCCGCCAACCGCGCCGCAGTTCACCAATCCGCCGACTGCGCCGCAGTTCACCAATCCGCCAACTGCGCCGCCGATCACCAATCCGCGCCGCAGTTCACCAATCCGCCAACTGCGCCGCCGATCACCAATCCGCCAACTGCGCCGCTGTTCACCATTCCGCCGACTGCGCCGCTGTTCACCATTCCGCCGACTGCGCCGCTGTTCACCATTCCGCCGACTGCGCCGCTGTTCACCATTCCGCCGACTGCGCCGCTGTTCACCATTCCGCCGACTGCGCCGCTGTTCACCATTCCGCCGACTGCGCCGCTGTTCACCATTCCGCCAACCGCGCCGCAGTTCATCAATCCGCCAACTGCGCCGCCGTTCACCATAGCCCAATCTTCAGCGCCGAAGTCTATCGTTCTGCCCTCCGTGTCGAGACCCGCCATTAGTAATGTACTGTGTTGTATTTAACTTCATCGACTTCTGAGCATGTGTTAAAACTTGGTTTCGTATTTAATAATTGCCTCTGTAATGCACGACCACTGTGCACCATCTTGACATGTATATAGATCGTAAATAAACGGGTAAACTTTAATATCTCCTGTCGACAGCCTCATTCCTGTGTTCCCGCATTTCCACTCTTCCTTGCGCTCACCACCGAGGACGGCGCGTTACATTGGTGGCAGCGGTGGGATTCCAGTGCGTTCGTTTTGGTTAGAGCGAAGGAAGATGTCGGACAATCCTCCACTCGTCAACCAGATAGGTCCAGTATCCAAGCTCCAGCTGACTTTACTGCCCAAGGGCGAGAGTGGGGAAGCCCCAGACCATGTGGAGGTATGATGGTAGGCCGAGGGGAGATCCCATCCATCGACCGAATTGGGGAACTCCTTTGAGCGCCCTTTTACAGAAGTACCAGAAAAAGAGCAGAAATGACGACAGATTGGATAGGTTAAAATCGATCAAATTTTGGAACTGTGGAGGAATAGGCCACTTCAGAAGGGATTGCCCTATGCTTAAGAAATACGAGAGCCGACCGGATAACGTAAAGAAGACGGAAAACGAGCAGAAGTCGGATTCGTAGGGCGGAGTCCGACTTTCCGCAAGGGGAGCCCGCAATACCACTTTTTAGGAACAGAGTCCGGTCCGTTGGTACCCGTGGTTTGTACGTGAAGGGACAGCTGGAAGGGGTCGATGTGAATTTCTTAGTCGACACCGGGGCTGAGTTCACTGTTATGCAAACCAAGTTCTTTGAGCAACTGTGCGCGAAGAGGGATATGGCCCTTGCCGACGTTGCAGAGAATTTGGCGGGAGCGGACGGTAGACCACTGTACAGTATAGGACGTGGTAGATTCCTGGTAAAAGTGGGGAAACTAGAAGCGATGCATGATATTAGGGTGGCAGATATAGACGCTGATGCACTTCTTGGGTGCGACTTCAAACAGAGATTCGATTGCACGATAGCCGCTGGAAAGGGGGAGATGACCATTGGTGGACTACAACAGAGTACCGTTGAGGAAAAGCTTGATAGGTGCAGAGTTGTGTTAGCAAGGACGGTGGTTGTTCCTGCCTTGAGCGAAGGGATGGCGACGGCCCGAGTCCCAGGCTGGAAAATGCAAGGAGAATCTGCTGTTGTGGAGTGTAGCAAGAAGTTTCTTGAGAGGCACCCCGTGATGATCGCTAGGGCCATTGTGGACCCCAATAAGGAAACCATACCTTTACAACTAATGAATCCGACGAGCAGACCCCTAACACTTTACAAAGGCACTACTGTGGGTGAATGTCTTTCTGTAGAAGAAATAGGCATTAAATAAACAACAGTTGCCCGTCGTACGACCAGGGGGAGAAGCGTTGTAGAATTCACCGAAAAATATGCAACTCTGGACAAACATTTGCAGAAGCTAGCAGAGAAGAGCTCTGCCTACCTTGGTGACGCGGAAGCGATATTGGTGAAGAAACTTCCGGCCGATAATGCAGACGTCTTTGCTTTATGTAAAGGGGACCTTGGGCGCACTGACTTGGTCCAACATGAAATCGACACCGGAACTTCTAGGCCAATTCGACAGGCCCGCGTCGCCTCCCGGTATACCGCAAGGAAAAGGCCGAGAAAGAGGTAGAAAAAGTTGTACTGGTCCGGAAGAAGCAGATTTTTCATTCCCTAGAAGAACTCAAATAGTTGATTGCGTAGCTGTACCACGCACCTCTCGGCACTGGAGGAAACCAGCTAAAACTAGATAGACTGTCCCTTTAAGTTACGCACCAGCCAGAAATATAAACATCCCGTAAAAGATTGGAAAAAGTCCGCAGCGTTGGAGGTCATCGTTGGGTGTGAAGGCTGTAGATGTAAATGTAAATGTTTACAAATACTTTGTTTGTGACGAAAAATAGAGGTTGGCCAGAAAGCTTTGCCCTTCATCAACCCCCATTTTTTAATTGATATCTGTCAGCAAGTCACCAGACCGCCACCGAAGTACCACGGCTAGCGCTAGCAAGGCTGAACTCCTGGAACAAAGACTTCTTATGTCAAGCCCAGACGAAGTTTGACTACCGGAATGCCCCTACCTGCCTAGAATAAATCACTGTTTTAGGTACTACCAGTTAGTGAATTGTTTTGTCTGAAGGCACAGTATTTTTCATACTTGTTCATTTGCTTTCACAGGAATAGCTTATTTCAAACCCTTAATTTGCAAATCGCCGGAGAGAAGTTAGACTTAGTATTATTTATCTTACTGTATGTGCTGTATAGTGCATTGAAGAATCAACTTACCAATCGAAACTGTAAAGACTACCAACGCCTGCCATGTCGAAAGTATACGACCAAGAATTTAAATAAGCCAGACAGAGGGAGAGGAACGACGCACTAACCTATGATACTACGGAGAACGGGGCGCTGGAGACGGTGAGCCGCGAGAGACGCGCCGCGAGACGGTGCGCCGCAAGTTAGATTCCGCCAAAGCGACGAAGCTTCGTTCGGACCTTGTTTTTATTTCTGTTGGACGATTTTACATGTACTTGCTGATTTTGTTCTATGTATTATGATTGCCTTTGGAAACCACACGTTATCATATATGATTTGAAAGACGGAAGTTGATCTTTATTCCAACGTTAGTGCTTTAGTTACGTGGTTTGAACTTTAAGTTTCATAATATTTTCACACTTTATCTTGGACACTTTGATTTTTCCTTGTGTTTGTTATACTGGCACTTTGATTTTTCCTTATGTTTGTTATACTGGACACTTTGATTTTTCCTTATGTTTGTTTAGTTGAGAGAACATCTGTTATAGGATGGACGCTTCGTATTATTCATGCTTACGACTCTTTTCCAAGTCGTAAGTACTGCGATCAAACGGTATGTGTGTACTATGTTTCATTATTTTCTTTTAAAAGAGCTAAGCTAAATGCGGGACGCATTTCATTCTCGGGTGGGAAAGATGTAACGACACGTCAAAGCTCATTGTTTGTCGTTAGCGTTAACAAGTATTTTCTCCAATCAAATGTTTTAACTTGGGTTGATTCTTTTACATTATTAGACGCTTTACGGGAATTGTTTATTAGATAAAATCTTATAAGGGGTGTCACTTGCTTGATTTATGAACAACTGTTAAGGGGAACTCTCTCTTGTTGACCGATTTTGGAGGTCACTGAGTAGGACGTCTAGTTACGTTCCGGGGGGCCAAAAATGTTAGGTCTGGGTAAATCTTAACCAGCACGCATGTCGTATTTAATCGTGTTTTATTGGTTGATGGTTGTAGACTGGGCGTGGTTTATGTTTATAATAGGGTTAAGTGTAGGTTCACACGTTATAGGTATAGGAAGTAGTTTCTGTTTAAAAGCAACTGCGGGCTCGGACCAGGTTGGTGAGATGGATTCCATGCTCGGACCAGGGGCGGTTCCCGGCTCGGAATAGGAGGGGTAGAACGATTCTGACCATGAGTTAGGAGACGAACGAGTCATCTATTGGCAAAAACAGTGGTGGAACAGCCCAGGAAGTCGGATCGGACGACGAGTAAAATAACCTAGAAGACCAGGTTCAACACTTCGGTTCGACTGCGCCGCAGTTCACCAATCCGCCAACTGCGCCGCCGTTCACCAATCCGCCAACCGCGCCGCAGTTCACCAATCCGCCGACTGCGCCGCAGTTCACCAATCCGCCAACTGCGCCGCCGATCACCAATCCGCGCCGCAGTTCACCAATCCGCCAACTGCGCCGCCGATCACCAATCCGCCAACTGCGCCGCTGTTCACCATTCCGCCGACTGCGCCGCTGTTCACCATTCCGCCGACTGCGCCGCTGTTCACCATTCCGCCGACTACGCCGCTGTTCACCATTCCGCCGACTGCGCCGCTGTTCACCATTCCGCCGACTGCGCCGCTGTTCACCATTCCGCCGACTGCGCCGCTGTTCACCATTCCGCCAACCGCGCCGCAGTTCATCAATCCGCCAACTGCGCCGCCGTTCACCATAGCCCAATCTTCAGCGCCGAAGTCTATCGTTCTGCCCTCCGTGTCGAGACCCGCCATTAGTAATGTACTGTGTTGTATTTAACTTCATCGACTTCTGAGCATGTGTTAAAACTTGGTTTCGTATTTAATAATTGCCTCTGTAATGCACGACCACTGTGCACCATCTTGACATGTATATAGATCGTAAATAAACGGGTAAACTTTAATATCTCCTGTCGACAGCCTCATTCCTGTGTTCCCGCATTTCCACTCTTCCTTGCGCTCACCACCGAGGACGGCGCGTTACAATACATTCCTACGCATTTTATACTTCTGACCTGAAATTTTATGCATGCTTGACAATTGAGTTTGAAACTCTTATAAAGGACAATTGTCTAACTAATATTCATAATTACCATATCTGTGTGGTACTAACTTCAAAGAAGTTTAAGTAATGCTGAATGTTCAATTCACAGCAACTAACGATTCTTTGTCGATTTGAAGTTATATTAAGATATTCATAGTGTCAAGCCCATTCATCTCAAACCCTCCGAGTCAATTGGAAGTACGCAGAAATATACCTAAACGCAGTTTTGTCAATACAAAGGAAGCACATTGTGTATTGTCTCGTTAACGACCAGAGCTCCCATCTGGTAATCAACTTGTCGATCAGATAAAATATTATGAAGGAAGTAGGCTTTACCTAGGA
Source organism: Apostichopus japonicus (assembly GCF_037975245.1). NCBI lineage: Eukaryota > Metazoa > Echinodermata > Holothuroidea > Aspidochirotida > Stichopodidae > Apostichopus > Apostichopus japonicus. Next base: position 20,692,171 of record NC_092581.1, read on the forward strand.
AATACGTTTTACTATGATCATTCCCTTAATTTGACATTTAAAATTGTAAGTATTTTCCAAGCGATACATATCTTACATTTATCTATAGTAATTTCTGCCACGCCTTCAATAGTGTAATGGTGTGACACAAACGCAAGAGTGTGTCACTTCGTAACAAAACAATTATAAAAATAATATTTTACGATTTAAGAATGGTTAACTCTCCTTAACGGCACGTAAATTTGGTTGTTACAATGATTGATTTAGTAATTATATACGGTTACGTACGCAAGCAATGTAAATCATACAGTCCATCTTCCCATTTGTCTGGTCTACACAGGTATGAATTATCGGTACTAGATAGTTGGTAGTTTTCACTACAGGAGCAACTTATGTTCGATCCGTCACCGTAACACGGGGGTGCTGTGTCGCCGGCTCTCTCAATATTGCAGCTGACAGTTGAATGCATCCGGGTTTCATTGTAATGACACTGTGTGTACCTGTCGCATCCACCTGAAGTCCAATGAAGAAAATCAACGCAAAAGTTTTAAGTAAACATGAATTGGTTTATATTCATATGGAAGTACAGCTACGATATTGTTAAAACAATAGTTTCCAATGTCCTTTAACATTCGCAACCATTTGTCCATAAAGATATTTGCTCTATTGCACCAAAAAAGTGTCAACGAAATTATAATTACAAGATGATAAGAAATATGTACTTCTTTGCGGGTGTAGCGGGGCACATTCGCTTCCTCACACAACCCCCCCCCCCCCTAATAAAACAATCTACAGTTCCGTAAAATTTCCCAAAAGTAGAGGGCTCAGCAACAGTTAAATAAGCTTGCTGTGTTAACATTTACACATTCTGTCACTCTCCTGTTTAACAGGGAACATTATCCACATTGTGTTCATTTCTCGAGCTATAGGCTGATCTTTGTGTGTTGAATTAATTCTTTCACGAACAATCGCAAGTCAAGATCAGTGACTCCACAACCCAAGATATATATATATTATCAAGCCTTATGTTACATATACATGATAGGATAGCAGGGAAAATTATGGTCATCGTCGTTCGGCGCAACAAGTATTTAGCCAAGCGACGAAACAGTTGTCATATAATGTATATGTATGTATGTATGTATGTATGTATATATATATATATATATATATATATATATATATATATATATATTTATATATATATATATATTTATATATATATATATATATATATATATACATACATACATATACATATACATATACATATACATATACATATGCATATACATTACGTGGGTTGAAAGATTAAGTGTTTTTCTTGTCAGTCAAAACCGAAAAATCAAATGATTAGTTACTCGTTATAGTACTGATATGTTATGCAATGTGACTTTACATTGGGCCTTTCACATGTTATGTAATGTTTCATCTTTCACTGGCACACGTTTGAAATATGTTGCCTGATTTCATCATCTTTTGTGGAGTCCGACTATAGAGACAAATATAATGTTCAGGAACATGATAACTGTCATACGGGAGGCATTCGGGGCAATGATCCCCCCCCCCCCTCAATTTCGACTATTTCCCCTTTTTTAACAAATTTATTGTTTCGGTAATAGACCCTATGATGCATCCACACAAATGCCCCTCCAAACAAATGCTCTGCCCTCCAAATTTGACAAGTTGCCTACAGGCCCGCTGTCATCCAGTTCCCTGCGTTACACCACCTCTACATTGAACGAGAATTATCACCAAGTGTAGATGAGGAGAAACTGTATAGTTAAATGTACTATTGTCTTACTTTATCGATAGTCTGAGGTCAGCAAGGTTAACACTATAAATAAAGTAGACAATGCGCTAGAGTATAGCAATGATAAGGCAATGCTTTCAAAGTATCGATGAACGCAGATTTCAGCGTTTGATGCTATGATTCGCTGTATATAATAAAGTGAATAAAACCCGTAAAGTAAGCCTATGTCTCTAATTTCGAGAGTGGTAAGGAAACAGTTCTTACACGCAGTAACTTCGATTCCGTACGATGAGGTTGTTTGTGCTATAAGCGAATTGTAGAAGCCCTATACAAATGACTTGATCGGGAATCCAAGGTTGTGGGTGCAACCAATTGTAGTTTTCAGTTTGTTCCGACTCTCCAGCCGCCCCCCCCCCCACCGCCCCTTCCATGCACCCATGTACTTCCCCTGTATATTGTATAATCAGGGACTTAAAACCCCGAGGTGGCCCAATGGTGAGCACTAAGCGGGAAGCCATATTCTCTACCAATTACTGGCTGGAAAACAAGAAGAAAGAAGCAGACAGTATAAACATTCTTACGCATTTTACACTTCTGACCTGAATGTGTTTTTCAATGGTTACACTGATATTATTCGTTATTATTGTAACGACTTCCCAGATAATTATAACCAATATGAAAGGGTAATAACACGGAAAATGATTGTATGTTATTGGCATGTGATGTAATAACCGATGCATGCCTACATGATATGCACAGTAACATGTTGACCGAGCGAAAAGTTGTGGTTATAATTTTCGGGAAGGCCGTTACCGCCTCCTTCCACCAAATCAAATTGGGCTCCGACGCCTATGCCCCCAATCGCATCAGAAATAACCTCTAATGATTAAAACTTCAGATAATTTTATCACTCCTTTCAAGTTCATTGTGCAATGCCCTTTCCTTCCCTACCCATCAAGCCCCCATGTACTTTCTCCGAACCAACAGTAACTCGCAGACGCGTCCTCTCTTTGGTATACTCTTAAACTGAAAGGCATTGTGAAGTCTTGGTAATGGAATTGTTCAAAGCTGTAGCAGGTTCGCATGAGTCCTACATAGTTCCTCCCGCATCACTACCCCCCTCCCCCACCCCCTCCACCCACCCGAAAAAACCCAAATATATATAATTCCTGTAACTAAATGGCAGGCGTTTCTGATCACTTGCTTTGCTGTTTCATTACCGATATAGTACAAGATAAATTCCCTGAAGAAGAAACACTTGGCATCAAATTACATAAGCCCCGATATTCAGACTGAGACAGTTCACAACTATAGTGTATTGTAAGATTATAATACTACAAATTTGAGGATTCCAGATACAACACGGGTAATCCATTCAGATAAAGATCAGCTTAAATTGTCTATAGGCTATGTCATGTAAAGGTACAGAGCTTATATGGTATATATATATCATGATCCTTATGAACATAGGCGTAGGAGGCGGAGGTTGGGGGTGCAGCCCCCCTACCCCACCAACATTTTTTGTGGAATTTAGGGGAATATGATGAGACATTTTCGGGCACCTACCGAAAAAAAATATTGCAATGTGTTTTTCAATATTATGGTTAAACTGATATTATTATCACCATTATTATTGTAACGTCTTCTCCAACAATTATAACCAATATGGAAGGGTAATAACTGATGTATGCCTATAGGATTTGCACATTAACATGTTGAACGCTCCTATACGCCTGCTTATGAATGCGATTAGAACCCGCACAAGAGGTGGCCAAGACAATTACCGGCACAATTTCCAAGGTTCGTCCAGAATACAACCATCAGACAGAAGAGTATTGGTAGGTTCCTCATTATGTATAAACTATCCATGATGATGAATGTAAAGGTCATAAAGATCTTTATCTTCCAAAATTGTAATCGTAACTTCACCGTTCGATTAGAGAAACTGTGAGGAACTATTATTCATAATTACCGTGTCTGTGGGGTACTAACTTCAATGAAACTTAAGTAATGATGAATATTCAATTCACAGCAACTTACAATTCTTTGTCGATTTAAAGTTATATTAAGAAATTCATAGTGTCAAGCTCATTCACCTCAAACCCTCCAAGTCAACTGGAATTACGCAGAAATATACCTAAACGCAGTTTTGTCAATACAAAGGAAGCACCTTGTGTATCTTTATTTATTGATGTAAAATTTGAGACAACAAATCTCTTTCTATAGGAGTTATTTATTAGCCCCCTGACATTCCAATATCCAATTTTAATGATGAACTGTCAAGCCTCATGAATAATTAAGTGTTGTCAGTAAGACTTGCTATATCTGTGGTGATGTAAGTATTGACTTGTTAAAAAGTGATCATGATTCTAATGTATCCAATTTCTTAGATTTAATTTATTCCCATTCTTATTGTCCACTTATTTCAAAACCAACTAGAATTACTCCACAATCAGCCTCACTCATTGACAACATCTTTTGTAATGATACTTTTGTTAACTTAAGCTCGGGGATTCTATTATCAGACATGAGTGACCACTTGCCTGTTTATTGTTGTAGGGATTTTAAGGCTCACTCATTACCATGCTCCAAAGACTTTTTTACCATAAGAGGACCAGTAAAGGTTCTTTACGTAATATCAATTTAGAACTTTCTTCTTTTGATTGGAACCTATTAAACAATCTCCGAGATGTTGATACTGCATATAACGTTTTTGTTGATAATGTTAACAATATAATTTCTAAGCACTGTGTAGTTAAGCAATTTGAAAGAAAATCCAATACTATTCGCTCACCTTGGATAACATCAAGTATTTTAACTTCAATTTCAAAAAAGAATAAATTATATAAAAAGTACCTTCTTAATCCTTCTAGTACCAATAAAAGTAAAAATACTCTTTATAAAAATAAACTGACAAAAATTATCAGATTAGCAAAGAAGATGTATTATGAAAATTGTTTCAAAGACAATAAAAATAATTGAAAGAAAACATGGGATACGATTAATAAAATTCTTGGTCGTACTTCAATCAATACTCCAATTGATGAAATTAAAGATAATGATTTGTTAATTACAAATAAATTTGACATGGCCGAGAAATTTAATGACGTTTTGGCTAATATAGGTAACAACCTTGCAAGTTCTATTCCCACTTGTCACTCAAAATTTACAGATTTTCTTACTGATAGTACCCCATCATCTCTATTTCTCTCACCAACCAACTCCTCTGAAATAATCAATTTAATACTGCAATTGAAAAAAGGTTCTTGTGGTCTTGATAATATTTCTGTTCAGTTTCTCCAAGAAAATCGTTTATTATAGCTGCCCCTCTTTCATATATTTTTAATTTATCAATATCTACAGGTGTTGTTTCAGCTCGTACTAAATAAGCTAAGGAAGAAGTGAGAAGCAGACAGTATATACATTTCTACGCATTTTACACTTCTGACCTGAATTTGTATGCATGCTTGACAAATGAATTTGAAACTCTTATGAAGGACAGTTGTATGTCATGTGGTTGTATCTTATGGGGACTGACGCACCAGGCCTATATTCCCATGTCAGCTCCTGCCAATTATAGTGTCCCCAATCATAGGCGTAGGAGGCGGGGGCTGTGGGTCTGGGGGATGGGGGCTGCAGCCCCCAACCAAATATTTTTGTGAAAATTAGGGCAATATGCTGGAATTTTTCGGGCACCTACTGAAAGAAAAATAATTTGCAATGTGTTTTCAATGGTTAAACTGATACTATTATTATTATCGTTATTATTGCAACGACTTCCCAAATAATTATAACCAATATAGAAGGGTAATAACACGGAAAATGATTGTATGTTATTGGCATGTGATGTAATAACCGATGCATGCCTATATGATATGCACAGTAACATGTTGAACGCGCGAAAAATTTTGGTTATATTTTTCGGGCAAGTCGCTACAGCCCCCCAAATCAAATTGGGCTCCAACGCCTATGCCCCCAGTCGCATCAGGAATTAACCTCCTACGATTAAAACTTCAGTTAATTTTATCACTCCTTTCAAGTTCATTGTGCAATGCCCTTCCCTTCCCTACCCATCAAGCCCCCATGTACTTTCTCCGAACCAACAGTAACTCGCAGACGCGTCCTCTCTTTGGTATACTCTTAAACTGAAAGGCATTGTGAAGTCTTGGTAATGGAATTGTTCAAAGCTGTAGCAGGTTCGCATGATTCCTACATAGTTCCTCCCGCACCACTACCCCCCCCCCCCCCCTACTCCCTCCACCCACCCAAAAAGAAACCAAATATATATTTTTTGGAACTAACTTTGCTGTTTCATTACCGATATAGTACAAGATAAATTTCCTGAAGAAGAAACACTTGGCATCAAATGATATAAACCCCGATATTCAGATTGAGACAATTCACAACTACAGTGTATTGTACAATTATAATACTACAAATTTGAGGATTCCAGATACAACACGGGTAATCTATTCAGATAAAAAATCAGCTTAAATGGTCTATATGTCATGTTAAGGTACAGAGCTAATATGTTATATATATATATATATATATATATATATATATATATATATATATATATATATATATATATACATATATCATGATCCTTATGAATGCTATTATGATTTTATGAATGCTATTAGGACCCAAACAAGAGGTACAGATCTTAAATGGCCTATATATCAGGAAAAGGTACAAAGCTTTAAATGGCCTATATTTCATGCTCCTTATGAATGCGATTAGAACCCACACAAGAGGTGGCCAAAAAATTACCTTCACAATTTCCAAGGTTTGTCCAGAATACAACCATCAGAAAGAAGATCATTAGTAGGTTCCTCATTATGTATAAACTATCCATGATGATGAATGTAAAGGTCATGTAAAGGTCTGTATCTTCCAAAATTGTAATCGTAACTCCACCGTTCGATTAGAGAAACTGCGAGGAACTGCGACGGTGTGTTACGATATAGTTATGATTACTCACATTCAACACAAACACGCAAACTGACACAGGAAATTGACCCAAAAATGAACTGCGTGATTCATATAAAAATAACAGCAGAAGAAAACAAGTTTTGTACCGAAGCGTAGAAATGACATCACATTAGTGATAAAATATGTTAACATCGCCCTGTCTATATACCAAGCACCTCACAAGCGAAGAGAAAACTAAGTATATGTGTTTGTTTTCGCTTTTAATACTAGGAAAAGTACCACTCGAACAAATCGTGTTTCAAGGCTCACATGATCCTGCCGTACTTCTCTACCTCTGAGAATGAAATGGTCAACAGGTATTGGTGTTTTTTGTACGGATAACCTCTCACGGACCTCATATTTACTTGAAGCTCAACCAAACAGTATAAGCCAATACATATGTTTTGTCACCTAATGGTATCTAGGCAATCGTTTCTCGAGGTGCATCCACGAAGGTACCGTAAAATTCGAGTCGTACTTTTGAGAAAACTTAAGACAACCAAAACAAACCATTTGTTGGGAACGCAATGTCAGTGATCTTGGGAGTCGTCCTGTAATATGAGACCATTTTGCACGGGTTTTATTAGTCCACACACAAACATAAAATATACTACGATGTTCTAACCTCACGAACATTTATGCTCTGACAGATTTTTCAGGTCATTTTGTCAACTTTTGGTGAACTGCGTTAGTGAAAGAACTTTGCATAGCAACCAAACTGATTTTCACTCAACAACATAAATCTCGCTGAGTCGGAGTCAATTATGTGATTAACAGTTATTTCATATGCAGATTCAGGCCCGTACGCAGGATTTTGTAAGGGGGGTCGAATACTTGGTTATTGATCTGTGTCCTGGGGAGTGGTCTAAGTGGAGGGAGTGTCTCCCTCCAATTTGTATTGTTTTGCAGCATGAAGGGTGCTTACATGGAAAATTGTGCTATATTTTGTTGAAGAATTGTCCATTTGTTTGAGAAAAATATTGCTGAGATGGTAGATGTCTACATGCAAATTGGTAACAAGTTTCGCTTTTCGGAAATTGAAAATCAGTCGTCTGACATACCCTCTTTATCTTTGCGCGCGTTGTAATATTAAGTGTATATATATATATATATATATATATATATATATATATATATATATATATATATATATATATATATATATTCATATATATATATATACATAAAGTCTGTTCAAAGTATCTCTTTCGAGATCCGGCTTTAGGAATCACAAATGATTTTCGAGTTGGTTAGCATCATGTTTGATCTCTAGAGTAAGGCAAAATATGTCACCAAAAACAGAACTAGTATTGTTCGATACAGGTGACAAACGCCTACAGTGGAATTACGATCTTCCTTACCGGTTTCGAACCTACGGACGTACAATCAGCGTCCATAGCCTAGTGGTTAGGGTGTCCGCGTACAGAGCGGGAGGCCCGTGGTTCGAATCCCGGTGGAGGCTGAAAGTTTTTTCACTGTTCTTGATTTTCCAACTCATTACGATTTTCATATATATATATATATATATATATATATATAAAATATGTATACATAGTATACAACGCAAAAATATTTGGTTTTTGCTTTGTATAAGAGAGAAGTTTAAGGCCCGTCGGTGCGGCTGACATATATACACGTAGTGAAACTAGAATTTCGGGAAGCGCCCGAAGAAAATCACATATATCTATATGTATAGATAAATATATTATTACAACGCGCGAAATTTTTGTCGGGGATCTTATCCACCCTTTCAGGGACCTTCGCCACCCAGTCGGGAAATAAAATGAACATAACGATAATAAGAAATACACAATAATATTTTTCTTGCTTCATTGCTCCCCGACGAATCAGATTTTTTCCCCGACGAGGGGTCTAGACCTACCCGACTGGGGGGACTGTAGCCCTCCTGCCCACTCCCCTCTTGCGCCATCCCTGCTTATCTTACTGATTTGAGAGGTTGTAAAAAGGAACGTGCATGTGTATTGTTTCTTGTTTAACACCTATAGTGTCGAAAGTGGGGGAGGGGATCTATCCTGTTGGAGCTGTTATTGAAGGATTCTAAAAATAGCATATTCAGTTAACACTAATGTATAGGAGGCGACCAAAAATAACCATTGAACTAAACGGGCGTGTGTTAAACTGTGCAAGCCTATACACAAAATGAGTATCTGAGGGAAAGACCAAAAATAATACGTTCTGTGTTGACGAACCACCTAGTTCACGGAGGGGGGTTCGACTTGCACGAGGAATTCGACTTGCAGGGGGTTCGATCGAACCCATCGAACCCCACCCCCCCCCCTGCTTTCGGGCCTGGGATTGTTTATGGTATTTCTACTTCCATATAGCAAGAATAGTAAACTTAAGTTCGTATGTTTAATGTTGGCACGAAATTGAGCTTGCGAGCTACAATGAATTAGGACCTATATACATTATATATATATATATATATATATATATATATATATATATATAGTACACTATAAGGATAGATCTAGCTAGTCAGACCGTAATGAAAATGACACACATATAAAATTGGCAGATAAATAACGAGAATGTTCGTTATGTGCATTGTCCATCTCCTATAGCCTATGTTTGAAATACAAAATTACAAGTAAGCCAAGCGCCCTAGTTCCAAACTATGGGGGTGGGGGGGGGGGGCTCCAGGGGAAGGATCCATAACTATTGGTGCGTCAAATGTCACAAACAAATTAATATGTATTTAGTTCTCTTTTCAAAATAATTATGTCATCACTGGCATGACCATAGACCCTTTGTGAGGGGACTTGGTGTGAGAGAGTATTAATTTGAATACACTGAATGTTAAACCGGGTTTCATGTTGGATGCCTTTTCTTAAAAACAATCAAAAGTGTCCATACCGCAGTAAACAAAATGGCTTAGCATCCTATTGGTAACGTTAATAGTGCCTGTAACCGAGCAAAATGTAGGCCTACTTTAAATTTGAAAATATTTCCTGACTATATAGTGCATACATGCGTAAGTAGTTAGGTAACATACTACGTGTAGTATAAGCTGTGCAGAAAGCGAAAACAATACTATGGCACCAAGTTGGGTGCTAAATCGTTGCCGCTTGAAGGGTAAAAACTGTAACACGTTTTCATATGGAACTCATAAATATAAAGCGAGCAAGTTCCATCGAAACTGACAATATGAAAGTGCTTAAAGAAATTACGCTTTGAAAATATGAATGTTAAAGGAATAATATGACAAGAATGACAACGACTGATAAGAAACAAGAAGACAACCACATTATATAACACATATCGTGAGCACTGGTGAGTCTACTGTGAGATGTAGCCTACTGGCTTTAAAAAAATAAGGTATATAAGGTATTTTGTGCAAAGTATTAACGTAATTGTTATTAGTATTAATATTATTATTATTATTATATATATATATATATATATATATATATATATATATATATATATATATATATATATATATATATATATATATATATATATATCCATATCTTCGATGAAAGCCAGTTACAGGGTGGGGCGACGTTCACCTAATAACCTATCACCTTTTACTCATAGATCATGTGTGCTTGCAAGCATGTAGGTTATGTTGTTGCTATATGCCAGAACATAGGCTACTATAAACAGCCTTCATACCCACAGGAAATAATCCTTCTCAACAGGTTACTTAGTTACTGTAATTTAAGTGCACGACTGTTAGTTGACACCCAAATAAGGGCGTTAACATTGTTTCGATGTACGCTTACTTCCTTAAGAGAAATGAGTTCCATTAACGGTTCATGCAGCTCACAGTTTCTGCCGGTTTTCCCCCTAATTATTTTGGATCTACATACCTTGCACGCTTGAACATCAGGCTGATCAAAGGTTCAGTTTACATGGGTTTACGAGGTTTTTAGACTTTGACCTCTGTTGACCTTTGAACCGCCACCAAATTTGATAAGGTTCCTGTAATCACCACGGGGGTCCTACATTCCTACATTCATCAAGTATAAACGTCGTGAGTTATGTTTACGATGTCTCTTTTCTTTGACCTCTATATGATCTCAAATGATATCAAGTGTCCTATTCACCAAGCGGCATTTTAGTACGACATTTGGACTTCATCCAGTCTACTGTTTGAATTATCGGGTTTACAAGCGAAGGCGCATCACATAAAACGCTAAATTTAGCCATTCTTAAAACTGCTCTATATACTTCCATTCTGCAAAATCTGATGTTAGTTATAGTTGGTGGTTCATAAATGTATTGGGACCCCACCTCTTCAATAGCACGGATATCAGCTCACATTCAAATCAACTCAAGCAAATTTCCGTGTTCGAATAACATCCAGACTGTATTGTATGACATAAAAGAGCCATGCGCATGCGCGTCTCCAATGGCGATAGCTCTCAAACCAGTTTGCCAATCAGTGACAAGGAAAACATTTTGTATGTCGCAGTAGGGTCACGATCAAGATGTTATGCATCATTTTACTGAACTACAATACTGTTGGGTTCTAGTGTAGAATGAATGATATTGTAAATGTATAATGATGAAACGTCTGCCTATTTTGGTTGAGGGGGTCGGTAGTAGTGTGAGGGCAAACGTCTGCCTATTTTGGTTGAGGGGGTCGGTAGTAGTGTGAGGGCAAACGTCTGCCTATTTTGGTGGAGGGGGTCGGTAGTAGTGTGAGGGCATGCAAGTCAGCAAAGGAAGTAAATTGTCATTTCAAACTATTTACATATTCTTTACACCGAGGATTCATAAACAGCCTTTTGAAAATTGCTTTTCGATTCTAACAAAAATGCCGAGAATTGCTCTAAATAAAATAGTCAATAATCTTTTTTTTTTTACGCCGTGGCAAATTGAGCATTGATTCACATACAATTTGATATATTTGTTTAGTTTTGTAGAAAGTAGGTTTTTAAATGATTTTTTTTTCAGTGAAATTTAGGCTACATAGGCTATGTTCCCCAATTGTTCGTTGTTCAGACAAATATATTGACTTGCAGTTATTCTTCATTACTTTGAAATTTAAACTTCACCATTCTGCCAATGATTTCAAAATTTTCCAAATTGTGAAATCATTGGCAGAATGGTGAAACTTGTTTGAACAAAAACAATGTGAACTTGGGTCGAGTAGGCATGGACGGATTTTGCAGGTAATGCTAAAGAGCATAATCATATGTGCGACCGTAGCGCTAAGGTAGCCACTTTCTCCCAGTTTCAGGCCAAATTGATTTCTCTCGCCTCCCAACCTCTATAGCAGGCGCGGCGGAACGGAAAAATTATTGGGGGGCTAATGTGTGGAGACTATCGAAGCGGAGCGCCACCAGCGGTTGGCGCAGAGCGTACAAGAAAATTTTGGGTTTTTTCAAACCCCCAGATGGCCGGAAACGGCACTTCCCGAGTGCTCTATGCTGCGAATACCTAGCCCTAAAATATGGGTCTCAAGCCTGCAATTTCTCAGATTGCACGTAAAAGTCTGTAAAAACATTGTAATTTGTATATTCGATGGTGTTTTAAGAGAGTAGCTATTACTCTTGGTGTACTCGCAAAGACGTTTTTGAGTGTAGTAAGGGCAGTGGCGGAGCTAGGGGTATTGGTCGGGGGGGGGGCAAGAATGGTCTGTAGGGGCGCTTTGGACACTATCTAAGCGGAGCGCCACCAAAGGTTGGCGCGGAGCGTACAGAAAATTTTTGAGTAAAGATACTCCCTAGATTGCAGGAAATGACCCTTTCCGGGCCTTGCTAATTTGCAGATAAACGGAGAATAAATAGGTGTCTTCGCCATAATTTGTCGGAAAATTACACCAACAGAATATGACAAATGTCAATAGGTATATGAGTGCGCAATAAAATAGTCAAAAATCGCGAATAAGTAAAAAGTAGTGAAAAGCTGAAAAGGGCGCCAGCAGTCCATTTGAGTCCATCGGGGGGGGGGGGCATCCGCCCCTGACTGTATATATGGACGCTCCGCCACTAAGTAAGGGGATGTTGGAGAACTGGCTGAAATGAGGCAAGTCATTGGCCTAAGACGAAGTTGTGTTACGCTTACCGGTACTCACCCTCACTGCTTCCACTTTTTACGGGGCGTGAAGACGCGGTTGGGGTGACACTGTGGTCTATAGCCAGGGGACGGGCCGAGGGTCCCCCAGCAATTACTAAAATTATTACACCTATATATTATACGTGTGCATCGGACAGATCGACAAGTATGCATTGAAAAATGGGCAGATGCACGTTTCGGAGCCTTGGTAAATATTGGGGGGGCTTATCATGCATTTGCCCCCTGAACTTTTTCATTGGGGGGCTGAGCCCCCCAAGCCCCCCCCCCCCGGTTCCGCCGCCACTGCTCTATAGTACATAAATGAGAATGCATTGTACTGTTGTATTGTGTTGCCCTGTCTTAGTGGAACGAAAACAGATGTCTATATCATATAGAAATCTTGGCACACGTAAATGAAGTGCCACACAGAAACTTAACTGCTGAGCTTTAGTGTATTCCCTATGTGCTAACGTGTCCTGATATAACTTGAGACACGAGTGAACATAAGATAGATGACGCCATGTAACCAGGAAATAAAACTATGATAACTCATCAAAATTGACACATAATTGGCAGGGACTTGGTTAATAGAAAAACAAAACTATTTTCATAATGTGTCGGTTAAGAAAATAACGTATGTTGATTAGGGAATTGTGTTAAATTCACCAAAAACACACTACCGATTAGAGAGGGTTGATTCTTGTGAGACAGAAAGGTCCTTGCCCAAATAAGCATACACGGGTATAATGGGAGGTAGATTGGATTCTATGTCTCCTAAATTTTAAAGTGTAATCTTACAAAGAAGACGAGGGGTACACTTTCAACAAATGACCTTCAACTTTCAACAAATGACAACAAATGCAAGTTTCACAAATGACTTTAATGAACGTAAATCGATTGTGAATCTGTTCTGATCAAGCTATAGTCGAATATATTGCATTGATTCCACCCCCACCCCCCTCCCCTATCCCCCACACTTTCTCACATCGATATGAGTACTTATAAAGAGGAGTGAAGTAGCAATTATAGAATGTTAGGTTGTAGAGTAACTAAGACAAGAAGATGGTTAAAATATATCATAAAGGATGGAGGGCAGGGGTGGGGCAGTCCAAACTCAAAATTTATACTTCCAAATCAATCAATGATATTTAAGTGTGGCTTCTGATACGATAGATCATAGCATACTTTTGACACGTTTCAAAAATGTGTATGTTTTTTTTTTATACAGACTTTGGATTACTAAAATTTTATATTGTTAATAGGCACTTTAGAGTTCAAATTCAATCCCAGCAATCTTCTGATCATCTCTTTAGTTTTGGTGTGCCTCGTGGAAGTGTCTGAGGCCCATTATTATACACTTTATACTAAGCACTGAGTGATATTCTACTTACTAATCAAATCTTTCTTTCCATATGTGAATAGCATTTTAAATGCTGGTAATACTAAAAATAATAATCATAATATGTAAATAGATGATTCGCAAATTTGGACTGATCGGTTAATTCATATGACCCAAGTTCACCCAACTGACATCCAAACTAAGAACGGCTGAATTCAAGACACATTTATTGAAATTCAGAATTGGATGGTTCTAAACCAGGGTTGTCCAACCTTTTGCAGAAGAGGGCCACATGGAATGATCATGATGAAGGACGGGGCCGCATGAACCCTACGCACGATTTTTCGATTTTTTGCCCGAAGCCCAAGGCAACACAATGTGAGCACTGCACGCGGAGCGCACTGAATTATTTTCCTTCCTGATGAAACAGATGAATAAAGTTCAGCCGCCCCCCCCCCCCCCCGTCCACTGAGAGATTGTCACACAAACTGACCATCTCTGGCGGGCCGGACGCAACCCTGCGGCGGGCCGGACTGTGGCCCGCGGGCCGTAAATTGGACAACCCTTTTCTAAACAAACTCAAACTTAACGCTGACCAAAACTTAATTCTTGTTGTTAGTATCAAAATCACGCCAAAAACAGGAGCCCAACATAAAATTAAACGTTTGCGGGACGATTGTTAATCCAAGTTCTCACGCACAATATTTAGGCATCACCCTTCACAAGGTCTTTTGATGATTTGGTTTTGTTTTCGTTGTTATCTGTACTGAGGCGCTTTTGGCAACATTTTCTTATAATTGGCGCCTTATACATAAGACTGTTTGATATTATTATTATATTATTTAATCATTGCTAATAATCTAAAGGGCTGGGTATTATTTAATGAACGTACACGAAGGAAAAGTAGAATAGAAAGCAAGAAGTGGGTAATTAAGTAGATATTACAATTTTTATTTAAAATGATACAAATGAAATAGTGACTGCGGAATTATAAACCAAGGAAAAGAGCAAAGACATTTAAGGCTAGAATGACTGGGTTTAATCCTGTTCTAGCCATAAATGTCATTGCACTTTTCCACAATTATATTTTAAGTGAAAAATTAATCAACTGGACTACCAGTTTGCCATGCACCTTAATGTGACATCCTTTAGCATAAGAGATGCTATACGATAAATCCTTCTGGTACTTACAAACAAACCTTTCATTTTCTTCCTCTGCCTAACACCTTTTGATTAGAAATTATTTCACACAGCAGAGGTGCGGAAAAACAAAGAGGGTGGGATTCTATTTTGAAGAAGAGACACAAATTTACGTTGGTGAATAAACTGGCCACTGACTCACTTTTCTATCCCCCAACCCTCCCCCACCCCCTCCCGCCTCACAAAAATATAGTATACATTAGAACTATTCCTTCAGCCTCTCCACAATTACTACCATTTAGCATACTATTTACTATTCTGAATAAGTCACAGAAGAGGTTGAATGTGTGTGTTCATTATCCTAAGAATCGGTGTTTGCGAGAGTGAACTTTAATCGGATGGCAATGTTTAGAGGTGGATCTGGGGAGAAGTTACTTTAGTGAAATGTAAGAAAAGGCCTGCTTGGTAATTCTCTGAACACTTAATGAAGTGTGAGTGTTCCATATCAGCCATTACTGGTTTATGCCACATATAACACAGTATGGGTTTATGCCACATACAACACAGCATGGGTTCATGTCCCATATAACACAGTATGCATTTATGCCCCATATAACACAATATGGGTTTATGCAACATATAACACAGCATGGGTTAATAGCCCATATACCAAAGTATGGGTTTGATATAACCTCTTGACCTCTCTACCATTAGAACAAATGCATAGAAAAATACTGCCTTCACAACTGCTCCAATCTCCAACTACTACTCCAATCTACAAACTTCTTCATCTTTGATACAGCACATTTTCAAAAGTCAATGTCATATTTGAAGACAGCCACACAGAGAAAACTAGATAAAAATAAAAGTCCTTTTAACTCAAAATTGATATCACAATTCATCAAGTTTCTTTTATACTTGAATTTATATTTTTACATTGGTTTTATGCCCCCCCCCCTCCCTATGTAGACCAAATTTCCATCATTTTACAACAAGCCCTGTCTTTTCAGATCCTCATAGGTCTTCTTGTTCACAACATTTCCTGTTGAATCCTCAAATTCTTCCTACAAGGAATAAAGAGAGAGAGGCAGGGAGAAAATATGAAAACATTTTCCAATAACAGAAAATTAACTAAAACCAAATCCTTTAACATGTTTAAGCATGCTACATATTGTATTTGCCAATGTTGTACCTTTGTGATTACTGTAAAGAAAATACATTTCTGAATGGAGACTGAGATTTAAGGTCAAAACAGATACTATGTTATTACTTAAGCAACATTTAGATCTCATTAACTTATTACCTGGTCACACACCGTAACATTCAATTATTTTTTATCTTAACGGCTTCAATTGAGGAGACCATTTTCTTGCAGGTTTTTCCCGCTAGTCTGAACTTTCAAGCAGGAAACCATGATTATGATTATAACCTTAAGAAGGTAGAGATAACCATATTATTATTTGACCAATAAGCAGGAGACAGTTGTTAATATCCCAAACTGTTATTGTGTCATCCCATCACAAGGATAAAAGTACCAATGGAGGCCTGTTTAGGAACTTTTTAAACACTGTATAAGACATTGAATCCTCCATGTAACCCTCTGACTGTTGAGGTTTATTCTGATATCAATCCTACAGTCCACCCATAAATCGTTTTGATGGAAACTCACCTCTGTATCGGGTTGCCACCTCTCAGATGCTTTAGAGACTTTCAACTTTTCCCACACTGTAGAAAATAGGACAAGAAAGGACATCAGCAAATGTAGTATCTCAACTATTTATTCAAATATATCAATAACAATCACCTGTGACTTTTACTTGATCAGCGATGAGTTTACGAGGTTGAGTTTTACTCAGATTTGTGAAAGGGAGAACAACCATAACATTCTTGATAATCACAGGTTAATCACATGGCAAACAGCGTCCCTTCAACTCTGTTGAATCCACCCAAAGGACGTAGACATGGCAAATGTAAGGCTGCGGCAATTGGTCGTTTTTAAGCAGATATGAATCAAAATGTTCCAGATAAACGGGGAATTCTATTTTGTAAACGATTCAAACTGTGATTTATTATTTCCTTTGATAACGTTTCATTTGCATGTATTCTATTCGTACTATGATCTTGCTTGAAGATATGGACTTGTACTATGATCTTACTTGTAGATAGGGACAACCAAATTGGTCAGACCTAATTAATTTCAACTGTGTGTGACCAATTAATCTTCTAACACAGCAGACCCTCCCCCCTTTTTATCCCCCCCTCCTCCACACAGAATGCTCAGCTTTCCAAAGGAATTGAGATCCACCTTGTATTGTTTTTGCTCAGTTGCACACATTGAGTACTATCATAGACTGAACGGATATGTCCCACAATTCCATTCCAGTACATATTTGTTTTGTAAAATGCACCAGATAACATCCCTCCTTTTTATAAGCAGAGTAAATAACCTAATGTATACACACAGGGTAGTCAAACCTTTAAAGAGTTTGCTGGAAACATGTCTGCTCTAACATCAATTTCCAGATATTGTTTGAATAGCAGACAACCAAGCCCCCCGGTCAAACAAATTATTATTAATTCAACACACGTCAATGACTACAACAAGCTTTGAAAGCAGTCCATAAATACTTGCTTATATAATACTGTAAGAAGTAACACAGGACTAATGTTAGGTAGATACATCCTGATTCTTTCACCGACGATTGTTAATTGAGAGCTAACCTAATTCTTATAATATCAACTGACAGAACGATATCATTCTACTCGCAAAAGGACAAAATTCACTGGAAAATGTAACTGTTGACTTGTATACTCACATGCTAAGGCATCTTCTATAAGGGTAATGTTTGCAAAATGAGCTGTATTTGGAATACCCAGACATCTCATTCCGTGAGCATGGCGCCATTCCTAATAAAACAAATCAAAACAATTCATCTACAGTATGTAAAACAGGTTATTTATCTTCAAGCTACAGTGTCCATGATGCTACATTTGATCTTAGAATGGAAGATTCCTTTTGATGAAACTTCAAGCAACATTCAAAATGATATATCAAAACTCCAGGCACTTGTCTCTTGTAACCTATAACATATTATACTCACTGGAACTTTAAGAATGTTAGCGTAGGTTAGTATACTCATTGAAACCATGACAACTGTAACCTATTATGTATTATACACACTGGAACTACAAGAATGTTAGCAATAGCATAGTATAATCATTGAAACCATGACAACTGAACCTATTATGTATTATACACAATGGAACTACAAGAATGTTAGCAATAGGATAGTATACTCACTGAAACCATAATAATGTCAACATTTAATATACTCACAGCAAAGTGCCTTTGGAATGCCTTTGGTCCTCTGTATGTTTGGTTGCCACATATTTCACACGAATAGGAAATATTCAAACCGTGAAGTTTATACAACCAGTACGGTATAGGCTGAAAGTTGTGGAAAAACAAGGCAGAACACATATTACAGATAGGAAACTTAACATATGTTTTACTCTGTAGCAATTGAGCAAAACAAAAGCATACCAAAATTACTTTGACCAATTTGACCATTCTTCATAGCACTTTTGCTATGACATGCCAGAAAAACTGTTACCTGTCCATTGGGGGGGGGGAGGGGGGTGGGGATTAATTATTTGATCATAGGATCACATCTTTTCTTTGTTGCATGTAGGTAGCATTGAGACATGGTTATCATACAAATGGATTTCCTTAAACATGACCTCTCTTCTTCCATCCTACATGAGAGTTACAGATCTGGATTTACAATCCTGTAACAATATCTAGAGTTTTAGGGAGTTCCAACAAAGTTAAACAAAGAACTGGAAAACTCTATCTCTCTCTCTACTTGGCCATGTCAGTAAACCAATTTTAAAGAGGAGAAATAAAAAATTGTCACTAAAAGTCAAGTAAAGGTCCTTTAACCATTCTGATCTTACACTGAGACTCACATATTTAACTTCGAGTGTAGTAAAATTATCCTGTAGGAAGACCTTCAAAAAGGCTGTGGAGAACCCCTCAACTAAAACTCCCTTCTCCCACGCCCTGTCCGCATCCTGTCATGTAGGTAGACCTTCAAAGAGGCTGTGGAGAACCCCTCAACTAAAACTCCCTTCTCCCACGCCCTGTCCGCATCCTGTCATGTAGGTAGACCTTCAAAGAGGCTGTGGAGAACCCCTCAACTAAGACTCCCCTCCCCCATCCCCTTCCCCCATCCCCTTCGCCCATACCCTTCCCCCCAGGCTGTGGAGAACCCCTCAACTAAGACTCTCCTTCCCCCATACCCTTCCCCCAGGCTGTGGAGAACCCCTCAACTAAGACTCCCCTTCCCCAGGCTGTGGAGAACCCCTCAACTAAGACTCCCCTGCCCCCATACCCTTCCCCCAGGCTGTGGAGAACCCCTCAACTAAGACTCCCCTGCCTCCATACCCTTCCCCCAGGCTGTGGAGAACCCCTCAACTAAGACTCCTCATCCCCCATGCCCTGCCCACATCCTTTGACAACATGTCCTTTTTTTCTTTAGATAAAAAAGGGCAACCTTTCTATACAGAACTGACAAACATTCCATAGAGCATTATTTAAATGAATTATTAAA
This sequence comes from Apostichopus japonicus, assembly GCF_037975245.1. Taxonomy (NCBI): domain Eukaryota; kingdom Metazoa; phylum Echinodermata; class Holothuroidea; order Aspidochirotida; family Stichopodidae; genus Apostichopus; species Apostichopus japonicus. The sequence goes on from NC_092581.1 coordinate 20,712,002, forward strand.
CCAGATTTAAGATCTCTTACATTCATCAGACTAAGTGGTTAGTTAGGTATTGGTTAACAGGTATTGGTTAACAGGTATCGAAGCTTGATTTGGTTTTTCAAAACGACGAAGGAGATCCAACATTGAGAGAGACATTCTCAGCAATTGAGAATGTTCATATGTAAACTATTGGATGAATTCAAGTAATGTTTTGTCTCTTGTCTGGTTGATATGTTTCTTTTACCTTTCCATCCCAACCAAGAGGCAGATTCTTTGGGTTGTAGATGACCTCATCCTCATCATCATCACTGTCTGAATCACTGAACTGCTCTTCTTCATCATCCTCTCTCTCTGCATCAGTTCTTGCTTGCTTCCTCTGGACATTCTCCTTGGTGGCCATTCTTTGTTCCTAAAAACACAGACATAAAAAAACTTGACATTAAATTGGAGATAGTGTAGGATTCACTACTGTAGTGGTCGCCAAAGTTTCAACTTGTGTAATTCATACAAGTTAATTTAGCAAAGTGTCTCGCTCAATGCTTCCTTGTACAGTTTTCCCGGCTGTGCCATTTGGAAAAAACAATTACAAAGGTTTTGGACAGTACCATGATCCAGTTGACCAGATGTCTGTCCCGAAAGTCCCGACATGCTCTACTGTGAGTTGCACATTCAGACGGTTATTTTGAGCTCCTTCAACCGCTGTTCGTATGAGTCAAAGCATCAAAACTATGAAGTTGTCTTATGAGCAATTGTCATTTGTAGATTCCTTGAATGTAATCTAACTCTTTTCAGTTTATTTGCGGTTGCCCATATGAGTATCACCAAAAATAATCATGTGAAAGTTGAACAAACGTGAGCCATTTGTTCTTGTTTTCATTAATAGTTGGATACTGACATTCCCATGACTTTTATTGACCCTCTTTGCCCTCTTTTCAATTGTGTCTCTTGGAGTGGAATCTTTTAAGGTCAATAACAGCAGATACTGGGATTGATTAAACTGCCATGATGTTATATTACCATTGAAATGCTCAAAATATGGTATTCCAAGTTACCTGACAAGGTTTAAAGTATCACTGATGGAGTGTTTTGAAATCGATACGTAGGTTAGGATTTATTGTTATCAGTTTCTTTTAGCTTTTATGAAGCTCTGTATTTTCTTCTTTTGTTTTTAATCTTAGTCACTCAGGAAATATTATGGTAACACCCACCCATCTTGATAACATCCTTCGACATTTATACTGCATTTCCTGTTTCAGTACGTAGGTCTATTTTGTAAGCTGTGAAAACAATACTGTATATCAACCAAACTAAACGCTATACAAGGCATTAACATTGTTATTTATTAGTATAGTACTACATGTGTATGGTTTCTGTATAATGGCTACACTAGCACTTTTGCCTGGCTTACAAAAATACTGTTACTGTACTTACATTCCTGTAGCTGACAGTGTAATGGTTATCATGACAGAAAATATTCTGTGCCATTAGCTAAAATCTCCATCGCAATTTCTTGTTGCTAACTCAAGATATCTCGTGCTAACTTGAGATATCTCGTTGCTAACTCGAGATATCTCGTTGCTAACCCGGAGATACTTTGCCTGACTTAAATCTTGATTCTTACTGGAAGTACATCACAACTTAGGTGTCCTATCATGTCACAGCAAATTTACTTTTAAGGTTGCTTCTATATTCTTCTTGTTAATTTCTCCTTGGAATGTGATACATATACATATTAATTTCTGGCAAAGTTCTCTGTATTTAGAATTTCATCAAACTGCAAATCATTTATAGATACATTATTTTCAGCTCTACTGTCCTGATGACATTACCTGACACATTTACAAGTTATCACCAAATTTGAAAACAAGAGCCCACGAGCACTATAGTTCCTTGCTTAATGGAATATTTAAATGTTGTATGCATCGCCCAATATCATACAGTAGTTGAGAAAATGAATGCAAAGTATCAATTTCACACAAATTGACTGGTTCCAAAGCTGTCCCTCAATAACAAAATATTTAGGCCCACATTGACCAGCCAGTAACCGACAACTATATTCCAAGTTTGTATACAAAGGTTTAGAAGTTTACTGCAATTTTAAATTTTTTGCCCTCCCTCAAAAATTGGGCCAGATGAAATTTTGTGCCTAAATGGTCCCAAAGATATTTGGCCCAAAACAAACTGGCTCAAAATTATATTTTCTCCCAAACCTGAACCTCCAAAAATGTGGGCCTAATGATCTCAGAATATTGGGCCCACAAATGCAGGCCCAAATAATGCATCCCAAAATGCATTTGAGGTGGAAATAAAATATGGGCCCTGAATTTTGGGGGCCCATGTGGTCCTAAAACATTTCGGGCCTACATGTACCAGCTAGTAGCCAACAGACTTATGGTTGCAGAGTTATTGCAGTGTAAAGATTTTTACGTTTGATCAGCGACACAAACAATGTGGCAGACCTTCTAACTATAATACAGCTATAATACAGCAATGAAAGTATTGACCTTAAGATATAGAAACTTTTGTGGATTGAAGAGTAAAAACTGTTGGCCTGTTTGGGAAAATAGTGAGTCAAGGTACACAATGCTTTGAACATCATTGAAATATCATACTTCACAGAAATGTGAGCTGCCTGTATACAACACAGTTAATAACAAAGTTGAAACAAGATGTCTGTGAGAAAGAGTGCAAGGTGAATGTAGTAGCTCAGCAGACACACAAGACAAGGCTAAAGACTGCTATAATATGTAAAGCCTGCCCTCACACATGACAACCAAGACAAGGCCAAAGACTACTATAATATGTAAAGCCTGCCCTCACACATGACAACCAAGACAAGGCCAAAGACTACTATAATATGTAAAGCCTGCCCTCACACATGACGACCAAGACAAGGCCAAAGACTACTTTAATATGTAAAGCCTGCCCTCACACATGACGACCAAGACAAGGCCAAAGACTACTATAATATGTAAAGCCTGCCCTCACACATGACGACCAAGACAAGGCCAAAGACTACTATAATATGTAAAGCCTGCCCTCACACATGACGACCAAGACAAGGCCAAAGACTACTATAATATGTAAAGCCTGCCCTCACACATGACAACCAAGACAAGGCCAAAGACTACTATAATATGTAAAGCCTGCCCTCACACATGACAACCAAGACAAGGCCAAAGACTACTATAATATGTAAAGCCTGCCCTCACACATGACGACCAAGACAAGGCCAAAGACTACTATAATATGTAAAGCCTGCCCTCACACATGACAACCAAGACAAGGCCAAAGACTACTATAATATGTAAAGCCTGCCCTCACACATGACAACCAAGACAAGGCCAAAGACTACTATAATATGTAAAGCCTGCCCTCACACATGACAACCAAGACAAGGCCAAAGACTACTATAATATGTAAAGCCTGCCCTCACACATGACAACCAAGACAAGGCCAAAGACTACTATAATATGTAAAGCCTGCCCTCACACATGACGACCAAGACAAGGCCAAAGACTACTATAATATGTAAAGCCTGCCCTCACACATGACGACCAAGACAAGGCCAAAGACTACTATAATATGTAAAGCCTGCCCTCACACATGACGACCAAGACAAGGCCAAAGACTACTATAATATGTAAAGCCTGCCCTCACACATGACGACCAAGACAAGGCCAAAGACTGCTATAATATGTAAAGCCTGCCCTCACACATGACAACCAAGACAAGGCCAAAGACTACTATAATATGTAAAGCCTGCCCTCACACATGACAACCAAGACAAGGCCAAAGACTACTATAATATGTAAAGCCTGCCCTCACACATGACAACCAAGACAAGGCTAAAGACTACTATAATATGTAAAGCCTGCCCTCACACATGACAACCAAGACAAGGCCAAAGACTACTATAATATGTAAAGCCTGCCCTCACTCTGAAGTCATAATTAAATATTGGAGCTGATATGTAGGAACCAGATGGTTTATGAGTTACTACATCATTTTGCAATACTTGCACCAAGAAGTTCTGTGTAGAAGTATGCTTTAGCTTCCAGTAGAGCTAATATGTAGAAACCAGATTGTTTATGAGTTATTACATCTTTGAAGAAAGTTATGACACATCATTTTGCAATACTTACACCAAGAAGTTCCGTGTAGAAGTATGCTTTAGCTTCCAGTAGAGCAATGGCCCTCTGTCTGGCACTGTTATCCTTCACACCTTTCCCTGGTTTACTTTTTGTGAATAGATCAGGGTCTAGCTGGTCCAGAGGAATTCCTTTGGTTCCAAACAGTCTCAATGCCCTCTCTTCCAATGTGCCTCCACACTTCAGGCCTAATGCCATCAAAGCTGATTTCAGCCTGTCCAGGCCAAGAGAAGCTAACTCCTGGTGAATGAAATAGAACAGTCAGTGGGCCCACAGCAAAATTAAGTCACATGTTTCTCCAATTTTCTTCAAGTTTCTTCATTTATTGTTAAAGTATAAGTATATTCTGCAAATGAGAATTATATTTTCCCCTGGCCCCCTAATTGAGCCTGGACACAAAAACTATAGTTCCACAGACTGCAAGCACAAATATTGCTCAACGAGTTATCGGGTTAAATGTCCGGTCACGGATATGGCCATATTGTCCACAAGTTATCTTATTCTGCCCAATTGATCTTCAATAATTGCTACAGAAGATATTACCCTATTTGAAAACAATATTTATTATTAGAAGATCTGATAATTCAAACAACATTTACAAAACTGACCTCTATCTCTAAAGAAAATATACAAGTATTGAATATAAAAAATTCAAGCAACCGTGGCAGAATAAAATGATTTCTAGACTTATTTAGGTGTTATTCTTGTGAATTAAATAAACATCAAATTAAAACAACTCTGATATCTTCCAAAGAACATTCCTATCCTGTTTCCACACTTACATGTTATCCATAGAGTTAACACATACATGAGCAATAACTGAGGGAACAAAATGTGCCTGAGAGTGTACTTGTGTGCCTGAGAGTGTACTTGAGTGTGCTTGAGAGTGTACTTGAGTGTGCTTGAGAGTGTACTTGAGTGTGCTTGAGAGTGTACTTGAGTGTGCTTGAGAGTGTACTTGAGTGTGCTTGAGAGTGTACACCAGGGATGTATAATTTGTAGCGGTGTATTAAAACCAGATGGCAAGAGAGGCAGAGATAAGAATCCTTCAGTTAAAGCAGTATTATGAATTTTCTTTGTTAACACAGCTAATTTCTGTGGTAAAGAAGTCCTTCATCATAATATCGTAAACTTTAAGGAACCTGTCAATAGTGACAGAGATGATTAAGGCCATCATGATGTACATATTGGCTGGTATGCATAATAGGCTTTAATATAAACAAAGCAATTGATAAGTGAAACAGGTGTGGATCTTCTGGTCTAGAAAATTAATTAATTTAGAAATAGTGACCAACCAACTACTTAGATTTACCTCAGATGAAGAGAAAGCTGAGAGATCAAGATGAGCTCCTCCTTGGGCCATAGCACTAGCAGCTTCTTTCTGCAGTCAAGATAAATACCAAAGATAGGATCTAATTTACATATAAGCAAATGAGCTAACAAAATAACCCAATCAGAATCCCCAAAATTACTGGGTTTGGATATTTAGTGCAACAAGATTATCTGCCTTCTTAAACACATACCACTGGCACTCTACCATGTAGAGAGTGAACTAGGTATCATGTTAGTACTGTCCACCCTTACCAACAACTCACTTTAGTACTGTTCACCCTTACCAGAAAGTCACTTTAGTACTGTTCACCCTTACCAACAAGTCACTTTAGTACTGTCATAATTGAACCATGTAGAGAGTGTTCTAGTAATCATGTTAGTACTGTTAACCCTTACCAACAAGTCACTTTAGTACTGTTCACCCTTACCAACAAGTCACTTTAGTACTGTTCACCCTTACCAACAAGTCACTTTTATACTGTTATAATTGAACCATGTAGAGAGTGTACTAGTAATCATGTTAGTACTGTTCACCCTTACCAATAAGTCACTTTAGTACTGTTGACCCTTAACAACAAGTCACTTGAGTACTGTTATAATTGAACCATGTAGAGAGTGTACTAGTGATCATGTAAGTACTGTTCACCCTCACCAACAAGTCACTTTTATACTGTTATAATTGAACCATGTAGAGAGTGTACTAGTAATCATGTTAGTACTGTTCACCCTCACCAACAAGTCACTTTAGTACTGTTGAACCTTACCAACAAGTCACTTTAGTACTGTTGACCCTTACCAACAAGTCACTTTTATACTGTTATAATTGAACCATGTAGAGAGTGTACTAGTGATCATGTAAGTACTGTTCACCCTCACCAACAAGTCACTTTCATAATGTTATAATTGAACCATGTAGAGAGTGTACTAGTAATCATGTTAGTACTGTTCACCCTCACCAACAAGTCACTTTAGTACTGTTGACCCTTACCAACAAGTCACTTTTATACTGTTATAATTGAACCATGAGGAGAGTGTACTAGTGATCATGTTAGTACTGTTCACCCTTACCAACAAGTCACTTTAGTACTGTTCACCCTTAACAACAAGTCACTTTAGTACTGTTATAATTGAATGATGTAGAGAGTGTACTAGTAATCCTGTTAGTACTGTTCACCCTTACCAACAAGTCACTTTTATACTGTTATAATTGAACCATGAAGAGAGTGTACTAGTAATCATGTTAGTACTGTTCACCCTTACCAACAAGTCACTTTAGTACTGTTGACCCTTACCAACAAGTCACTTTAGTACTGTTATAATTGAATGATGTAGAGAGTGTACTAGTAATCCTGTTAGTACTGTTCACCCTTACCAACAAGTCACTTTTATACCGTTATAATTGAACCATGAAGAGAGTGTACTAGTAATCATGTTAGTACTGTTCACCCTTACCAACAAGTCACTTTAGTACTGTTGACCCTTACCAACAAGTCACTTTAGTAGTGTTATAATTGAACGATGTAAAGAGTGTACTAGTAATCCTGTTAGTACTGTTCACCCTTACCAACAAGTCACTTTTATACCGTTATAATTGAACCATGAAGAGAGTGTACTAGTAATCATGTTAGTACTGTTCACCCTTACCAACAAGTCACTTTAGTACTGTTGACCCTTACCAACAAGTCACTTTAGTACTGTTATAATTGAATGATGTAGAGAGTGTACTAGTAATCCTGTTAGTACTGTTCACCCTTACCAACAAGTCACTTTTATACCGTTATAATTGAACCATGTAGAGAGGGAACTAGTAATCATGTTAGTACTGTTCACCCTTACCAACAAGTCACTTTCATAATGTTATAATTGAACGATGTAGAGAGTGTACTAGTAATCATGTTAGTACTGTTGACCCTTATCAACAATTCAATTTTATACTGTTATAATTGAACGGAAAGAAGAGATCCTTCCAAAAAATAAGTCCCCTCGTTTAAAAATAAGTAGAGCTTTTATTTACGAACAAATCTTGAAGCGAATCACGATAACAACACTAGGTATTCATACAACGAAATGTATATGTAACATATTATGATAATTGTCTACTAACCGGCCAGCCTGGAAAGGTTCCGGTATCCCATTGGGCATCAAAATTCTGTTTGACCTTGTCCATTTCTTCGCTTTGATCTAAGAGAGGTTTGACTCTAGCTGTATAGTTGCGTAGGTAGGTCATAAGCATTTCAAGATACCTAAAGCCAAGAATTACAAAATAAAACAAAACAAAAACAGAACAACAGTATTTAGAACAGAAGAAGATGAAATGTTAGTGTTTGCTCAACATTCTGAGGCCAGTTCATGAATAACAAAGACAGTTTCACTGTATATTAAATGAATGATGATATTATTGTGAAACAACATTTTCTTCACCTGTTTCTCTACAGTACGTTCCAAGACCACCATCTCTGCAATCAAGGGGTTCTGCTTTAAAACTTTCCATTGTTGGAGCTGATTAACCTGAATAACAACAGTTCATTGTCCATAACTTAAACAAGACACTTCTTTCCACAATTTCAATAAAGGGGTCAAAGTTCAGCAGACAATATTAATAATGTTGTTGTTTTCTGTGATTTTTTCTTGGATGTAGCTACTTTCACATCCATTGTACTATCAGTTAGATTTACAAACTTTAGATTTCAACTGATGAATGATAAAAAACTACCAGGTATAGAATTCGTTTCTGTACTTCTTTTTAACAAACACTTGACATGATTTTTTGTTTATTTAAATCACAATTTATTTTAATTACTTCAGTTTCAAATGGGAATTATTTTTTATTTCTTTACTTTTTTTTTTGAAGAGATGAAGAGGAATTAATAAAATTGACCAAACATGAAAACCATTACCTTTTGTAATCAGCTGATTTCCTCTCTTTTGGAATTTCAAAAAGGCGATCAAAAAGAGTCAGGTAGGTGACATAGTCTATGCTCTGGGGATAGAAATAAAGATAACTTTGACATCTGCAAGGAACAAGCAAATAAAATCAACAGAAAACTACCTGCCATACATAGGAAGGCATGTGTGTGTTACTAGACTTCTGTGACAATTATGTAAACAACGATTTCAATACAGTGTTCTCTGAATAAGTTAACGTTGGTTACATTTATTGATAAGGATCTCTCTTGACTTTGAAAAAAATGTGACACTGTCTCACAACATACTTAATCATTTGTCTGAAGTATACAGTCATTTGTCTGAAGTATACAGTCAATTGTCTGAAGTATACAGTCATTTGTCTGAAGTATACAGTCATTTGTCTGAAGTATACTGTCATTTGTCTGAAGTATACAGTCATTTGTCTGAAGTATACAGTCATTTGTCTGCAGTATACAGTTAATTGTCTGAAGTATAGTCATCTTCCAGCCAGATACAAGGGTTCCCAAATGCTCCTGTCGTTCTAAGATACTAGCAATCCTAATGTTCTCAAACAGTCTTTTTTTATTTAAATATAATATTTGGTACATTTGAATATAAACTGTTTGTAAAGGACTTTTTAAAATGTCAAAATGGAGAGGATGACTCTTTAAAAATTCAAATTTACATTTGCTAGCCTTAATTCTCACACTGCAGATAGAGACATCTTTTGGCAAGGTTATATATGTGTACCCTACCTCACCCCACCCCCTTTATACACCCTTCATTTCATCTATTGGCAAGGTTATATATGTGTACCCTACCTCACCCCACCCCTTCTTACATCCTTCATTTCATCTATTGGCAAGATTATATATGTGTACCCTACCTCACCCCACCCCCTTCATACACCCGTCATTGCATCTATTGGCAAGGTTATATAGTGTACCCTACCTCACCCCACCCCTGTATACACCCATCATTTCTGACTGTATTGCTGAGGCCTCACCTCTCCGTCGATCCCCTTCAGGTTTGTGTACTTGACGTAACATTCATGTAAGTCAAGGTACTTCCCGTAACCCTCCTCGCTGGTAAAATCCACCTCACTGGCTGCCGTGGCTCCTTCTTCTTCAGCATTTTCCCTCTCTAAACTCATAGCTTCAAATTCTATAGACATCGGCACAGATATCTGAATATGCATTAGAGGAAGAGAGAGATTTAGAGACTTCCTTCAACCTCATAAATATTATGCAGGGGCATGTAAGGATATACCAAACGACACTTACGGTTACATTTACAGCAACTTCAAGCACACATTTACTGTGAAACAAGAACTGTTGTAACATACTTCAAACAACACCAGTAAGAAACAACCAGAAGGAACCAACTGAATAAGATTGGATACAATTATACATGAAATTGTATAAGAAGAGGAAGTGGATAATACTGTACCTATCAAGTGCCTCACTTGTTCTTGAGGGAAGGTGGGAGGGGAGGTTTTGGTTGATACACTGTAAATATTGTGGATCAAACCGACCACAAAGAATAATTCCAACTGCAATATCAAGGCAGAATACTGCCATCATAACAAAGTCTTTTACATCACAAAGACTGTCAAGTAGATACACTGCCACAAGACCAGTACACTGTACTCTAATAACATTTGATTAGATACTGAGTTAATCATACTGAGATAATAACATTTGATTAGATACTGAATTAATCATACTGAGAATATAACTGATACTGAGATAATAACATTTGATTAGATACTGAATTAATCATACTGAGATCATAACTGATACTGAGATAAAAACATTTGATTATATACTGAATTAATCATACTGAGATCATAACTGATACTGAGATAATAACATTTGATTAGATACTGAATTAATCATACTGAGAAAAAAAATAATAACTGATACTGAGATAATAACATTTCATTGGATACTGAGTTAATTAATATTCATGGAACAAACCTCATTTGGATGTTTCTTATGGAACTCTTTTATCATCTTAAGACGGCTGTAAAACTCCTGAAATTCATTTGGTCCAGACAGAGCCTGTAGTTCCTCTTTCCTCATTCTTCAGGAGAAACAACACAACACAAAATTCAGAGACAAATGTCAACATGCAGACCATTTCCTACCTGGTCTCTTTTGCTTATTTATTCATTACAAACAATAAACAAGTGTGAGAGGGGACTTGTTGTCTCCAGGAATCACATGGTGAACATACCCTTCTTACACAACAAAATAAAGAGTGTTCTAAGTGTATACTGTACGTAAGACAGTTAAGTTTGGTTTGTAGGGTCCCTGGACTATGATTAAACTGTCACATCATCTCAACAATGGAAATTACTGGCCAACAGTATTCAGTAACTCTCTCATCCATTGTCATTCTTCATACATACAGTAGCTAATGAAAGACTTAGTAGGTACTGTTTACAGTATGTTGCAAACTATTTTGCTATATAATTCTTTTATCACATCAACAATTAAAGGCTAATAACTTATTCAATCAGCTTTACATTTTGTTATCATTCTCATATCCTCCTTTCATTAATAATTATTCAAAATGCCTACCCATCTTTATCTTCGTAGAGATAATAATTATTCAAAATGCCTACCCATCTTTATCTTCGTAGAGATAATAATTATTCAAAATGCCTACCCATCTTTATCTTCATAGAGATAATAATTATTCAAAATGCCTACCCATCTTTATCTTCGTAGAGATAATAATTATTCAAAATGCCTGCCCATCTTTATCTTCGTAGAGATAATAATTATTCAAAATGCCTACCCATCTTTATCTTCGTAGAGATCTGTCAACTGTGATGATGATTCTGTGAACCTCTGACAAATAGACACAATAGAAAGATAAGAACAATTGAACTGTAATCCAAGCAACAAAATTATATGCAATATTGGTAGTGTTTGGTAGCATATATGTTATGTCGTCATGTTTATGTTGCATTTATGATGTAACAAGCTCACTAAATAGGCAGAAGTCGGAAGATGTTGTGTTCCTGGATTTTCAGGCCTTTGATAAAGTTCCCCACCAGCGTCATTTACTTAGAGTAGGCTGAAGAGTACAGTATGGGTGTCAATGGGAATTTACTGTCTTGGATCGAGAATAGGCTTGGTAATAGGAAACAGAGGGTGGTACAGTAAATTAATGGCTGTGCTTCTTCTTGGCAGCACGTTACTAGTGGGGTTCCACAAGGGTCTGTTTTGGGTACCATGTTGTTTGTTGCCTATATAAATGAAATTGACTGAGTTATTTTGTGTACAGCTAAGAAGTTTGCTGATGATACCAAACTGTATTGTGAGGTCTCTTCCAAAAGCGATTCTGAGAAATTTCAAACAGATTTGTATAAGGTTTTTTCCTGGTCTCAGGGATGGCAAATGCTTTTTAATATTGATAAATGCAAGGTGATGCATATCGGTAGTAGTAACCAAAAGTATACATACAATCTTAATGGTGAGGAGTTGCAGGAGGTCCTTGTTGAAACAGACCTAGGTATCTACATTGACTCATCTATGCAACCATCTAAACATTGTCTGGAAGCTGTTAAAAGAGGTAATAGGGTTTTAGGTATGATCAAGAGGAACTTCAGTTTTCTGAAAGTGGACATTGTTGTTAGGCTTTATAAGCAGCTGGTCAGGACTCATCTGGAGTATGCTGTGCAGGCTTGGAACCCATACTTTGCTAAGGATAAGGAAGTACTAGAGAAGGTCCAGAGGAGGGCTACTAGGATGATTAGTTCCTTAAAGAGTGTTCCTTATTATAGGCCGTTACAACTGTTCTTGCATGAGAAAGTTGTTATTGGAGGTAGTGTGAATGGGTTTAAGAGTGCTTTGGACAAGCACATAAAAGTGTTGTACTGTAATCGGGTCTGAGTGTTTGTGTCTTCAGTTTTTTTTTTTTCTCTCCTATAGGGTCCTTGATGGGGACTTGAGTGTCCCTCCTGATCCTTTTTTTTTTCTACTAAACTTAACTAAGACATACTACAGTATAATGAGTATAGTGTACAGCACTTAACTGAACACACATTTATACATAAATGTTGTAGAAGAAAGTCATGTGTCAGGTTTCCTCTCTCATACAGTATGCTTGCATTTAATAACAAAAACAGGTACTGTTGTGATATTACACATACTTCTCACACTGTTCAACATAAGAATTTCAACACTATTTCAAGACTAAAACAATTTTAGCAGTTTTCTATCGGGACATGTCACTAATGAGGATGCGCAATAATGTTTTAACCTACCAATGAACAGTAAAAACTTAGATTTATGGTGGGCCAGTAAAATTTTGTAACTCTTGCAAAGTGCATGAAGGATATGATGAAAATTGCAACAAAAAACCCCATAAACTTGAGACTTCACGTATGCATTCAAAATTGATCAATTCTGGACAAAAGTTTCTTCTGCAAAAGACTTTCGAGAGTCAAGACCCAGAAAAGGGGTTTATTATTTCCCTTTTTTGTAAATTGTATTTTAACTGCAGAGGTAACTTCTTCAGTGATAAGAAAGGGGTATAGTATTTGGCTTAAACTGACACTAACATTTGACCTAAAGTGAGTAACAATCAGCATGAGTACAGCCGAGATAGCTCATTGTGACTGGACTTTGATGAGTTGAAGATGGAGGAAATTTGTCAACTGATATACTGTACTGACATTTGGTTCGTTGCCAAGAGAATATTAAACTACACATGGACATTGAATATCTCATATCCAACAAGGGCGCAATTCTGCTGAATATGCTAGATTGAAAAAAAAAGAATTGAAAGAAAACGATTGGAAAAAAATTCACTTACATCTAATAACTTCTTTGATCTGTGATCACTGTCTATTTGCTCTTTGTGCTGTAGATAGGGAAAAAAGATACAAAAGATGTACAGTACGGTACAGTTGCAGCAAACACAGCACCATATAAAGTTGACATAAATTCAATGTATCAATAATTGGTGAGGATTGCACACACTTTACAGTCTGAGGATTTTTATGTTACCTCACACTTTTACACTTTCGTTGATACTGTAAGAAAGGAGGTTTGAAACACTAGTTAATTCTCTCGACAGCTGTTGAAAAATGTGTAACTTTCAAACAATTTTGCAACCTTCTTCAAGATGAATACCTAGTGCAAACAATTCTCCTTAGGCTACTTGGTTCATCTCGGTGCCACAGGAAAAGCATTAGGTGGTTTTATTTTATAAAGCAGATAAAAGAATATTGAGGGAGTGCTATTTTATCCCACTAGTTACCAGGCAAAAAAATTTATGGGAAAGCACCTTATTCCTGTGGCAGAATCTACTGTAACTGTGGCAAAACCAATGGTAACAGGTAATCCCAAATGAGTTAACAAGTAATTGGTCGTTAGGCTGGTTATTGCTATTTTGCCACAGTGAGTTTCTGCCACATAGAAAAGTAGTTAGGCTATCAGTGTAAGAGGAAATGGAACTTGCCATGATATCCATGGGTTAGACTATGCTATAATATGACACGTTTGATGGATTAACCATACAAACTGCAAACGAATATTAAGAAAGGATCTTAAGTAATCCTAGTCCGCGCCATGTGTGAGGCATTTCTGCAGTTCTACTAGCTTGACTGGACTAGGCATATCCTAAGGTTTATATGTAACATACAATAAACGTTTATTTTTTGTATTCGCACAACTGATCCCAACACATTTTGAGTATATACAAAATTAAGAAGTTCAGTTACACTAAAGCTAACGTCACCATGCGTTATTTAAACGTGCAAAACAACGCTTACTGTGCTTTTCTTTAAGAGCATTTCTTTAACCATGGCATCCATTGCCCTCTCCCTCTCTTCGTGAAGACTTCTTTGTTGTTCTAGTAAAGTTTCCAGCGCCATTTTGATAAAAAGTTATCTAAAAGACAGTAATATTAAGCATGCACGTCGATCGTGCGCCAAGCGTCAGTGATGGCGGTATTCAATTTTAATACATTTCGAGTCCGGCTAAATTGGCATAGCACACACATTCTGTATTGAGCATTACACTGCTAATACACTGCGATAACGATATTTGTTTTTAGGCCACTGCATATCTGGCTGTATTACAAAATATGAAAGTTTATATTGTCCATCAGTTAAGTTCGTCAAATGTATTAAAGTCCAGACATTGGACAATAAACAAGAATCATCCTACTGGAAAACTTGTAAAAGAGCACTATGTTTGTCTTTCTGATATATTATGTAAAAGAACATGTAAAAGAATTTAAACAGGAAACAAAATCTGCTGATAATGATATCATATGATCAGGGCGTAGCCAGTATGTAGCACGATAGTTTCATTCAACACTCTACCTTCCGAAAAAGACTATAGGATCCGATCTTGTCAGTTTTTAACATGTAGTTAAGAACCCGTTTACGCAGATAATATTTCAGTTGAGAAATTTGCATCAGATGACATTCGTCGGATAGCTCTCGCCTTCTCTTATTAAGCTAACTTAAACATTTACTAGCTACAGTTGTATCAAAGACAATTGTGGACTATCTTTGTATCTACAAGTATCAGAAGTTGAAAAGTAAGACTACTCTGTACATGTACCTTCAAGGGCGGCGGAACCAGGGGGAACAGGGGGCAAGTGCCCCCCCCCCACATTTCCTCAGGTTAAAAATGTGCCCTTTTTCTACATAAAACTTGTACTCTTGATCACCTTATTAGGTCAGCGATATTTCAGTGAGAGATCTAATCCTAATTTAGAACTATCAGGGGCGTAGCCAGTATGTAGCACTGTAGGCCCGGGCCTACACTTTTTTTGGCCAAGTTATTTTTTTTATTAAAACACCCATAATTCAAATCCATAAGCTTGCTGGATGAGTTTAAGAGTCTTGACAGGAAAAACTATTGAAATGAACGTAGCAAGATTATGGCTAAATTAGGTGACCTATTCTTCTGTCATCTAGGCTGTCATTCATATCGCGTGCCGTTTCATTCAATACTCTACCTGCCGAAAAAGATTAGGATACGACCTTGTCAGTTTTTTAACATCTACTTAAAAACCCGTTTACGCAGATAAAATTTCAGTTGAGAACATTCCACAGTCAAATAAGCATATATCGTTGATTAACAGACTTTATATGTATAGAGCTGCAGCACTTTGTTGCCTGTTGTTGTCACGATCGGCGTTCCAAGTTCCAAAACAGCCTTTTCGATAAACATTTTCTAGCTACAGTTGTATCAAAGACAATTACTGGCTATGGTTGTATCAAAGACATTTCTGGCCTATCTTTGTATCTACAAGTATCAGAAGTTGAAAAGTAAGACTACTAAGACAGGGGGGGGGGGGAGGGCGTTGATGGAGTGATGTGTATACGCAAATAAGATAATACGATAAGATTTATAAAGGGTACTAAATATCAGGCTGCATCAGTCCAATCGAATTTCTGCAAAGTGCCCTTTGACGTCGGTGCCCCCCCCCCCCCCAGATTAAAAGTGCTTCCGCCGCCCTTGTGTACCTTGCTAATTTTAATACATTATGTATTATTGAATTACGTACTATTTTAACTCGTTTGTTTTGGGGGTTTAAAAGTGATATTGAATGAGGTGTCTCATTCTCAAGTTAGGAAGAGGCCAGGGAACCAGAATGAACATTCGGGAAGGGCCGTTTCCGGCCATCTGGGGGGTTTGTAAAACCAAAAATTTTCTTGTACGCTCCGCGCCAACTGATGGTGGCGCTCCGCTCAGATAGTCGTGCCTAAAACTTTGAAAATCCAAAGTGCTCCCCCCCCCCCCTTTCAAATTCCTGGCTAAGTCGCTGATACCCATGGTACCGCTTACATCCATGACGTAAATTTGATCTAACTGTAGTACAACTTTAAGTTTAGACTAGTTAAGTTCCCTTCCTGAGTATTGCATTACCCTCATTTTTTGCTTGATAGGTCCCAATAGGCAATGTATACAGTTATTGTTTAGGCCAATACATTAAATGTTGCATTTTCCATAGATAATCACAATGGATGTAATAAAACTGGGGAGAGAGAGTATTTGTTCAGTATATGTTTGTGATCTATCTTGCACACATGGGCGGACTGGGTCCTAAAACCGGCAGGGCATTTTCCACCTAGACCGGGCCATTATTCATTGATATGCAACTTACATAGTGATCGCCGTCCTGGGAGATTCTTTTGAAATAAAGGAATGCTTAGATGCAAAATGCAGGTACTATATTTCTCAATTTTGTAGGTTACAATAATCCTTTTAAAATGATCCAAAAATAACTTTCCAGAAGCAATACTTGGTTAAACTGAAGAAAGTTAACAACGTAAACAAAAATAGACAAAAACATATATTTTATTTAGTTTTTCAAGCATTTTGTGACAACATGCTTGAAAAAATGGGGAAAAACCTAAATCAAATTCATTAGCACTAACGGGTTGCCTATAGCACGTTCTTTCGTTACGAACTAACATAGTAACAGACTAACTAACGTGGTGATTTCATGAGCTGATTCCCTCAGTTAAAAATATACTTCTACACAGCCCGTCTGTATTCTATTTAGCTGTAATTTTTACCAGACATGTTGCGATTGAAAACGACGTTTACTCTCACCTACTACGTCACAACTATAGGCAATACACAGGTATCGAAATTTGTTGATATTATTTCGAAGACCTATATCACACACAGAAAAAAAAAATCAGAAATAGTTGTGAAACCAACCGCGCGTATAGATGTGACCATTACAAATATTTGAAATATGCCTCCGAATGCAACTTTTGAAGTCGAATGTTTCGCGGGTGGGGGGGGGGGGCTCCAACACCTATATACACGGGAAGCGACTTCAACCACGTGCACAGGGCGACACCTCCTATACGTTACAAAGTCCTACAGTCTTATAAAAGTAAGTCGTGTAATCTAAGGACTACGACCAAACTATTGTATTTAATAGTCCACTTGTAAAATTGGCAGCACTCAAAATGTTTGTCACTGTCTATATGGTGATTTCTGTAGTCAACAATTCTAGTAATATAAAGTATAGAAATATTTACACTTGTTTATCTTTCACTTGACCTGACTATTTTCAACTGATCAGAATGTCGCAAAGAGCATCATCTTGTAATCTAGATAGTGAATATAACTGTCATATATTACTATTAAAAAGCATACACATGACAGTGTACCAATACGTAGGGAATACCAATAGCTGCATTGCAGTAGGAATTTTAGTGCATTTTAGTGGAATTTCAACAAACAAACAAACAAGGAGCAGGGGAGGCGTGGATTGAACTGACATGGTGCTCTAACTTATGTATTCCGAGTTTATATATTTTACAAATGATTACGCGCTAGTCATAAAAAAATACCGCCATGTTGTTTTGGTCCCTCGAGATCAGATTACGGGCGCGTTTACTTGCAGTGTTTTATTTCGTGATCTGAATGAGAACTTGCTATCAACGGTTGATATCTCTCTTTCCTCAGCAAATGAGACGTTAGATATATTGAGAATTCCATCGCTTTGATATGGAGAAGGTGAAGGGGGTATTGAGAACATTCGCACCCTCGTCTCAATCTTAATATTGTTCTTAAAAAAGTAAACATTTGTACTACACATAATGTATATAGTTAAAATATCGGAGATGCTAGACTGATTTTGCATGTAAACCTTCTTATCAAAAGCACCCCTGCAGTAGACCACAACACTTAGACCCTCTCCTGTATGGACAACAGACGACCATGTGCCCAAATGCCCACTCTCGCCCTTTTACCCCCAATGACGCCAAGCTATGCATCGACACAAGCGACACGTTTGTCGCCTAAGAAGATACTTAGCATGCCTTTCGCGACCACGAATGAATCGGGGCCTTTGCGACCTCACTTACCATGCGCTTTGGGGGCTTTGGGCCACCGAAGGTTATCCCGTAGGCCTATCCGCCCATCGGATAGGGCCCATAATGTACCTAACGCATAATTGTTCCAAGATATGGATCCCATACAAATTAAAACGGAATTTAATGCATAACAACGGGTTGATAAGGACAAGTACAGTCATAAAATGCCGAAACCAACGTACATGACGTATAGCGGAAAAATTTGTTTTGTTGTCAAGCTGTTATGTTGGTATAACTTTGAAGTCAGCATATATCGTGGTTTCGACGTGTTACCAAGGTTACGCGGCCCCTCGATGCTTTGACAATTTGTTTGTGTAGGTATAATTGTAAATTCATATTCTAAATATGCCTCAGAGTTCACCATTCAAAGTCTAAAATCATCATAGTTTCTTGGCAGGACCCTCAGACCACCTTACTCGATAATCCCCACCAATGACTCAATGGCCACCCACTTATTTATAACATAGTGGATTCGCCTATGATTATCATTGCCTCTTCTATACACATCAGCACTAATAATATCCATTGGAAATGTTCTTGTGTGTAAAGGATCTTTGCGAAGGTTAATTTTTTTTTTTGTACATGAAAATACATTTTCTTTCGGATATACCCCAATATGATTAGGCCTAAGCTAAATTGAGATAATAAGATTAGAACTGAAGCCTGCCAGTTGGGTAAATGCTGTAATGTTTAGTGCCACTCTGATCCGTACGGTGCTATCAAATCACCCTTCAAAGCATCTGCATTGACAATATTAACAATTCCGAAACTTTATCTAACACAAACAGGACATTCATATTGTTCGGATAATAATGTTTTGACTTTGGACCTGCAGAACCATACTGGAAAAGTTTTCCCAACTAGTTGCAAACTTTTTTTCAAGGCGTAGGTACACACCCTTTTTGAAATATGCTATAGAGACTTGTTAGGGACTTTCCCATTAAGTTTTTCCATGGGTTTTTACGTAAGCTACCTTTAGAGGCCACCATTTGTCTATTTGCAGGGTAGGTAGTTTATAGCCTGATAAAATAGATCGGAGGTAAAATGTATATTTTAGACAAGCACAACGTACGGAGTCGAGAGTCGATCCCCATGACGGTTTAGACAGGTTATATTAATGACCGTTGAATGGTCAGAGCTTTTACTATGGTCACATATATAAGAGGTCGTATATTAATGACCGTTGATTGGTCTGAGCTTTACTGCGGGTGTACGGTATTGGTTAGCCATTGTTGATTTGTCGGGATATTTAGCAGTGTATATACGGGCTAGAACTGAGTTGAGTATTTTCGGGTCGTTACTTTAGCGCATGCAGCTGATTGGGTGGACTAAAGAGAGAACGTACATCTCTATGATATATTTTAAATGTTTTTATTTTAAATTCTTACTCATAACTTCATCATTTCATCCACAAAGAATAGATCATTGTCACGGGGTGAGAAGGGTGGGGCGGGGGATGGGGATGGTGGAAGGCATGATGCAGTTGGAGGGAGGGAGGGAGGGTTTAACAGGGAAGCTACTTCCTGCTCCCTTCCACTTGATGGTGGGCGACAAATGCAATTTGAAAATGAGCAGAGAAAGTCCAAACAAAGTAGCCTAAACCTTAAATAGTCAAACAAACAAGTCACCATGGTAATACACAGAACTATTGAGGCTTCAAGTAATTGTTATTGGTATTGATGAGGGAATTGGAGGAAAATGAGTAGGGGATGGGGTACACGAGATGGAGGGGATGGGGTACAAGAGAGGGAGGGTTGTGGTAAAAAGACCTTTTATCTGAACTTCAGTATAGGTTGTTGCCAAGTACTATACGGAAGGAGCATCTTATGGAAAAGGGCACATTCGTCATGTACAATAATGATACTCTGACTATATTCTGATGATAACAGAGCTAACCACTCCCCCCCCCCCCTTCGACCTTTCGCCGGGAACAGCAATGTCACCGGAAGCCCTCTTTGCAAGCTTCATATATTAAAAATATATCATTAATACGAGAAAACATCATTGAAGTTTATCCCATAGTTTCCCGAGCCTCCTAATTGACAGCGAAGCTGTATC